>NC_133458.1:27162107-27465138 GCF_048565385.1 Saimiri boliviensis
AGATACCACCTTAGCAGCACCAGAAGGGTACACAGGAGGGCCCCGGGATGGGTGGCAGGCAGCTGTGACTCACCAGTTCCTCAGCATCGGGGGCCTTTTTGGCTGTGTACCCATATGGATACATCAGCAGCTGCGAGTAGCTATGCAGGTCGATGAAGCACTTGAAATTCCCATGTTTTTGGATGAAATCTACCACCGATTTCACCTCCACTTCCGAATTGGCATGAGGTCCATGGTACACTTCGGAGCAAGGGTTGTCGCTGGCTCCCTTTCCTGTTGGGGTCAGCCCAAGCAGAAACGTTAACTCATAGTCTAAGAACACAGAAACGCAAGACACTCAACCCAGAGGAGGGGCCGAAGGTATTGGCCACACACTAGTCCATGGTGGGCATGGACTACAGAGAAAGCCCGGAAGAGGGAGGGTTGGGAGTTGGGTCTCCTACAGCAGAGGCAAAAAACTGTTAAGAGTTGACCCTGCATTGTACCAATGGGAGTTGTCAGAAATAATTAATATCACCCTCGAGAATGAGTTGTAATTAATAAGTAGTCTGGATAATTAATATGAATACCAATAAATAATGGAAATGACTCCATTTATCCTGGTGTCAACGTGTTCTCTTGGTTCAGATCTTAAAGGCCAAGTGTGTCAGAAATAATCAATTGTTGTAGCTAAAATCTCTTGATTATTTGACAGGTATTTAGAAACACTGCCTTCCGTATTACTTCATAAAGTAGCTCCCTCAGGTTTCTGGGGAGGGGGGTGTGCACACGTGCGTGTGTGTCTGTGTGTGTGTGTATGAGTGCGACTGAAACCACCCCAGTGGTGGGAATATCTAACTTAACTTTGAAACCCTGAGTTTCAAAGTTTTGTTTTTCCCACAGTCATTATTTTCCCACAGTGGTTTTTGTGGTATTTCCATACAAGTAAAATAAGTACATTAAAAACAAACCATCAGGGCCAGGCGCAGTGGCTCATGCCCATAATCCCAGCACTTTGAGAGGCTGAGATGGGAGGATCTCTTAATCCCAGGAGTTCAAGACTAGCCTGGGCAACATAGCAAAACCCCATCTCCACAAAAAATAGAAAAATTAGCCAGGCATTGTGGTGTGTGCCTATAATCTCGGCTACTCAGGAGGCTGAGGTGGGAGGATCGCTTGAACCCAGGATGTCAAGGCTGCAGTGAGCCGTGATCCCACCACTACACTCCAGCCTGGGTGACAGAGCATGAGCCTGGATGACAAAACACGACCCTGTCTCAACAAAACAAACTACCCATCAGTACAGCCTAGGAACAGTGAAAGAGAACAGTCTGGATTTGAAATTGGAAGGTGAGTTTAGATCAGCACTCTGATCGCCCACGTCATCTTGAGATTGTCTCTGAGCTTCAACCATCTCATTTCAGATCACAAAATTCACTCGCTAGGCGAGAAGAATAAATATGATAAACACAGAAAAGCACTTGGTACACAGTCAGCACTTTTGCGGAGGGTGGTTTTTAAATTGCTGGCACTCAGAGCCCAGGTCTGCTAATTCTCTTTCCTTTCTGTGACAGCCAGCTGCTAAGGTTGATATCTAAGCGTACTGGAGTGGGATTTTCGTAGCACAGTCTTGCCTACTGGGGTGACAGTGCTAATTGCTCCCTGTGCGGTGCTGCCCGGAGTCCTTCTGCCCACGCATAACTTGCCCAGGCAGGGCTGGTAAGCTCAGGGATAAGGAAGGTTCCCTGTTTCGTATGTCTAAGAGGACGGTGTTTTAAAAATATTAGTGTAGATTGCAATCTCAATGTAATGATGCTCTGTCCCGCCATTTTCTCGGGAGGACAGACATTACTATCATTCCCTTTCAAAGTAAAAAAAAATACATTTAAAAAAAACAACAAACAGCCAGGCGCAGTGGCTCACGTCTGTAATCCCAGCACTTTGGGAGGCCTAGGCAGGCAGATCACGAGGTCAAGAGATCAAGACCATCCTAGCCAACATGGTGAAACCCCATCTCTACTAAAAAATACAAAAATTAGCTGGGCATGGTGGCGCGTGCCTGTAGTCCCAGCTACTCAGGAGGCTGAGGCGGGAGAATTGCCTGAACCCAGGAGGTGGAGTTTGCAGTGAGCGGAGATCCCGCCACTGCACTCCAGCCTGGCACCTGGCAACAGAGCAAGACTCTGTCTCAAAAAAAAAAAACACACAGGTGCAGTGGCTCACGCCTGTAATCCCAGCACTTTGGGAAGCCGAGGCAGGAGGGCAACCTGAGGTCGAGTTTGACAACAGCCTGGCCAACATGGCGAAACCCTGTCTTTACTAAAAATACAAAAATTAGCTGGGCGTGGTGGCCCACGTCTGTAGTTCCAGCTACTCAGGAGGCTGAGGCAGGAGAATCACTTGAACCTGGGAGGCAGAGGGTACACTGAAAGTGAACTGAGATCCTGCCACTGCACTCTAGCCTGGGCAATGGAGCAAGACTTTGTCTCAAAAACAAAAAAAAGGCCGGGCTCAGGGGCTCACATCAGTAATCTCAGCACTTTGGGAGGCCAAGGTGGGTGAATCACAAGGTCAGGAGATCGAGACCATCCTGCCAACATGCTGAAACCCCGTCTTTACTTAAAAAAAAAAAAAAAAAAAAAAATTAACCAGGCATGGTGACATGTGCCTGTAATCCCAGCTACTCAGGAGGCTGAGGCAGGAGAATCACTTGAACCCAGGAGGCAGAGATTGCAATGAGCCGAGATCATACCACTGCACTCCAGCCTGGGCAACAGAGCGAGACTCCATCTCAAAAAAAACCCAACAACAAACAAAACACTAAGTCGGAGCCTAAGGAACGTGCCTCAGTCTCTCAGTGACACAGCAATGAAAACAGAGTAGAAACGGGCTCCATCACGGCCAGCTCAGAGCACGGGTAAACCAGGCTAGCCCAGGGCAGCAAGATTTGAGAACTGTCTCCCCACACCTACCTGCAAAACTAGCGTTCCAGTTTCTATTAGGGTCAGCACCAACGCAGGGGCTTCCAGGATTTAGGGACCGCGTCTTCCTCCATAATCGATTCTGAAAAAGCCACCAAGGAGGGGGCAAACAACTCAGGCAGATCAGAGCACCGACGAGAGCCAGGGTGAAGATGACGCGCAGACAGGCAGGCTGCTTGCAGCTCTGCCGGGAGGGCCTTGGGGCTCCAGTCCTCACTGACTGAGCAGTCATCTCTCCTCCTGCAGACGGAGGACTGTTTCCCCTTCTGGCTCTAAGAGAAGGACTTCTTCCGAATGTACCGATGAGACCCTTATATGCTAGAACCAGTCAGATGCCGCCTGAATCCACTGAACAATTTTTGACTTTGGCAGAAGTGGAACAAATGGACACTGTCAACCTCGATGATAACGGATGTAACTGGACGTGCACAGCCCCTGTTTCTTGCTAGCCTAAAGAACATCCATGAGGCCGGGCGCGGTGGCTCAAGCCTGTAATCCCAGCACTTTGGGAGGCTGAGGCAGGTGGATCACGAGGTCAAGAGATCGAGACCATCCTGGTCAACATGGTGAAACCCCGTCTCTACTAAAAATACAAAAAATTAGCTGGGCATGGTGGTGCGTGCCTGTAATCCCAGCTACTCAGGAGGCTGAGGCAGGAGAATTGCCTGAACCCAGGAGGCGGAGGTTGCGGTGAGCCGAGATCACACCATTGCACTCCAGCCTGGGTAACAAGAGCGAAACTCCGTCTCAAAGAAAAAAAAAAAAAAAAGAACATCCATGAATCCAATCAGGCTCTAGACCTAGCAATTGGTCAATAGGAAATACAGGGGATAAGGGAACAAACCAAATGACACAACAAAGAAGCCATCAGCCAAATTCAGAATGTGAGACACTGTACAGGACAAATTCTTCTCCCCTAAATGAGTGACACTTTTTAAAGGTGTGTGTGGTGCTGTTGCAGAATTAAAGAGACCACAGAGACACAGCACCAAATGCATGTGTAGACCTTGTGGGGTCCCCACTTGAACAAATTGACTCTTAAAAGACTTTTTTTGGGGGGACAGAATCTTGCTCTGTCACCCAGGCTGGAGTGCAGTAGTGCAATCTTAGCTCACTACAACCTCTGCCTCCCAGGTTCAAGTGATTCTCCTGCCTCAGCCTCCCAAGTAGCTGGGATTACAGACATGCACCACCACACCCGGCTAATTTTTGCATTTTTAGAGGAGACGGTGTTTTACCATGTTGGCCAGGCTTGTCTCGAACTCCTGACCTCAGGTGATCTGCCTGCCTCAGCCTCCATCGTAAAGATAATTGTGATGTTAGATGATGTTAAAGAACCTCCATTAATCCTTTAAAGGTGATAGTAGCACCATGGGGGTTTTTTAAGGGTTTTTTTTTTTTTTTTTTTTCTATCATCAGTTAGAGATGCATACTAAAAGTAATTTGAAGTGAAGTAACATAATGTGTTGATTTGCTTTAAATACGTCAGGAAAAATGCGTGGGAGGGTGAGAGATGAAAAGAAGATGGGTAAAATGTTGGTAATAAGATTCATGATAGGGGTTCATTAGACAATTTTCTCTAAGAAAAAATATCCCTTGGTGATTCTCAGCTCTGAGGATGACTAGAAAATGAAATCCCAAGGAAGCTCATAACGTGCACATTTGTGGAAATCCTCTCCAAGGTCAAACAATTAGATCCTGGCAAAGCAAGGAATTCAACAATCTCCAAGCCCGGCCCACTGGGGACTACTCACTTGAGTCTGAGTATATACATATCCATCAGGATTGGCCACGGGCAACAAGAAAATATCCATTTTCTCCAAGATGGAGGTGATAGCTGGATCCCTCTGGTAATCAGACGCAATCTAAGCAGAGACAACACGCTTGTCAGCTATCCCATCGCAGCCTGGGTCATTAGGTCTGAACCATGTACCTTCTCAAGATGCCTGGCAACCAGCTAGAATGGATGCTCCTAGAATAGCATCTACCCTCAAAAGCCTCCCGGCCACCCTCAGAAGCTCAGCTCTCTGCACAGCCCTCTGAGCCCTTCAAAGCCTGGAGAGGCACGGCTGCTTGGGGACATGGCTGCTGATGACATCAATGGCAGTGAGTCCTGGGGCACATGCTTTATTCCTTCCTTCCACGAGGAGGGAACCACACACATTGTCGTAGTTTCTAGGAATTTGAACCTCCAATGGAGAGGGAGGGAAGATGTGTTCTCCACATGCAACCCTCCTCCGCTCCCAGCAGCCTTTCCAGGAGATGGAGATGGCGTGAGGTCTCCGAGGGCCTACGGGGCCTCGACGGGGTGTTGCTTTGCTCCCTTTCTGCGGGGTGGACTGTGCTCGGAGGCTCAGGCCCACTTCTGCTGCGTATCGGCTTGCTCGCCACCACGAACACACTCAATCATTTGGCCGCAGTGAGCTGACTAAGGGGCTTTGACCATTTGCTTCCCCAATCTGAAAGGGCCCCCAGCCGAGTGGGTCTTAGCAGAGCACCCTCCCACCTCATGCCCCAGGGCCCAGCCACGTGGTATGCTTCAGGGCACCCCGGGCCCATCAGCATTCTTGGCTAATACCAGGCGACATGACCTTCCTTGCCGTCCAGATGGCAGTGGCCTGGGAGATCCACTCTCGGGAATGGATGCCTGCATTCAGCCAAATGGCCGGCCGGCGCACGCCTTCCTCCGTGCTGAACTGCAGAAGGAAGAAGCAGCTCGAAAATGACCTGCCTGCCGGCACCTCCGCTCCCTTCTCCTCTCCCCAGCTCTCTCCCATTCATTTAATTCATTTAAGATAATTCAGGGACCAAATGTTCCTAAGGGCACCATCTATTTATTGAGTTTATCCGTGACCAGGAAGCTTAATTGGTTGGCTGCGGGGCCAAGTGCAGCTCCAGGCAGCCTGAATCTCTCCAGCATTCAGAGCAAATGGAAGAGGAAACACTCGTTGCTGTGGATTATGACGCCGATGCCATTAGAGATAATGTTATGTCTCTTGAAAGATCTCAAACGGTATCCCAACAGTGAGAGACAGAAGGGTACACGAACCAGGCTGTTTGGGTCGATACGATAAATGAATTTGGTTTAAAATTAAAAGAAGGGAGGCTGGCTACAGTTCTTTGTAAATGACAAGTCATGAATCCTGGCTCCTGGCTCCTGCCTCTGCCATAGTGTTGGGCCCCCTTGGGTGAGAGCTCGATGCTAATGAAGCCAGGGTCTCCATCAGATTGGCAAATTATTTAAACGTCATTATTCTAGAGCAACCAGCTCCGCGGCAGGTCTCCTCCCCCGCTGGTCTCTTGCCTGATGCTATAAGCCTGAGTTCTTTGGGACTTATATGAAGCTAAGGGTTTGGCGGATTCTTACCACCACCAGTTGTTCCGTGGGTTATATGCCCAAATTCCTTCTGATTCATTCAGCTGGATTATTTACGTAATTTATGTCCTGATCATAGTTCTCTACCTCTTTTAGACCTGAATCTGTTAGAAATATTTGGAAATGAGGCTTTGTGCAGCCAAGGATCAGAAGCTGGGCTTAAAATTACACCAACCCTCAAATTAGCTTCCTAGGTTGATTTTCCAGTAAGTACCCCCTGAAAGCAGAATAGAAGTCTCAGGCCTATCCCAGCTTATCCTGCTATTTACAGAGGTGAGAATGAAAGCAAAAGACTCTGTCCCATCTGAGAGCTTTCTGGAATACTAATCGCCTCCCTCTGATCCTGTCTTTCAGCCAAAACTTGGAGTGGGATGCGTTCCTTCTAACACTCCCTGCATGAGACAAAAGCAGGGGACTCTGTCAGACCAAGTTGCACCCCAGGTACAATGTGTCCTGACCTCGCTTTCCTCCCTGAAGTCGAGGAGTTCAAAAAGCTGCCCTTTGCAGAGGTCTGAAGCTTGGGTCCTGGATATGGGGACCCAGGAGACCCTTCCAAGGGCATGTGGTCTTACCTTCAGTACATACATCGGCCGGTTTTCAAACGAATGTCCAATCTTCACCCTGCTCGCCAGGTCAGGAAAGTCTGAGGCAATGTTGTCCATCTCGTGGTAAATCTGAAGCATGAAACAGTGAAGCCAGGGACATTTTAAAAATCTGCTCAGCTCTGGCTGGGTATCTGGAAACTTTACCTTTCTGGTCTTAATTACCTCTTCCAGTACCCTGATCTTGGAGTTGACCATATTACCAGCATGAAAATCCTGATTATGAGAACCGCTTGAAGAGTCCTTTTCTACAGTTTTCTAGAGAGTAGCACACTTTGTTTACGAAATCGTAGTCCACTAAACTAGGTAGAGAGACTTTTCCAGATATTGCTCTAACAGTGTGTCGTTTTGCTCCGTACTAGACTGGACAGCGAAAGACAAGAGGCCAGGCGCAGTGGCTCATGCCTGTAGTCCTAGCACTTTGGGAGACTGAGGCAAGAGGATTGCTTGAGGCCAGGAGTTTGAGACCAGTCTGGGCAACACAGTGAGACCCTATCTAACATTCAAAACCAAAAATTATTCCTGAAAAATATGGAGGAGGGAAAAAAAGAAAGAAATTTAAAAATTGAAGAAGAAGAATAAAATAAAATAAAAACAAGCCAAGTGTGGTGGCTCATGTCTATAATCCCAGAACTTTGGGAGGCCAAGGTGGGAGAAGCACTTGAGCCCAGGAGTTCGAGACCAGCCTGGGCAACATAAGTAGAAACCGCCCCCCCCCAGCCCCCGCCAACTCTACAAATAATGAAAAAAAAATTAGCCAGCTGCAGAAGCATTTGCCTGTGTTCCCAGCTACTCGGAAAGCTGAGGTGGGAGAATCGTTCGAGCCTGGGAGGTTTAGGCTGCAGTGAGCTGTGAATGCACCACTGCACTCCAGCCTGGGCAACAAGTGAGGCCTTGTCGGAAAAATAAAAAAAAAGAAAGAGCTCCAAGACTCTTAAAAACAGAACTCTCCAAACTTCTGTGATCACTTTCTCTACTCAAAAAAAATTAAAAATTAGCATGCACCATATATATGTACACACACACAGACACACACATACACAACGATACAAATGTATTACGTACATTATTAAACAATTGAAATGGTTGTGTTAATAGTACACATAAATATATGTAGAACTATAAATAGAAGTTGTAATCGTTTCTTCCTTCATCCTAGTGGACTATCTTGCTTATACCCCGTGGATACACATGCCCTGCTCTAGAGATAATTCTCTAAAGGCTTTGTGAATGCAGTGAAGAAAGGTAAATAAATGGCTAAGGATACCCTTATTTGCTTTCAGAAAAAAAGTTTGATATAAATAGAATTTACCCATCTTAGTTGTTCAAACCACTTGAGGGCCAAAAGAAAATAAACAAACGTATTTGTTTTGGCTTTCAGACTAGAAAAAGAAACTCTACAGAGGAGGAAAATGTGTAACTGATACAGAACAAAGTCCAACTTAAAGGGTTTATCAGACTTGCTATCAATACGGTAGACTGAGCGGCAGCAAGAAACCACCTCCAAATACATAGGCCAACCAGGTAAAATACAAGAAAAATGATTCACAGCGTTTAAAAGCTGAAAAAGAGAAAACTGTAGGTGCCAGAAACAAAGAAGGAACTAACTAGGAAGGTAGAGGGTGAGAGCTCATGCCACAGAGCCCCATCTCTGCCTCGGGTGCTGCGGGCTTAGGCAAACCTCAACTAGGAGGGGAGGCATAGGACCCAGCATGGGACAAGGAGCTGGAATTTGAGAGCTAGGAACGGGCAATTTGGGCCTCAAATAGGGCCCGGAGATTGTCCCCACTCTACCCACTGACCCTAGAGGGTAGAGGAAAAGCAGGATGGCTGCCTTGAACCTTGAGAGAAAAGAGAATCACCAGGAAAAGTTAAAACACCAAGCTGTGTCCAGGTGTGGGATGTAAATTCACACTGCCCACCACACAAATAATGGCTTTGGAACCAGAAACTCTGGCAGAGACAAGCATGAGATTCCCACTAGAGACCTAAGAAAGCCTAAGTGGTTATAGACTATGAGATTTTTCTTTGTTTGTTTGTTTGTTTGTTTGTTTGTTTGAGACAGAGTCTTGCTCCGTCACTCAGGCTGGAGTGCAATGGCGCCGTCTCAACTCACTGCAACCTCCGCCTCCTGGTTTCCTGTGATTCATCTGCCTCAGCCTCCCAAGTAGCTGGGACTACAGGTGCCCACCACCACGCCCGGATACTTCTTGTATTTTTTTAGTTGAGACGAGGTTTCACCATGTTGGCCAGGCTGGTCTCGAACTCCTGACCTCAAGTGTTCTGCCTGTCCCAGCTTCCCAAAGTGCTGGGATTACAGGTGTGAGCCACCGCGCCCAGCCTAGAATACGAGTTCTTAAAAGCTGTTTTTAGAAAGAACTGCATATAACCAAGCTGGGAGGGTGGTGGCACACCAATCCACAGTGGAGGGTGTCACAGTGTGAGGACAAGATTGCTGTAAGCCAGGCTGCAAAGGGCACCTGAAACCAGAGAAACCAGAGGTGAGTGGGTGAGACAGTGAGGCTCCAGCAGACGGCAGATGAGGGGATGGCCCCTCCAGGTCTTGGGTGACATTTGCAATTGGTTAGCTCAGCTTGCGAGGGCCCCACATTCATGAGGCTGATGTCATGGGCCTGATCCCTATGTGGGCTCTGAGCGCTGCATTCGTCCATGGCCTGAGACTGAACTCCTAACTTTATCCAGCTGTTTTGCACATGTATGTCATTGGTCACAAGGGAGATGAAGGCACAGTGCATTTGAAGTGTATTCCATAAACAAAACTACTGACAAGCATGGGAAAGAAGTGGAAGTAGTCAACCTTTGAAATCCTCCCTCAAGAAGAGAAACAACTCAAAGCATATGCCTTGCCGTATTAAGGTACACGAAGGGGAACACTCATTTCCACGTGGGGGTGTGTTCCTGAGCTCGTGGTCTGCAGACGACAACCCTGAGGGGTATAAGAAAACTGTACCGTGTTCATGATGCAGTTCGATTCGACAGTCTCTCTTGATTTCTTAAGTTCCAGTATCCTAGGAAATTATTCTGCTTCAAGTTTTTCGTTTGAAGGTTTGGCTTACCTTGAAAGTCAGCCATCAATGTCAAGTGGTTTGTAACTAAACACAGCACCAAAACGCATGATGGAACAAATATATACATTAAAAGTAGTCATGATAAATGAGTGGAAATATTTGGTTAACCTTGGAAATCGTCACTCGTCTACCTGCCTGGAATAAGTAACATTTTATGCTGGGTGAGTAAAATAGAGGGCTTATGGTAGGTTAGAAGAAGGTTGAATTACAACGACTAGAAACGATTGCAATTATTTTCATGGTGTTCTTAAGGAGTTGCTTAAGGAAAGAAGGATGGCTGAAGGGGGAAATGTCAGGTTGTATTTCATGACAATCTTAGGTGCTGGTAGGAGTTAAGCAATACAAGAACCAGAAAGGAATTGAAATGTACATATTTTAGCCCCTCAGTGAGGGGATATTGTGCTGAAGACTAATGTATCCCAGAAGTAAGGCGGTAGAGAACCTTGATCCTAACTCACTCTGAAACACTTACAGCTTCCAGAGAATGGTAAGCCCCGTAGTTGAAGTTATTACTGCTCCGTTCCTGCCCTTCATTCTGTTGCATTTCTTCATCTTCATTGTCTAAAAGGGCCTGAAAACACACAGCAATGTTGTGAACTGTTGCACTGCAGATGTAGGTTTATGGTTTTTCTGCCGTATCTTGGCACATGGGCCAGCCAAGATGGAGGCCCCTTCAGCATATCAAGCAGTACAAATGTCAAGGTTTAAAAGGGGGTCAGATTTCTTTCATATCTTTCTAACGTTTTACTTCTTGGGTGGTGGCTCGTGCCTGTAATCTCAGCACTTTGGGAGGCTGAGGTAGGCGGATCGTGACGTCAGGAGATCAAGACCATCCTGGCCAACATGATGAAACCCCATCTCTACTAAAAACACAAAAATTAGCTGGGCGTTGTGGTGCATGCCTGTGATCCCAGCTACGGGAGGTTGAGGCAGGAGAATCGCTTGAGGCAGGAGAATCGCTTGAACCAGGGGGTCGGAGGTTGCAGTGAGCCAAGATTGCACCACTGTACTCCAGCCCGGCGACAGAGTGAGCCTCCGTCTCAAAAAATAAATAAATAAATGTACTTCTCGGTGTCCAACTTACATCACCTAATTCAAAAGCCACTTATTCCCTGGAAGCAGCATATGTGCTCTTTGGCTATTCTATAGTATGAATTCTCTAGACATCAGGCTGCATCTGGTATCCAGTGCCTCTGAAATACACAGCTTGGGAAACCATTCAGAAACAAAGACATTCTTATAACCACTCCTACTCTGAAGGTTCCTGGCAGATGTCTGTGACATGTGAGGATGATTAATAAGCTCATAGCTGCTAACACCATCAGGAAACTCCCGGGCCAGATCACCAATTAGTCCACAACCCACCTCAGTGAAGGAGAGAGTATGAGCCAGACACTGTCCTGATGTCCAGATACAGGTCGTGAGGCCAGAGGATGGTGTTCCCTCTGCTGGGGGCTGTCGATGACATTCCCCCTGTCTCAAAGGGTGGTCCCCAACACCCTCCCCCTGCTCTGCTCTTGCCACCTGACTTCAAAGAAGAAAAGAAAGAGGGACTTATGACTTAAGGCTCATCTAGGATCTGCCGGGTACTGTTAGACGTTTTACATACATTTAATCCTGAACCTTCTCAACAAATCACATGATGTACGTCTCACTGTCACCATTTTACTGATGAAGAAACGGAGGCCCTGCAGGTTAATAATTTGTCCAGAGACACAGCACACAGCACTGGCAGTTAGCAAAATCAGGATTTGGATCCACATCTGCGTGGTTCCCTGGCCTATTTATGCCCTTTCTACTGTACGATGTCGTTCCTCTAACAAGTCACTGCACTTCCCTTCCGTTTACCTCAACTTCCTCATCTATAGAACAGAAAAGGATAAAACCAGAACTTGCAAATCTCTCCCACCTACTCTGGACTGGCTGCTTGGTCCTATGCGAGATCAGGAGGTGGGGGGCTTAGCGTACCTACCTGCAGATCCTCAATTGTCACTTCATACTCCAAGCCCTGGGAAGTCAGGAAGGATTTAACTGGCTGCAGACTGACAGATGGGACCAGGACATCCACAGGCCGACTGAAGGTGGAGGGAGATTTCCAGACATTGAGCTGAAGAGAACAGAAATGAAACCAGATTAAAGGACAGTTCAGGTAAAATGTACAATGAGCTCATTCTTCCAGGACACTGCCAAAAGCCAGGGTGATCCCTGAGAGGCCGGGCTCTGCCCAAGGGCAAAGTCTGCCCATTTCACAATTGTGTCTGCTCAGACCTGCCCAACAAGCAGTATCTGGCAGAGACCAAGCATCATAAGTGGATGGTAGCTGGAAGGATGGAGCCCACTGTTCAAGCATCCCTTCTCCCAGGACCCCACCACCGTGACGTGATCTACAGTGCTCCCTCTCTCATTGGCCCCCTCAGTTGTGTAAATGGCAAGTGGACTAACACGGGATTATATTCAGAGACTCTTCAGAAATAAAAATGATCCCACCAGGAGAGCAAGAGTCTTCTCCCACCAAAGTTAGAAGACACTCGGGAAAGCTAAGAAGAACCAGGTACCTTCAAGTTGTTGGAATTCACTAGCTGACTCAATTTGCTAATCTCGTCTCCATTCCTGACGTTAATCCTAAAAACTTGGTCCCTAGAGAAGGAGGTAAAAAAAAAGAGCAAAAGGTAATGATGAGCCTTCAGCTGGCAAAGAAACCCCAAGCCTCCTGTCCCAGACATAACCAAGCAGAAGGAAAGGAAGCGGTCTAGTCTTTGGTTATAATGTATGGCCGTTAAAAATAAGGCTACATGGCAACTATGAAAAAGTGCTTATGGCATAACTTTAAGGGAAATATTAAGTGAAAGAGCAGGACACAAAATTGTATGTATGCCATGATTATAAGTATGGAAATAGCAGATGCATTGGAAGAAAAACAGACAGCGGAAATATACCAAATGCTGACAGCCCTTGCGTTCGGGTCGTGGGATTATGGATGACTTACTTTTTTCCCCCTTGTATCTGTTTTCTGTAATGTGGTCATATTACTTTATAATGAAAAACATATATATTTTACAGGAAGGAATGTGCCTGAGTTACATGCAAAGCTAACTCAAGACATAAAGAAGCACTTCTTCACTGTCAGGGCTGAGGACTGAAACCCTGGCAGAACCTCTGTGCTGGAAAGGAAACAGCATCTCCACGCTGGGAGGGTGAGCTGTGCCCTCTTAAACCCAGGAGAGGAGGCTGGGTCCTCGCTCAGTCCCTTCCTGCTCTAGAACCCCGTACACAGGCTCGTTTGGGTGGAAACTGACCATGGCCCATGGTGCTGAGGCTGGATTTGGGATCCGCTCCTCCCCACGGTGAGAGAAGGGACCCTTAGAGGGCACAGTGGGGGCCAGCCAGTCTCAGTGCCCTTTGTCGTATGTCCTGAGCTTGCTTCACGTACGTGATTTAGCTTCCGCAGAGGCAGTAGGTGTAGTGGACCCTGAAGTCCCGTGTGTGGGTGGGAGAAAGCGGGGCCTGAAAAGCTGCCTTTGTGCTCTCAGCTGGCTGGAGAGACAGGGGAGCCATTAGGCCGTTGCTAGGAGACGGCCCCAATGCATCCGCACTTGAAGCTGTGACTGCGTCACGTCTATGGCACAAGTGAATGCGAGGAGAGCCGCTGTGGGCTCAAGGACCTGTTGAGAGTGAATGGCTGTCACAGGAAGCTGAGCGTGCAGCCTCATGGGGCAGCTCCTCGTCAGAAAACCGATTTCATCCAGACGATCCTTCAGGGTGTTGCTGGGTTCTGGAAGGTTCTAGGGGCTCTCCAGTAGATCTGGGCCAGTCTCAAGGAGTCAAGGTCCACTGCAGAGCCACTTCTGCTGCAGGTGGCTGGTTTAGAGGAGATGCCAGTGCTGAAGCTTCCCTTTCTCCCAACCCACCTGGTCCCCACAGGGTCCTGGAGGTGAACTGGTAACTGCACCCTGTGGGCACTGCCAATGGCCCTGCAGAGATGCCACTGGCTGGGCAGGTCTCAGTCTGAACCCAACAGGCTTCGGATGAGGCGTCAAACCTGGCCTTTCCCTGACCTGAGCGAGCATCCTTGAAAAAGGATGGAAGACAGAATGGAGCCAGGTGTGATGGCTCACACCTGTAATCCCAGTGCTTCAGGAAACCAAAGGGAGAGGATTGCCTGAGGCCAGGAGGTCAAGATCAGCCTGGACAAAATAGGGAGACTTTGTCTCCACAAAGAACATGAAAAAAAAAATTAGCTGGGCATAGTGGTTCATGCCTGTAGGCCCAGCTACTACGGAGGCTGAGGCAGGAGGATCACTGGAGCCCAGGAGTTCAAGGCTGCAGTGAGCTATGATCGCACCTCTGCACTCTAGCCTGGACAACAGGGCAAGGCCCCCATCTCAAAAAATTCAAATTAAAAATAAATAAATAAATAAAACAGAAGGGAAATCTTTACTCCTGGATGGGGACAAGGACCCATCTACTGAGCCCCTGCTGTATCACAACCTACCTCCAACACTCCAGAAACGGGGTATCTTTAAAATGGGGATTCTCTTAAAAAATAAATAAAATAAAATAAAATGGGGATTCTATACTCAGGAGGTTGAGGCAGGAGGATTGCTTGAGCCCAGGAGTTCAAGGCTGCAATGAGCTATGACGGCATCACTGCACTCCAGTCTGGCTGACAGAACAAGACCCTGTCTCCAAAAAAAAAAAATGGGGGTTCTAGAAAGATCTTGCGTGGTGACGTATTTATTAGCACAATTAGGCATGTGTAATACACAGCACTGGCTATAGCAATCACAAAGAGGAAAGGGAGGGAGAAGGAATAGGAGGAGAGAAAAAAGAAGAGCATAAGAATAAGGAGCTCTTGGAGTATAAAAATCATGTTACATATTCACCCAGCACGTGCATTTTAGTTTTTCCAAAGTGGTGACTTCACAACAGAACTTGTGCACATTGCTGGGCGCGGTTCAGGACAATGGGACGCTGTGTCTCTACCTGGCCCTGAGTACGATTAAATTCGCAACCCCATTTCATCCTGCTCTAACCAGCCAAACTACAGAGGTTAAAGAAATGTCTGTAGCATGGAAAGAGGCAGGGCAGAAGGGCAGGCGCAGAGTGGAGCCCATTCCCTCTGTCTCTTCTTCACCTCTCCCTTCTTCCCCACCTTGGTCCCAGCCCAAACTCCTTGTGTACTTTTGTACGTGCTGTTCCCACTGCCTGCAATCCATCCTTTGTCTCATCTGTCTGGCCCATCTAGTCCCATCGAATCTTTAGGACCCACTCACATCACCCATGAAGCTTTTCCTGACCAGTCCTAGCAGTCTTCAGATAGCACTGAACATTGGTGGGGCAGTAGTGGGGCAGCATCATCCTTATGAACAGAAGCACAGAGACACCCGAAAGCAGGAAGGACGTCTCGGGGTGCCATGCGAAGGACACCCTTCTTCTTGCCCTTACCGTCCTCCTCTCTATTTGGAATATGCCCTCTTGAGTTCATGAGGCTCAAGATGGTCGAGCATATCCTATCTCCACTATCTGGAAATTCACTCAAAGACCTTGAACTCTTTCTGAAGATGGAAGATTGGCCTGGGAGGCGAACGTGTTGGGATTTGCAGGTGGCCATGTTTGCCTCTCCTGTTCCACACAGGTGTTCTCGCAGCTCCTCTTAACTCGGTCCTCTCCAATAGCCAGGGGCGTCCAGCTGCTGCCAGTGCAATGGCTGGCACCGCCTCTCCCTTACCCCCACAGGCGTCTGTGCTTTACACAGTCCGTACCCACTCTGGTGACTGAGCATCTATCCCCCCTCTTTCACCACGCTGGCAGCCACGTGTCCCGTTCTTTGCGCCTTTCTCACCTGCCTCCCCAGCCAGGCTTAGCAGCCACCACAAAGAGTATTAAGAGATGGTTTCACAGAACTCTTAGATGCCTGCCAGCTTCCTCCTGATGCTGATACTGTAACCAGCTCTGCAATTGCTTACTGTTCTCTGCCTGCCTGGCGCCTCTAGGCATCCTGGCCATTGTCCCATCCTGAAGATGTCTGAAGACCAGGGCAGAAGACGCCAGTAGAGCAAGAGAGACTGGAGAGATAGGTGAGGCGGATGGAAGGGAGGGGAATGGGTGGTGGGTGGTGGGTGGTGGGTGGTGGGGAGAAACCATCATCCTCATCTTCAGCCGCCAATCCAGAGCCTGGCTTCCCAACGGCTTGAATGCTGAGAGGCCCGCTTCCCCCTGCTCTCAATGTTCCCCTTCCTGTAAACTCTGGGTGTCTGGAACGTCTCTAGAGAGCCCAGGAAGAATTCCACTGCCTTTGCTAGGTTTCCAGCTGTGGCATGAGAACAGATTTGGGGATGAGAACGACACTATCAGTTCACACCATCTGCAATCAGCTCAGGCACACAGCTTTTTCTGTGTAGAATTCCCGCAGAGAGCATTCATTCTAGGGCCTGGCCCAGCTGTCGCAGCCCAGGTGCCCACTGGATTGCAAGAGAGGTCTGTGTCTTGAGAAATAGAGATTTTTTTCAGCCACATGAATAGCTGCAGTAGGAGCCTGACGGATCCATGAGTCAGCCCACATGGCAGCAAGTCTAGTCACTACACACCTACTGCTGCGTCGCCTGCGGGAAAATCTCCCTGGCCCACCTGCTAGCCTAACCCCTCTGAGCTATTTGGCAATAGAGACACAGGTGTGAACAGAAGTCATCACCATAAAAATTAGTCAATCTCATGTAAGTAATTACCTTAAAAAACAACCCAAATTCCATTAGTCAGATAGTAAAACAGAAAGTGAACTAAGATAGATCCAGGAGACACAGGATTTTATCTGGAAATAAACTTGTGTTATAGCAAAAGAATGCGAGTTTTACATTCAGAGTTCCAGCTCCCTGGCTTCCCAACTAAGTGGCCTTGGGCATGTTCCTTAACATTTCTAAGACTGATTTTTTTTTCCATGTTTAAACGGAAGAAAATAACACCCCTGCCTGGCAAAGTTGTTGCATGATGCAAAAGATAATGTACATGAAAGCTCTTTGCAAATGGCAAAGTATTATGCAGTAATGAGTTATTATAATTCAGTCTTCTAGCAGGGCACCATGGTATCCTTTTTACCTCTCCTACCACCCAAATGTCACTCCTTTGCAAACCTCAAAGCATTCTGCTTGGAGCGTGCTGAGCATGTGCTCATCACTTGGCACACACACACACACACACACACACATGTGCATGCGTGCACACAGTGTACAGGCATTTGTCTCTGCATATCATTTTCATAGCTGTGTCAAGGCAAGACCTGTGAAATCTCCACATCCCAGAAGCCAGTGAGAAAGCACCAGCTCAGAAGGGGTATAGCTGAGGGGTAGAACACTGAACCGCAGATCAAGAGAAAGTATCAGCTCTGCAAAGCCTTGGCCATTAACAAAGAAGTGAAATCAACAAGCTTGAGACCCAGGTTTTCCCTGTAAGTATGGCAAAAATTGGAAACGAATCATTTCTGGTAACCAGTAACTCTTGGTAATTAATAATGTAGCTCTTAGTAACCAGTAACTCTTAGTAATTAAAAATGTAGGAGTAAGAAAGGAGATGCCTGGAACTGACCTTATAAAAAAAAAAAAAAAAAAAGAACTAGGCAGAAAAAGAATGGCAGGAGATGAGGGAACTGGAGAGAGACTGCAGTGATCATCTAGTCCTGATTTCACAGATGAAATCGGGTCTCAGAGAAGAAAAGGGAGTGGACTTGTCCAGGATGACACAGGGACAAAGCCGGAAAAAGAGCCCAGTTCTCCTTCCTCCATGTGAGCTATCATCAGCCATTCATTTTCAGTCCCATTTGGCTCCCATATTTCTGAAATAACCAAAGAAGAAGAAGTCCAAAAGGAACTTACCCAAAAAATTTTTCTCGGCTACAGATGCTGGACCCAATAAGGGCCCCAATGAACAGTATCCACCTCATATCCCAGGGTAGTCAGTCCTACAGGGGCCAGGTCAAGCTGTATTTATAGAGTCTGTGGGGGTGACTCAAGTCCTCAGAAATGCTAATTGATTCCCAAGCACCCTTCCAACTCTGACAGTGCGACAGCCAGGCCCTACCAATGCCTCTCCCATTCCTTTCAAGTGATAAAGATTGAGCCTCTCAATTTACAAGGTCAGGAACTTGCTCCAGGGGCTGAAAAGTGTGCCAAGGGTACCATATTGCTCATCACTTGGCATTTAAATAGTGTGTGTGTGGTTTTTTTTTTTTTTTTTTTTTTTTTTTTTGAGTGAATAAGAAAGTCTCACGGGGTTGAATGGAATTTATCCTGATAGGAGAGGTGAGATTGTAAACCTGGGATGGGGCTACCTCTAGAATTTAAAAAAACAAAAACAAAACAAAAAAAAAGTTGGCTGGGTGTGGTGGCTCACACCTGTAATCCCAGCACTTTGGGAGGCTCAGGCGGGTGGATCACCTGAGGTCAGGAGTTCGAAACCAGCCCTGCCCAACATGGTGAAACCCCATCTCTACTAAAAATTCAAAAAATTAGCCAGGTGTGGTGGCAAGCACCTGTAATCTCAGCTACTTGGGAGGCTGAGGCAGGAGAGTCACTTGAACCCAGGAGGCAGAGGTTGCAGTGAGCTGAAGTCGAGCCACTGCAGTCCAGCCTGGGCAACAAGAGCAAAACTCTGTCTAAAAAAAAAAAAAATGAAAACTGTCAAAGCAACCCTGAGCTGGTCCAAGACCACATGCTTGACAAGCCCTGCCAGAGAATTTCACCAGGGCAGGTCAGGATGAGGAAAGAGGTTTGTGGCCTCTTTTATGGATCTGAGGCCTAATTCTTACAACTCCACTAAGAAAATAGAAACGTTATCAGGCAAATGATACAGAAAGGATGTTTTAGTGTCAATGAACTATCAGTGCTCCCTGGAGTCTGAACTATAGGGAAGGCTTAAACGATATTACCATAATAAGACTTTCTTATACTTCCTAGAAGTATAAGAAAGTGGGTCTGGTGTCCTTTCTGCCAAGTCACAGCTGAATAAATGGAAGATGCTCATGATCTCCGTAACTTACTCAGGGACTCTGGGGCCATTGTGTCTGTCCTGGGAGCTCAGTTCCCACAGCCTTTCCCATCCCACCCTCCTTACAGTCTACATGCTTTCAATACCCACCCAAGAGGAGTTAAGAGAGTTAATGAAAAACTATTCTGACCTGTGTTAAAATGTAAGACCTAGGCCAGGCACAATGGCTTACTCCTGTAATCCCAGCACTTTGGGAGGCCGAGGCAGGTGGATCACAAGGTTAGGAGTTCAAGACCAGCCTGGCCAACATAGTGAGATCCTATTTCTACTAAAAATACAAAAAACTAGCCAGGCGCGTTGTGGGCACCTGTAATTCCAGCTGCTCGGGAGACTGAGGCAGGAGAATTGCTTGAACCTAGGAGGTGGAGGTTGCAGTGAGCCGAGATCGCACCACTGCACTTCGGCCTGGGTGACAGTGAGACACTTCCTCTCAAAAATTAAAAAAAAAAAAAAAAAAAAGGCAGGGCGCAGTAGCTCATGCCTGTAATCCCAGCACTTTGGGAGGCTGAGGCAGGTGGATCACAAGGTCAAGAGATGGAGACCATTCTGGCCAACATGGTGAAACCCCGTCTCTACTAAAAATTACAAAAATTAGCTGGGTGTGGTGGCACGCATCTGTAGTCTCAGCTACTAGGGAGGCTGAGGCAAGACAATTGCTTGAACCCACGAGGCGGAGATTGCAGTGAGCCAAGATTGCGTCACTGTACTGCTGCCTGGTGCCTGGCGACAGAGCAAGACTCTGTCTCAAAAGAAAAACAATAATAAATAATAATAATAAATGTAAGACCTAATTCAAGATTATTATGATTGGGACCATGGCTATTACCATAGGAGAGACTTACTGTGCTCAACACTGAATACAGCAAAGAAAACAGGGAGGATCCATGGGATTACTAAGAGAATACACTGAGGTAGAGGAATTCTTGCTAAAGGGAGGCCAAGGACTTGGACATCAAATGTAGGAATGAGGAACTTGATCAGATATCAAGGTGGGAGGAATGACTTAGCATGATCTTTGCTCAGGTTGGCTTAGCCAGGGCTCAAGAACCAGCCAATCAAAAAAAAAGGCACAGAATCTCAAGTGTGGTCTGGAGAGAGCCTCTGTCGGGAGCTCTGGAGCTAGGGGCCATCATCTCCTATTGCTCCCTCAGGGTCCTTTTGTCTTCTCAGCACTTAAACTGAATTCCTACACCCACCCTGTCCACTACAAAGGCTGCACTCAGTGTCACGAAGATCAATGTCAGCTTTGAAGTTAGCAACAAAAGCAACTGAGCCCCAAATCTGTAAGAGATGTGAAATGGAAGAATCAAGAATCAAGGACCCAGAATTCTAGGCAAGCTGAAATTTAGTTCCTACCTGTTTCTCCCAGGGGAAACCATCAACATGAAGAAAACTTAAATCCCTAATGAAAGTCAGTATCTAAAGAGAAACTGCGTGCAACCTAAGACCCAGGCTCAATAGGGCAACCAGGAAGAAGGGATGTCATTGGCTTGGGTCCCCATCAGTATTTTTGTGTTTGTTTTTCTGAGACAGGGTCGGTCTCACTCCGTTGACCAGGCTGGAGTACAGTGGTGTGGTCATAGCTCACTGTGGTCTCGAACTCTTGGGCTCAAGTGATCCTCCCACCTTAGCCTCCCAAGTAGCTGGGACTGCAGGTGTTTGCCACCATGACAAGCTTTTTTTTTTTTTTTTTTTTTTTGGTAGAAACGGGGTCTCACTGTGTTGCCCAAGTTGGTCTCATACTCCTGGCCCCAAGAGATCCTCCAACCTCAGTCTCCCAAAGTGCTGTGATCACAGGCCTGAGTCACCGCCATGCCCTGCCCCACCAGTCTTCATAAAGCAGCACACCAGGAAAGGAAAAACCAAAGGCAACAATGGAACCTGGTATAGCACCTGGCACAAGGCCTGGCACAGTGCAGCTGCTCAATTAGTATTTATTAAATAAATGAACTTGAAAGTCCACTGTTAGCCCTATAAAGCTACACTCTGAAGATGGAGGGGCTGACACATGCTACACCATGAAAGAAACTTAAAAACATTATGCTAAGTAAAAAAAAAAAAAAAAAAAAAAATGCTAGACAAGGCCAGATGCAGTCACTCATGCCTGTCATTCCAGCACTTTGGGAAGCCAAGGCGGGCAGATCACAAGGTCAGGAGATTGAGACCATCCTGGCCAACATGCTGAAACTCCATCTCTAATAAAAATATAAAAATTAGCTCGGTATGGTGACATGTGCCTGTCATTCCAGCTACTCAGGAAGCTGAGGCAGGAGAATCACTTGAACCAAGGAGGTGGAAGTTGCAGTAAGCTGAGATTGTGCTACTTGCACTGCAGCCTGGGCAACAGAGCCAGACACAAAAGGCCAAAGCCTATATAATTCCACTTATACGACGTACCTAGAATGGGCAAATTCATAGAGACAGAAAGTAGCTAGTAGTTGCCAGGGGCTGAAGGGCAAGACGAATGGGAGTTATGGTTTAATGGGAAGAGTTTCAGTTTGGGATGATTGGAAAGTTCTGGAGATGGATGATGGGATGGCATAACATTGTGAATGTACTTCATGCCACTGAACTGTACTCTTAAAAATGATCAAAATGAGGCCGGGCGCGGTGGCTCAAGCCTGTAATCCCAGCACTTTGGGAGGCCGAGGCGGGTGGATCACAAGGTCAAGAGATCGAGACCATCTTGGTCAACATGGTGAAACCCCGTCTCTACTAAAAATACAAAAAAAATAGCTGGGCATGGTGGTGCGTGACTGTAATCCCAGCTACTCAGGAGGCTGAGGCAGGAGAATTGCCTGAACCCAGGAGGCGGAGGTTGCGGTGAGCCGAGATCGCGCCATTGCACTCCAGCCTGGGTAACAAGAGCGAAACTCAGTCTCAAAAAAAAAAAAAGATCAAAATGGTAATTTTTATGTATAGTATTTTTTTTTTTTTTTTTTAGATAGAGTTTCATTCTTGTTGCCCAGGCTGGAGGGCAATGACATGATCTCAGCTCACCACAACCTCTGCCTCCCGGGTTCAAGCGATTCTCCTGCCTCAGCCTCCCAAGTAGCTGGGATTACAGACACGCACCACCAGGCCTGGCTAATTTTTTGTATTTTTGGTAGAGACAGGGTTTCTCCACGTTGGTCAGACTGGTCTCAAACCAACCTCAGGTGATCCTTCTGCCTTGGTTTCCCAAAGTGCTGGGATTACAGGCGTGAACCACCACCCCCAGGCAGCTTTATGTGTAATTTAACACAATAAAAAACTGTCAAATGATGTTGGGAGCACTCTGATCAGGATGGGTTTTTTTTTTTTAATATTATTATTTTTAGAGATGGGGTCTCCCCATGTGGACCAGGCTGATCTCAAATTCCTGGGCTCAAGCAATCCTCCCACCTCAGCCTCCCAAAGTGCTGGGATTTCAAGTCCAAGCCACTACGGCTGGCCTCAGGATGGATTTTTAAAAAGACAAAGGGGTACAATGCTATGACTTGCTGCGTTTGAGGGCAGCAGAAACCAGAGAAACGGTGCTCCCAGATCAGGCTTAGAAAAATAAACAAGACAACCCAACTTGCTTCAGACCAAAGAGATTTTAATAGCTCCTGTTTATTCGCCAGGGGCCTAATAGGGGTGATCTCGCACATGCTCCATGATTGACTTCAAGCCAAGCCAGGTCTCCTCGGCCGTGGGCAGGATCTGATTGGCTGGCAAGAGGAAGCCGTAACGCCCTGTGTCTCTCAGTTCAAAGGCAAATGAGTACTTGATGCCATAATCATAGGACCAGTCGATGCTTCCTCCACTGGCTTGGTCTGAAGGGCAAATGAGAATCAAGTTTGGTTACGCGACTCCCACTAGCCTTCACAGCAATGGAACCTCTACATTAAATTCTACTATCATAGGTAAGCCAGGCCCCTAGGTGTGAACTATAAGAGCGGGGAGAGTTTAGTAGAGGGTCACATTTATGAAAAAATAGAAGAATAATTTGAAAAGCAAAAGGTGTTATTCAGCGGACACTAAACTGAGCCTTCCTTCTGTGTTCTTAGGAGCCTCTGGCTTTACCCACGCCATCCTACGTGGCATCTTCTCCACCTTATGTAGGCAACACCACTTCCTTCTTTAGAAGGCACAGACATGGTTTGCCCTAGTGGGAGTGGAGGGATTACAAATGCAGTAAGAGATTCGGTCCCTACCCTCAGGGCGCCACCAGCATTAAGGGTGGAGCAGGCTCTGCTGTGCATGGTGGGTTTGGCCAACACACTAATGTGCACCTGAGATCTGTGTGGCCGCTGATGTGACAGATGATGAAGGAAGATGGCATTAGCCTGTACGTCAGTCATGACTCACAAGCGCCGAGCAATGGACCGCCCCTGAGGTCCCTCCCAGGAAGGGCAGTTAGAGGTCACATGAGGACTTGACTGGGGCACAGATGGTGGAAGCCACCTAGTTCCTAAGAATGGGGCTGGAAAGACCAGGGAGGTTGTACCACGAAAGAGTAGGGCTGGCGATTGATACTGTGAATTAATATTGTCAACTCCCATGACTTTTGTCTTTGCCTTCACACAGCAGAGCAGCTTGGAAATGAATGCCTGGTTAAAAAAAAAATAAATTCTAAATGATTGCTGATTTGAACTGAATCTTCCCTGGACCAAAATTACCAACTCATACCTTTTGCTGTGGCTACACGACACAGCCAATCACATTAAGAGGTCCACTGTAGACAGAATACTGGCTTCGGATAGAAGCCCAACCCTGTAAATCGTTATCTGGGTGACCTAAAGCAAGTCATTTATTTTCAGATGCTTCACCTGCCACATGGGGATGATATTACTACTTGTTTCACAGGGCAGTTAGAATTAAATGGCATAATGGTTGTGATGACGCTAGTTGGCCACGGACTTAGTGTGTTAGGCACTATGTTAAACTGGTTCATGAATCTCTAGATAGGTACTAGCATTATTCCCATTTTCCAGATGAGGAAACTGAGATTAAGAGATTACGTAGCAGGGCATCGTGGCTCTCTGCCAACACTTTGGGGACCAAGGCAGGAGGATCACTTGAGCCCAGGAGTTTGAGACCAGCCTGGGCAACATAGTGAGACCCTGTCTCTACAAAAAAAATTTTTTTTAAAAAGAGCTGGGTGGGCCGGGCGCAGTGGCTCACGCCTGTAATCCCAGCACTTTGGGAGGTCGAGGCGGGTGGATCACGAGGTCAAGAGATCGAGACCATCCTGGTCAACATGGTGAAACCCCGTCTCTACTAAAAATACAAAAAATTAGCTGGGCATGGTGGCGCGTGCCTGTAATCCCAGCTACTCAGGAGGCTGAGGCAGGAGAATTGCCTGAACCCAGGACACGGAGGTTGCGGTGAGCCGAGATCACACCATTGTACTCCAGCCTGGGTAACAAGAGCGAAACTCTGCCTCAAAAAAAAAAAAAAAAGAGCTGGGTGTGGTGGCGCATGCCTGCAGTCCCAACTACTCAGGAGGCTGAGGCGGGAAGGCTGCTGGAGCCCAGGAGGTCTAGGCTGCAGTGAGTCGTGATCCTGCCACTGTATCCAGCCTGGGCAGCAGAGTGAGACCCTGTCTCTAAATAAAGTAAATAACATAAAATAAAAACAGAGATATTAAGGGAAGGAGCTAGGATAATGTATGTAGAACAGGCATTCAATAAATGTCAATTATGATTTTAACTATCATCAATAAATGACCAGGATCCGATCAAAAAAGTTAGGCCATGTTAAAGATCAGAGTTATGTGTGGGAGGGCATTCACCAGGAAACTAGCAATCAACGTGTATATAGTGCTTTAGAATTAGGGAACACTTGTATTGCACGTAATATCTTTTGAGCCTCTCAACAACCTATTTCACAGATGAAGAAACCAAGGAGATTAAGTGACTGGACCATTGGCTACTTGGTTCCAAAGTGGCAGTGCAGTAACTCGGACCCAGGACTCTGTACCCAAGCTGTGTGGGGTTTTTCCCCTACACTTCCCTGAGAAAGAATTCAAAGAACAACTTCTGGGCAACATCTCAAAACACAAACAAGGCCGGGCACGATGGCTCACGCCTATAATCCCAGCACTTTGGGAGGCCAAGGCGGGTGGATCACAAGGTCAGGAGACTGAGACCATCCTGGCCAACAAGGTGAAACCCCATCTCTACTAAAAATACAAAAAATTAGCCGGGTGTGGTGGTGCGTGCCTGTAGTCCCAGCTACTCGGGAGGCTGAGGCAGGAGAATCACTTGAACCCAAGAGGCGGAGGTTGCAGTGGGCTGAGATTGCACCCACTGCACTCTAGCCTAGGTGATAGAGTGAGACTCCAGCCTCAAAGAAAGAAAGAAAAGAAAAGAAAAAGGAAAGAAAAGAAAACCATGACTAACACGGGTGGATTCCCGCGGATTCCCACCGTCACCTTTCCTGTGGCTGTCGCTATACCATGTCCACAGCACTTCCAAAGTCATGCTCCTCTCACTCCATCCTGAGCCACAACTCCGGCCCACCTGTGTTTGTCTTCCTGTCCCCAGCTCTGAAACTCCACTTCACTGGTCATCTTTTCTCTCTCCTCTATCTTCCACCTCCCCCTCTGTTTGTTCTTTCCCATAGTCAATAAATCTATTTCTTATCTCAAAAAGAAAAAAGCCTTCCATTCTGCTCTCCTTCCCTTATCCGCTCTTCTGAAACTGCTCCGGGTTAAGGTCACCAACAAACTAGTGATGAAAATTCAACAGAAAATGTTCCGTCCTTATCTTTGTTGACTTTTCATGGCCTTCACTGTTGTTGGCCGCTGCTTCCTGTTTAATAATTGCTCCTCCCTTGGTTTCTGACACCCAGGCTTCTCCGCCTTTCTGCCTTGCCCTCGTGCTCACCCCTTCTGCTGCCCAACACCTTGCTCCCTGCTCTGCCCACAGCTCCTCTCACTCCAAATGTTCTCCCGGCACTACTGGTCCAACCACCCGCTTTATGCCAACTCTTCCCAAATCTCTCTCTCCACAGAATCCCCGAGCACGGAGTCCAAAGCCTACAGACCATCTCCATGTGAATACCTTACAAGGAGCTCAGCCTCAATACGTGTGCAACTGAACTCACTATCTTTGCAACCTCACCCCTCTTTCACCTCCCTGGACTTCTCCTTCAGTGAGTGGCACCACTGAAGGACTTTCAGTGAGGATCTCTCCCCATCCACTAAATGACAAAGCTTCTTGACTTGACCTCCCAAATCCCCTCCGTCGTCACTGGCTCTGCGGTAGTTCAGCCCATCGTCTCTCACCTGAACTCTGCCCCCTCTTCCTATGGGATGACCCCACTGCAGTCCCTCATCACTCCATCCGCCACACGACATGTTTTAGCTGAACACAATGCCTGGATTCCCTCACTGTCCTGCTGAATCCCACCCCCCACCTCCAAGTGGCTTTCAGAATCCTCTGGGTGAAACCTCAATTCCTTACCGTGGCACACAAAACCCTGAACTTCCCCAACTGCTTTCTCTCCCTCTTTCATTTCAGCAATCTCAACCTGCTTGTAGCTCCCAGAACCCATCACGCAATTTTATACTTCTATGCCTTTGCATAGGCTGCTGACCATGAGAATGCCCCATCCTTTTCCCCCTCTCTAGCTACCTGGTGATCAGTCCGATCGGTCTTTACAACCCTACCCCCTTCCTACATGAGCTTTTTCCTGACTCCGTTTCCATCAAATCCCCTCAACTTTCTACAACTTTTGTACCATGGATAACCTCCTATTGCACACATCATACAAAAGTGGATTTGCCTTCCTGTTCATCTCTTTTATTAAAGAGTTCTTTGTGGGCACATTATGTCTCCAGTACTTGGCATAATTCTTAACATGTAACAGATGCTTAATTTTAAAGTCTGTCAAACAGAATGGGTGGCCGGGCGTGGTAGCTCACGTTTGGAATCCCAGCACTTTGGGATGCAGAGGCAGGCAGATCACTTGAGGTCACGAGTTCGAGACCAGCCTGACCAATGCAGTAAATCCCATCTCTATTAAAAACACACACACACCAAAAAAAAAAAAAATTAGCCAAGTGTGGTGGTAGGCACCTGTAATTCCAGCTACTCCAGAGGCTGAGGCCCAAGAATCGCTTGAACCCAGGAGACAGGGATTGCAGTAAGCCAAGATGGCGCTACTGCACTGCAGCCTGGGTGACAGAGCAAAACTCCATCTCAAAAAAAAAAAAAAAAAAAAAAAAAAACAGAATGGGTGCCTATTAAAGGCATTGGTTTCCAAAGGATCCTTGGGCATCGGAGCACTAGGGAAGGGAATTCCGGGGCCTGGAACTGTGTGGTCCTGAATTTCCAGCTTTGTCCATAAGGAAAGGACCATTCCTTTGAGGGATTCAGAACCTGCACAAGGGTGCACTGAGATTTCCCAAAACACTGCAGTAGTTTCTCGTTTTTGCCTCAATCCACTGGGGAAGAAGGGGGCCTAGAACGTGTGATGGCAGGCTCCCCAGACTTATTCCTCACACTGCCTCTATTCCTGATTCTCCTCCTCCCTCTCCACATACTCTGCATGAACACATGGCTGTGAGAGAGTCTATCCACCAAACCACCCAGCTCCTCTTCAAGAGTCACACCCATTCTGTCCCCACAGTCCATGGAATTCTCAGGGCATGAGCCCCTCTTAGCCAGGAAAGGGACGATAATAAAAGAGCCAGTTCTTAGTCCAGGTGCAGTGGCTCACATCTCTAATCCCAGCATTTTGGGAGGCTGAGGCGGGTGGATCACCTGAGGTCAGGAGTTTGAGACCAGCCTGACTAAAATGGTGAAACCCCATCTCTATTAAAAATACAAAAATTAGCTGAGCATGGTGGTGCATGCCGGTAGTCCCAGCTACTTGGGAGGCTGAGACAGAACTGCTTGAATCCAGGAGGCAGAGGTTGCAGTGAGCCAAGATCACACCACTGCACTCCAGCCTGGGGACAGAGCGAGACTCCATCTCAAAAGAAAAAAAAAAGAGCAAGGTCTTGATAAAGCCTCATTTTTAGACAAAGAAAATCTAAGGAATGAGAATGAGTTATAAGGATCTGAACAAGCACAGGAGAGGGCAGAAAACACATATTTAAGGAGTTCTTTGTTCTGGCCCTCGCACAGTAAGTATCTCATGAAGGACACTAGATTCCCTGAGGGAAACTGGAGAAGGTTGGGTTCCATGAATGAAGACCGATCCCTTTCACATGAAGGCATTTGAAAGTTTGGGCCCAAACCCACATGGTGCCTGCCATCTTAGTGGGTCATTCATAAAAACTTCCAGCACGTTAGATACTTACAGATGACAGAGCAGATTGGTCCCACTTTGTACTTGGTGCCATGCAGGCTTGTCAGAGACTGGGAAGCCTTTTGGGCCACTTCATTCTAGAGTAAGAGAACCAAAGAAAGTTAGGAAGATAACATTTGTCTCTTGGGACATCAGTTGCCCAAAAGCAGAACATCGAATGCTCTGGTTAACGAGACTGTCTAGTTACTTGAGATGATGACACAATACCCTTTTATTTCAACCATTTTCACTAAGAAGTAAGCCCAAGTTCACTTCTGTTGGCTTCGGAGATACAACATGAAGGTCCTCGTTGTCTATTTGAACATCCCGATGTTTGCAACACTCAAGGATTCGTTATTCTGCCACCGGTTCTCCTCGTTCAGGGATGTGGATAGAAATAGGGTAGATTTAAGGGTGCTAAGGAGAATGTGGACTGACCCCAGGACATGCGTGGGAAGTTGACTTTTCTTTTACTAGGTCCCTGCGTTGGCTTATTTCCCTGTGGTTGTCTCTTTTTCCAAGAAGCAGAGCCCAGAAAAATATTTTCCATTATTTGAGGGTTCCAATTTTGACTGATTGAGGCTTTACTGTCCTTGTCAGGGATAAATGTAAGGTCTTGAACTTGGGTCCAGGAAAACAACTGTACAATTACCAGATGGGGGAAACCTGGCTTGGTAGAATCCTCGGAGAGCCTGGCGGTTACTCTTGTCAATGAGCCCGACATGAGTCAACATCACAGGGCTACTGCCAAAAAACTAATGTGATCCTCAACTGAATTTGCAGAAGTGCACGGCCTGGCTGAGGGTAGTTAGGATCACACGCTGCTCTGTGCTGGGTTAACCCACAACACACGTTTCACATTCACTTCTGGGAGCTACCTGCTCTAGTTTGGATGTTTATTCCCCTCAAGCCTCATGTTGAAATCTGATCCCCAGTATTGGTGGTGAGGCCTAATGGGAGGTGTTTGGATCATGGGGACAGATCCCTCACGAATGGCTTGGTGCCGTCCTCACAATTAGGAGTGGGTTCTTGCTCTATTAGTTCCCTCGAAAGCTAGTTGTTAAAGAGTCCGGCACCTCCCCACACTCTCTCTTGCTTCCTTTCTCACTGTGTGATCTCTGCACACGCCAGCTCACATCCGTGAGTAGGGAGCAGCCTGAAGATCTCTCCAGATGCCCAATCTTCCAGACAGTGGAATCATAATCCCAGTAAAATGTTTTCCTTAATAAATTACCCAGTCTTAGGAATTTCTTTACAGCAATGCAAACAGCTGAAGACACTACCCTTGAAGAACACAGACAAATGAAAGCATATTCAGAAAACAGCAACCAGAATATAAGGGGACTTGAACCCATCATATGAATGCTTGAAGGAACTGAGGTTATTTAGAAGGAGTAGGAGCTAGGAAAAGCAGGCTGGTGGTCTTCAAGCAATTAGTGGATTCACCTCTCAAAGGGAAATAAACTTGCTTAGTAGAGCCAGACAATAAACTAGGGCTGATGGGCGAAAACTGCTGTACAGAGGTTTTGGCTCTCTATGAAGAAGAACACTAACAACCTAACAACCTTCCCCAACACAGAAAAGGCTCCCTTGAAGGCAAGAAGCCATCTAATCACAGGCTAGATGACTACCTGCTAGAGGTTTGACCACCAGGTTTAGATAATTTCAGGTCATCTAGGTCTACAAAAAGAACATTTTAGAACATTCTTTTTCCCTGATACGACCTTGAATGGTAATACTCACCATCAAAACCTCACGGAGCTCAAATCTAACTGACAAGATGAAAGGCACACTTGAATTGGAATAATTTAGTCTATTTCTGCATGGGGCTGCTGACAATAATCTAATTGAAGGTAAATTGACCAAAAAAAAGTCCCAATTCTGGGCTTATCTCTAGCACATGGGTTTCACAAGCCAAGCCTAAAAGCCAAATTGGAAATGTCTGCACATTCTTTTCAGCTGGGGCTAGCTCTTGCTCAATTGTGAATAGCCTCCTGAGATATCACCATCTGACCTAAGGCTGGGGCCAACTGGCTTATTCCTGAACAGGAAGGATGACAGAACGTATCAAGCTGGGGAAGTGAGTCTTTTACCTCCAATGTCAGACATCAGTGCATCATCATGGTAGATCAAAGAGCCAAAGGCCCCAGGAAAGTATAAGGCAAGTTGCTGAGAAGCAGAATTGCTTAGCTTAGAGCATGTAACTACCAATCCAAGAGCCTCATATCCAAACCTAAGGTTCCCCCCACCAACCCCCCACCACACCCCCCCCGCCCCATGCAACAGAAAGCATGTTCCGGGAATTTATGATCAAACCAGGCTCCTGCTCATCTAGATTAAGGTAACAATAATTTCATGAATTCTATTTCCCAAAGAAACTTAATTTAGGAAAGTTCATAACCAGTCATTCAAACCTTTGGCTGCATCATCATCTTCTCAGTGGTTGAATTTATGTCTCATTTACCATTGGAATGGTACGCCTCCACCTCAGGGCATGACTTCATGCCTGAAACTGACTTGTTCCCACCACGGATATTTGCTGCTGGGCTGAAATAAAAGAAACTCACCAGCTCATTAAAGTCATCTGACTTGGTACATTTGTACCCATAGGGGAACATGAGCAGCTGGGAATAGCTGTGGAGGGTAATAAAGGCCTTGACTTTTCCATGATTCTTAATGAAGTCCACTATGGATTTCACTTCAACTTCAGAGTTGGCACTGGGTCCATGGTATGAATCAGAGCAAGGGTTGCTGCTGGCTCCAGGTCCTGAGGAGATGCAGAAGTAACCCGGTGAGGACAGGGCATGCTAAGAAGGCACTGTAAGGAAGAGGTCACCATGCATCACTAATTTCCTCTGGAAGTCAGGGCAAGATTGTCATTGTGTCATATCAAATCTCTTCCAAAGGTTATAGTCAAGAAAGCCTAACTGAAGTGATTCTGGACACATCTCTTTTTCAAAAAATGTGATTCCTCTATACAGTAGAAAGAGCCATCTAATTAGATCATCTCCTCTCTATAGGAGTTGTTGGAAGAAAAACTAGTTTAATATCATAGATGGAATTCCTGCATTGGGTGGGAGTTTAGCAAATTCATTTTCTGGGATCTCATCCAATTCTTATAGTCCAAAAGTAGAAGATTCTATGCATCTGTACTTCCAAGGCACAAAGCCACAAATGCAAGGAACCTCTGACACCCTTTCTGCAGTGAGGAAATCATGACTATATTTAACAGCAAGGCTACCTTTGGCCTTGATTGTCTCAGCAACTAGAGTGGCTCAAGACCACTGAAATGGGTCCACTGTAGGCCTGGCCAGGGCTCTCACTGCTAGAGAAACCTCCAGGGGATGAGTAGGGGTTAGATTCCCTAGGCTCCCCATGTGATACAGATAAAATATCACCTTATTTTAAAATGATTTAATGAAAATAATATTTGGGAGGAGGCTGACATTGAACTGTGGGGAATCGCTCAATATTGTGCTTTATTTTTTCCCTTACACTAAGCAGAATCGTAAAAGCAATGAATGCAGTTGCCACTCATCCATATCCCGTAGCAGTTCTCTAGAGTGTCCTGTCTGAGTTCCACAACTCTTAATTAATTAATTTGCCTTACAAACATGTAGTGATTGCCTTCCCGATTGCAGACACTGTGCTGGGTGTTAGGAATACCACAGCGAAAAAGCCACAGCTCCTGACCTCACTCTTACTGTAGCCTAGTGAGGGGGGGGGGGAGAAATTTAATTTTATGGTTACTGAAAAATAAGGAGTAGCCTTATTTCCTTTTTATGCTGAAGGCATGAAGAAGCCCCTAGCTGGCCTGCCACGGAACTCCAAAACACGAGAGCTGTCACAGAGTCAGAGCAGCAAGCTCACATCTGATTTTTAAATCTATTTTGGAAGTCACTTTCTTCATCCTGTGTGTACTGCTTTTTCGTTTTCCTTCTCGAAGCATCCATAGATGATGTAATGCTTCTCCCCAGAATAGATCCTAACCCCCTCTAGTGGTGGGCTCCGGCCTTCCGGAGTCCTCCTGCCATTGCGCTAAGTATTCCTCCGGCCGGCTGCTCAGGTGGCTCACCGGGCGACAGCTTGTGGGAAAACCAAGATGTGAGGCAAAATATATTAAATGCTGCTCAGAGCTCTGTGACAGCACCGTGCTCCTATGAAGGGAATTTAGTTAAGTGTTTTTCAAAGAGATTTTTAAATGGCTTGAATCCTGAATGGGCTTAGCCGGCTGACGCACGGCAGAGCCATTTGCACCCAGCTTGTGGGCCAGACCACGCGCTGACCGTCCCTGGGGGCGAGTCCCCGCTCACCTCCAAAACCTGCATCCCAGTTCCGGTTAGGATCCACACCAACGCAGAAGCTGCCAGATACCTTAGACCGGGTCTTCCGCCACATACGGTTCTTTCAGATCCCACCCAAAAAGCACAGGGAAAAAAGAAGGTCACTCAGCCTGATCAGAAGGTTCCTTTAGAATTCTGTCCGTTTCCCTGGTTCTCCGGGACCCTCGTTTCCCCTGGCTTGGGGAGGAGGTGGACAGTCCTCATACAGGTTCTGCTGGGAGTTTCTCTGCCATCTCACCAAAGGGAGACATGAAGACGCCCCCATCTCCTCAAACGAACGCCTGCCAAACACGTGCCATGGAACCCTAGCTCTGTCCGAGGCCAAGAGCAGCAACAAAAAGCAGAAGAGAGGGTTCTGCAATGACACTCTGCGGAAAATATGGGGCGAACTTGGTAAACTTACTTCAGAACTTCCAAGGATTGTTAACGTCTTGTTTTTTTTGTTTGTTTTTTGTTTGTTTGTTTGTTTTTGTTTTTTTTTTGTTTTGTTTTGTTTTGCGAACCTCTAAGAAATGGATATGGTGGGTGGTGTTTCTTAGGCTTAACTGTGGAACCCTTGATTCACACACTATCTCATGGGATGAGTACTAGTATTAGTATGAGTTTCTTTGAAAATGCTATGGTAGTTATTAGCTATCTCTAAAAATAAACTTGAAGCTCTCATTCATTTTGAATATATGTGGGGTCATGGTTGCTACAATAGTGTATTGTAATGAGATTTTAAAGGAAAGAAAAAAAAAAACTACGTAACTCTTTTTAGTGATATTAGGGAGGATTTCTTCCACAGATTGTAAGTAAAATGCTAGACGCACTGTACTGCCCACCTAAATCCTACTGCAATCTGACTGTCAGCAGGTAACATCCGCCTCCTCTCTTCTATCAATCCTATCACCAAAAACGCAGAGATAATTGGAACAAATCTCCTAGGTGACTCACGCTGAACACTGAGCTCTAATAGCCCAGCCTAACAGCTGAAATGAGCTCTGGCTGAGGCAACAAGTAAAGACGTCATGTGTTGGAATAAAATGTGATTATAACCACTTCTCTATCCCTTATTTCTGGGCCACTACTGAGAAGTTAGGCATTCCATTTAGAGTAAATCAAGAAATGAATCATGACTTTTATTTTGCTTTTAAAGTTCCTACGCATCTCCTTAGGTCCTTGCTGAAGAAGGGGGGGAAAAATCCAGGCTTACTTTGGTTTGAGAGAACACGTATCCATCAGGGTTTGTGACTGGCAGTAGGAAGATATCCAGGGTGTCCAGAATGGAAGTGATGGATGGGTCCTTTCCATAATCAGAGGCAATCTGAGCAAAAACAACATACATGTCAACCTCACACCCCCTCCCCTTTTTTTGTTGAGACAGACTCTGTCGCCCAGGCTGGAGTGCAGTGGCATGATAGCTCACTGCAGCCTCTGCCTTCCGGATTCAAGTGATTATCCTGCCTCAGCCTCCTAAGTAGCTGGGATTACAGGCATGTGCCACTATGCCAGGCTAATTTTTGTATTTTTAGTAGAGACGGGGTTTCACCATGTTGGTCAGGCTGACGCACTGTCACTCCTGACCTCGTGATCTGTTCGCCTCAGCCTCCCAAAGTGCTGGGATTACAGGTACGAGCCACTGCGCCTGGCCAGACACTCCCCTTTTGTGGGGAACACAGGACAGAATAGTAAGGCAGTGTGTCTTTTCCAGATGTGAACCAGGAATCACTATTGGTCAAGGAAGGTCTTCCAGGCACCCTGCAGTCCAGCCTCCGGCAATGCTAATGTGTTGACTATGCTAGCGTCTATACTTTTATTTCTGATCAGAATCATTTACTTCTATTGAGTAAAAATTAGATATCATGTATCTACTCTTTCTCAAAAGCAATAGCATTCTTCCTATTAATTTTGCAATAGCTGGCAATGATATATGTTACTTATGTAGACCTACACAACCAACAAATTTTGTTTGGTATTCCTTAATCCCCACATGGGGTAACTTTCCAAAAGAACTCACAACCAACATCAGATTACTTAAATATTTAGAGAAATTGTTAAAGACACAGAGAACCAGTTAAATTCCACTTGGGGAATTACACTTTTACTTGCCTTCAACTCCAGTTGAGTTGAAGTTTCTGCTGGATTAAAATTTATTCATTTCCTGTGCTCAGCCATCCTAAGGCATTATTATTCAACTGTTAAATATCCATTTCATAATACCCTAAAGGTAACCGCATTTTAATTGAAGGGAAAAATTTATCAGTCGGTATGCACGTGGTTGCACATGCTTGAATGATCTGATGTGGATTGATTTCCTCTGCTCATGAATTAACATTCTGATTTATAGCACGTCATTTTTGAATTACTTATGAAATACCAGACTAGGTCACACCCAGCCCTATGTCCTGACTCTAATGCCAATAAACTTGTGGAAGAGAGGTCTTACTATACCCTACCTTCAAAATCAAATTTGGGAAAACTTCACAACAACCCGAACACCCTTAACTAACTTCACTTTGGATCTGTGGGTTAAACTCTTCTTGCACCTGTTTGTATTTCCCAGCTGAGCCCCTTTCATGATTTTATAAATTTCCAGCACATCACGCCTCAGCCCTCAGGGTTTCAGGCAGCAAAGAGATTTTTCTCTAGTCGGTTCTTATGCTGAAATCTGGCTCCCAAGGGTCCTCCCTGGCCTCCCGCTCGTTCGATCTCTTTAGCTCACTGAGCCTTCCCCCAACCCCCGTCTCTCATTCAACAGCCATTATCACATCGTGGTGCCTTTTAACAGAGCACACAGTGGCCTGCCCAAGGGGAGGGTACTGGGGTGCTGGATGGGGCAATACCAAAAAAGGCTGCCCGGGTTTGTTGCCAGCCCGTGCGACAAGAGAAGGGCTTTGGCTGAGAGCGCCAGCCATCGAGACCACTGGGACTGTCGTGGGTCTCGGTGGGCCTGATCCCAGAAAGGCAAAATAAGTGAGGAATGTTGGGTAAAATGACCTTATTTGCTGTCCACACTGCAGTAGCTTGTGTAACCCACTCTCGAGCATGGATCCCGGCATCCAGCCAGATCGCTGGCTTGTCTCCTCCTGTGCTGAACTGCAAGAACAAGCGTGGCAACGTGAACGGCCCCACCGGCGCCATGTCACCCAGTCGCCTCCTCTGTACCCCAGACCATCCTTCTCGGTCCCTCTTTCTGTTCTTGATGTGATTGACAGAGAAGGAAATACACACAGTGATGATGTCAACTAACTCTTCTCATTTAAGAATTTTCTTTTGTCCCCTTCTTTGAATGCAAGCATCAATGCAGGCTGAGGGGTATAGACTACTTCTCCTCCGATGTTTGTAAAAAAATCCTTGTAGACAATGTAATGACACGAAATTATTTTCATACGCTGAAAATTGGGGGGAAATGGATTACAGGATTTCATTTTAATTTTTAAAGAAACGAGTTCATTTATGTAAACACAGAGGAGAAAAAAAGGGAAAGGAGAGGAGGAAGAGAGAAAAGAAAAAAGAAAACAGAGAAAGAAGTAAAAAAATATACAACAGATTGTTAATAAGTATGATCCCACAGTTGTGGAATTAGAATTATGAGGATTTTTTTCTTTTCTCTTTCTTTTGTTTCTCTATATCCCAAATGTATGCAATAATACTGTTTTGTTCTAAAAATGCTTGTGATAACCTTTTGATACCTTCATAAAAACACGATAGCAAGCCTCTCTGGAGGTACTTTCCAGAGTTTTAATTTTATCATCTAAGTGACTTCGTTTTATTTGAAACAGTGGCTTTGCCAATTGGATCAGTAAATGGGGAGGAAAAGATTATTTTTGCACCATCAACTTCTATCTCTGTGCAGCGTTCTAAACACAGCAGATAAGGTAAATGAGAAATGCAAGTCCTTGCTAAAAAAATCACAGTTCATGGGTTCTAGGAGTTTTAGTTAAAAGGGTTTTGTGTCTTTTCCTCTAAAGAGCTCAAATGTAAAAAGCAGGGAACTTTCAAAAACACATCCTCCACCGCCAAACCACCCAGGAAAAGGGAAAGCCAGGGAGGCCCAAAGTGGAAGAGAATCTGGGATGTTCTGACCCAACTGGGGGGAGGGGGTAGAGGAAATAAAAAGAAAGGGGGGAGGTAAACATTGGCAAATGTATCCCAGTGGTATAAAGCAGGCAAGTCACTCCTCTCAGGCCTGCTTCGGGAAAAACGCTCTGGGGAAAAACGCTCTGGAGAAATCCATCTGTCCCGGTTAGTCAGTTGGTTCCCAGCCATAACGTTTCCAAATTTAGCCAGGAGTTGTGACATTACCTCTTTTTGATTTTTTTTTTTTTTCTCTCTCTTAACAAACTCTTTCTAGGAAATCTGGGGGAATATTTTCACTGTTTTTAAGGCAAAGTGCAAAGCTTGAAATTCTGTGCACAAAGACTGTCAGAGATTACGAGATGGCGTAAAACCCTCCCCTTTTTTCAGCTATATCCTTTTTCAAAAGACCTTCGTTCGGGGCATTTGTCTTTGCGGTTTAGGGTTTAGTTGTCCATCATCCTTCTGCATACTACGAGAACTCTTCTTTAAAAAACAAAACCAAACAAAAGAAAAGAAAAGAAAAGAAAAGAAAAAAATGCAGCTTAGGCAATTAGTGCTTTTTCTTTTTTAACTGTGTGTGTGTGTGTGTGTGTGTGTGTGTGTGTGTGTGTGTGTTTTTAAAGAGGAAAGAAAAAAGAGAAGAAGGGGAGGCAGAGAACTCCCACCTTGATGAATTACAGACCCCCACCCCCGACCTCCCCGGGCCCGCACCTCCCCCTTCCTCGGCTCCTATTGGCGCGTTCGTCCCGGTTCCTCCGAAGCGCATCTCTCAGTACGCAAGCATTAATTCCCTCCTGCAGACCTGCGTCAGCTTGCGCAGGAACAGAGAGAAAGAAAAAGAAGGGGGCGGGGGTGGGGGAGTGGATGCTCAAAACCAGCAAGGACCGGTTAGGAGGAAAAGAAAAAAATAAAATAAATAATAAAAAGGAGCAGCTCTGTAGCTCGAGCTGGGACTGCCGGCCAGCCTGGGAGGAGGGGGATTCTAGAAACACCGAGAGGAAGAACCGCCCCTGCCCCGTGTACCTTGAGCACGTTCATCGGCCGGTTCTCAAAAGAAGAGCCGATATTCACTTTGCTCACTAGCCCAGGGTGCTCAGCCACGAGGTTATCCATTTCTTGGGAAATCTGAAATGTTTCAAGTGAATAAATAGACATTTGCGAGTGAACCATCTGATGCAGGAGATCTGACCCCCTGGTGATTTTCCCCTTTCCCTTGGGACACAGCGGAGAGGGCAGCGCCTCTTGAGGGTTTGCATCCCAGCTGAGTGCTGCTGAGTCCGCGTCTGCGGGGGCTGCAGCCCAGCCAGCTCTTCGCAGTTTTGTGCAAAGCAAAATGGCACACTTCCCCTGGCGTACTTGTGGCTTTTGGCGACCCCAGCCCTGAGGTGGGGTTTCTCACCCTTGCTAGCAGAGGAACAAAAATAGCAGTGCCCCCTGAACCCCAAAACGGATGTAGAGGGGAGCGCTACAAAATGTCTCCAGGCTAAGTCAGGCCTGGGGACAATGGGGTTTTTGCCGCAGACGCACTAAAGCCACCGGCTACTCCAGCTCCTATTTTCAAGGCTGATTGAAATTTTGTGCATGAGGAGTCCGAGCTGTGTCCATTGCTGGGACTGAGACGTGTCCGGGCGCTAGCAGGGACTGAGACGTCCATTGCTGGGACTGAGACGTGTTTGGAGAGCTAGCAGGAGGAAGACAGTCCCTCCAGCTGCTGCCAGTATTTGCAGTCCGTGGGAGACAGACATCAGTTCGTCTGAGGGAGAGGGAGAGCATCTTGTTTACTCTACTTCCTTTTCTTCCTTATTCTCTTGTGCTGGTCCACAGTCCCTATCTGAAACCCTTGAGGCCATATATATTTCAAGTAAAATCTTTTTTCCAGGGGAGAATTTTAGAAAGGTAATTGGAAGTATATATTATGTATTACACATGGGACATTGCTCCGTCTTCAAGCACATTAATATTTCTGGCAGTGAAACAAATGAGCAGTGAGGCAGTTCAGGTCAGATTTTGCTCCCAAATGAGTTTAGGTCAAATCAGGTTTTCCCATCAAATAGGAGAAAAAAATGTTTAAAGCTTTTTGCATTCAAATATTGCCGACTCGGAGACTTGATACCTACTAGATACCTCTTCCCTGGCTCTTTCCTGGTCCCCATGCCACCCCTTAACCCTACAATCGCCATCCCTTCTGGCCCCTTTCCATTCCGCGACTCCTAAATCAGTTAGTGCGGATAGATTCCCGTGGGCCTGGAGAAGAGCTGTGTCACAGAAGTAAATGCAGCACGGCCCAAGGTCTCCAAGCAGCATGGAGCAGCAGATGCCAGCCCAGGAAAGACAGCAGAGACTCCATGAGGCTTTGCTGCCATGAGGTCTTAGAGAGAACATCCCTGTGAGGCAGAAGAACAGAGTCTGAAGCGGGGCGTGGTGACTCACGCCTGTAATCCCAGCACTTTGGGAGGCCGACGCCGGTGGATTGCCTGAGGTCAGGAGTTTGCAGCCTGGCCAATAAGTGAAACCCCGTCACTACTAAAAAAAAAAAAAAAAAAAAATACGCAAAATTGGCTGGGCGTGGTGGCCGGTGCCTATACTTTATCCCAGCTACTCGAGAGGCTGAGGCAGGAAAATCGCTTGAACCCAGGAGGCAGAGGTTGCAGTGAGTGGAGATAGTGCCATTGCACTCCAGGCTGGGCAACAAGAGAAAAAACTCCGTCTCACAAATTTGAAAAAAAAAAAAAAAAAGGGTCTGGAGGCAGGGAATCTAAGGTCAATTCAGGCTGACTCCCTAGAACTAAATCAAAAAGAAAACCCCAACTTTTTGCCCATGTAACAAAAGGACCAGAGGCTGCTCCCTTTGTGCCACCCCCTCTTTCGACTGGGCAAATGAAAAATTCGAAGTACCAAGTACCTCTGATTGGTCCCCTCCGGCAACATTCAGGCTGGTTGCAAGCCAAGTCTTTATTTAGGTAGGAGTATAACTTTGTAACTTCACTTCAGCCTCTGATTAGCCACTTACTGCAACCAATCAGACTGATGGAAGGCTACTGTTTCATTTACACAGGGTGTACACCAAGTAACCGATGGACAAGCTCTACTGGGTATTTAAATCCCAGAAAATTCTGTAATGGGCTCTTGGGCCCCTATTCTCTGGCTGCTCCCACCCTGTGGAGTATACTTTTGTTTTGGATAAAAATCGCTTTTGTGGCTTCATTCCTTCCTTGTTTTATTTGTGCGTTTTGTCTAATTCTTCATTCAAGACGCCAAGAACCTGGACACCCTCCACCAGTAACACTTGGACAGAAGTCAGAGGTGTCACAGTGGTCCCTGATTTCCATCATCAGTGGCAGCCTGGAAGCACAGCTCTCACCTGGCTTTGTGCCCTGATTGCATCATCCTTGGCAGCCACGATGGCTTACCTGGCTTTGTGGGCAGCACAGGTCAGAAGTCAGCAAGGGGACTTAGGGCAAGAGCAGCATCCTGAGGAGGCTACTTGTGAGTTCCCTTTAGACACTCCACAGTGGGTGGCTGTTGAGATGGGCAAGTGGACTTCAGGTCCTACATTAAGCAGGAGTAAGTGTGAAGCCAGTGACATTGGTACTGGCTGTGAAATCCTAGGGAATCTTGGAGAAGTTAGAAAATAGTAAGAGAATAATTTCTAGGCCATTAAATTAAAAGATACTGCCACGTGGAAGTATAAGCTTTGTCACTAGAGAATGGCCCGTTTCTGCGATGTTCATTTTGAAACACCTACCTCATCCAGGGTATGATAGGCCCCAAAATTGAAGGTGCCACTCCGTTCTCTTCTCTGGTTAAAGAGCATTTCTTCATTCTCTTTGTCCAACAGGACCTAAGATAAAACAATTCTATCTATGATTGGTTTATATCAATGCATTTCAGTCTGTAATTGTGAAGGAAAGGGTAACACTCGGGTCCCCAGTACCAAGCTTTCCTCTTCTCGCCCTGTAGGCTTTGAGATCATGACTTTCCTTCATTCCAACCCCACTATGAAAGAGGATGGAGCATTAATGGAACTTCCTACCAGCCAGATGCTGCCAGTATACCAGGGTGGGTTTGCAGGCACGATCTTATGGCTCATCCTACCTTTCTGGGAGCTCAGGGTCTGAGTTAACCTCTAAATAAAAACTAAATCAGCCCAGGCGCGGTAGCTCACTCCTGTAATCCCAGCAACTTGAGAGGCCAAGGCAGATGGATCACTTGAGGCCAGGAGTTCGATATCAGTCTGGGCAACATGGGGAAACCCCGCCTCTCCTAAAAGTACAAAAATTAGCTGGGTGTGGTAGTGCATGCCTGTAGTCCCAGCTACTGGAGAGGCTGAGGCTGGAGAATTGCTTGAGCCCAGGAAGTGGAGGTTGCAGTGAGCCTAGATGGTGCCATTGCACTCCAGCCTGGGAAACAGCGGGACTCCTTCTTTTCCTTCTTTTGTCTGACACCCTTTGGTGTGCACTTTATATTTCATGCTGTAGCCTCTCTTTTGCCCTTTCCCTTAAATTCTTTGTTACCATATTCGGCATGTGCCAAATGCAAAAGAGAGAAAGACATGCTCTCCTACGCACCTTGCAAGGGGAGCCCAGACTGCTGGAAGGTCCTGGTGACACCCTCAGGTCCCTTCCCTGCAGAGAGTACTCAGCCATCAAAGAGGATGGAACTGGACTGACGTTCATGTGGCCCAGCAAGCCTCGGGAAGGCAAGTCTGTGGCATAATTACCTGAACATCTTCAATCATGATAGAGTAGGCAATTCCCAGGGACTCCAAGAACACTTTGACTGCCTGGACGCTGATAAAGGGAACTCGGACGTGGGCTGTCTCCCCTGGGGTGGTGGGTGATTTCCAAAAGTCAAGCTGAAAAGGATAAAAGTCCAACCCAAGGCAATGAATGGGACTATTCTGGGGAATAGACAGTTCAGCATTGATACATTTCAAGAAATCAATCTGCATCCATTTTATCTTGAGCCCACAAGTTCAGAACCATTGTGGAATCACTATGATATTGCAACAAGGGTTTTTAAATATCCACGTGTCAGCAAATGCATTGAATTGTTTCCCCTCCCCCCATGGCTGGATTTTAAAACTGGCAGAAGGAAAAGATTATTAAAATGATGGCAGGTTTTTTTTTTTTTAAGCTGGGATTCCAGTGATCCAATTCATCTAATAATAGGATATAAATGCTATAATTTATTTTACAAGGGAAATATGCACTAAAGGTGTTTAATTTTTGAAAGTAACTTTCACATTTGATATCTCTTTTTATTCCTACAATAAACCTGAGAGATAGAAGAAGGGTCTATTTATCGCCACTACTCTGAGTGAGAAAATTAGACACAGGGAAGGTAGGTGACTTGTCCAATGTCGTGTAGTTGGGACTAGAGCCCAGGGTTTCAGAATCCCAGCTGCGCAAGTTAGCATTTCACACTATGTCAGGGGAGTCAAAATACAGTCCAAATTAGATCTCAGTCATGTTTAACCGTATTCATTCTGGGAACAGAAACTCCCACTAGATCAAATACCTGGAGATGTTCTTGAGCCTCCAATTGTAGCAGATTTTTAATTTGTTCTTCATTGCTTGGTACAATCTCAAGAACTTGGTCTCTAAAGAAAATTAACCACAAATGTGACCTCAAAAGCAAAACCTGGACAGTATCCTGTTGCTTTCTGCTCCTGTTAGTCTCTGTGTGTAACAGATTAATGCAAAAGTCAATAATCTCTGTGACAATCCAGAAACTAATCAATAGTATACTAACCCACACCGCCAGAATGAGAAGGTGATAGAATGGCGTTATTTCCTCCCAGGAAATGTTATCTAAATAATAATTAAGAGGTGTACCTGCTCCTAGCAGGAAGCTTGCCATTAAAGTTACCTTTCCTTTAGCTAATGAGTATTTGTAAAATAACACCTGCTGCTCGTGAAGTGTTGGCTTTTAAAACTTGCCTGTTCCTGTTGTTCAAAAGTAAGTTTTTTCAAAAGTGGAATAATTAACTTGGTGCTTGTAAGAGAAAACAATTCATGTGTGGGTAGACCTAAGGTTTTGTTTTTTTTTTTAAATGGTTTTGGGAGTTTTGTTTGTTTTTTGTTTTTGTCAACTGAAAACGTATCAAGGTTCTATCCCCAGACCCCATTCATGTGGTCCATTGTGGGGCATGGCCAGGGATAGTTGGGACCTTGACAAATTATGCTGTGCCTGTCTTTACACACACACACACACACACGCACACACACACACACACACACACACACACCCTTAATAGGGAATAAAGGATGAACAGAAAAGAGAAATTTCAAAACAATCAAGCTTGTATCTTTAGGGGGAGTTTCCCTGGTAACAGAGGTTCCCCTTTCTAGCCATTCTCCAAGTAAGCAGACTTCCTAAGTCACTGCCCCATCTGCTTGTGCACTGGGGAAGGAATCAGTACAATGAGCCATGTACAGGGACCAGAATCTGGGTCTTCAGAAACCCAGCCCCCTGCAATTTCCTGTGAACTCTGGTGGAATACAGAAGTGATGGAATGTGAGCTCTCTGAGGCTCGTCTGCCACAAATGGTCTGAAAATTCTTCCATTCAAGTCGCATTACTTTTGGTTGATGCATGGACTCCCAGGAGTCCTCCTTTAAAATGGGAAGGCACTGAGAAAAGTAATACAATAGGCTCATATTTCTTGGTGTGTGTTCTAAAGAATAGCAGTTCTTTGAGTTACTCGGAGAAAGAAGGAAGGAAGGAGAGAAAGAGAAAGAGAAAGAAAGAAAGAGAGAAAGAAAAGAAAGGAGAAAAAGAAGAAAGGAATGAAGGAAGGAGAGAAAGAAAGAAAGAGAAAGAAAGTGAGCCCGGGGCGGGGGTAGTTGATGATTTAAAAAAAAAAAAAAAAGTACATGCGGCAACCTAGATCGCCTCTTATAGATTTATAATGTACATTGATTTAGCCAAAGCTCCCAGAAATCCTATAGTTTGTTTAACCCTGTGATTCCAACATTTGTTTGGCCAGTGGCTTTTTAGGACCAAATTTATTTGACTGCTTTGTTAGTTCTCTGGAACACTCTTCAAAAAATGCTGCCTAAAGCCATTCATAGAGTCATGGAGCGAAGTACTTCGGAGCAAAGATGAGTCCTCCCAAGCCAAGAGAGGAGGAGTTGAGCTGAAATCTACAGCCCTGGCCTTTCCACTTCATGAGGTTCCACCAACTAGATGCTGAATCTAAAGATGGCGGGGGGGGGCGGTGGTAGGGGACAAGGGCTAACTGGATGGTAAAGCCCAAAAGGGCAGGAGGACGTGGGAGAGTAGCCTTGACATCCACTGAGTTGCCTAAAACAAATGGCCACACAGCTGTATTTTTCCCTGATGTCTAGCATCCGTACAGTCTGATCACTGGGTTGGGGCGGGGTGGGGGGGGGAATTAATACGGACAGAGAGAAATAGGGTTATGTGTGTTCAGGTTTCACATTTGTCCATTCCTTTAAGTGTCATTCATCTCTTTTTTGATCATCCACTCCTCTTTTTCCCACTATCGACCTATCCCCAAATCTGAGAACTTCTCTGAAAACACTGAACGTGTATACCCATTTATTTCATAACAATCAAATGAGAGCCTCCATCCATCAGGTTAGTAAAATGTAAAGAAGCACCAGAAAGCATAACTTACCCCACAAATGTTTCTTGACAGTAGACATGCCCAAAAAGGGCACCAAAAAACAGGATCAACCTCATGGCCAGGTTTTCCTGGAGTCTAGAATTCAGAGTCCTTCCTGAACTTTATAAGGACGGCAGCTGAGGGCGATCTGCTGGCCCTCTGCAAACTCAAGTGAATTCCCACATGAGAAAATTCCCACCTGTGTGTAAAATTGTCAAGGTTGTAAACACCCACCTGTGTGATATCATCAATTTGTACATTTTCCATTCCTAGGGTAAAATAACAAAACTTTGATAGAAAGAGAACAAAATTGCTACAGCATACCAAGGGCAATATAGTTATGATTGAGAACATAAAATGCCACTAACTCTGCCCTGTGATAGAAGCCAGATTAATAGACCTAGAGGTTAAAGTCTTTTCTGGGTATCTGACAAAAAAAAAAAAAAAAAAAAAAAAAAAAAAAAAGGCCAGAGCATTTATAGTAATTACTCAGGCATCCTGTCTATCACATTCCATTAGTTTGCTCATTTGTTTATTTTTATAATGTTTACCTTGAAACAGTGCAATCACTCAGTCCACATCTGCTGAGTGTCCCTGTAGATGTGGCCCATTCCAATCCTCACCCCATATTAAAACAAAACAGAAGGCCTTTTAATATTTAATTTTGCACTGTCTCAAAAGTGATCCATCTGCATTTACACCAAATTGCTGTCCCTCTTTCTGTGCTTTTTCCCAAAATGACAATGTCTTTCTGATGACATTTCCTATAACAAGCAACAATGAAATTGCTTGTTATAAAAAGTATGAATTAAAAGGAAGTGTTTCTTTAATCATCAGTAATTCTTCCATCCAAAGAAAACCATTTGGCATATATCTTTCCAAATTTCTTTCTCTGCTTTAGAGATTTTTTTTCTTAAACCAGGATTAGACCACATCGCATATACTGTTCTTTAAACAAAGGTGATCTTTTCTCGTTCATAAACATAGAGCTACATTAATCTGACTTTGTTCTTCATTCCGTAAGAAGAAAATACACCTGGTTTTTTTTTTTAGAAACCATAGTTTATTTAATTTTAGTTGTTCATATACATTATATTAACCCTGCTGTTAAAATGCACGTGCTGAATGAAGAGAGCCCGCAGACAGACTTTGTGTGAGTAACATGGCTGTTGACTCACCTGGGTGCAGGTGAGCTGAGGCCAAAAAGGGCATCAGTGGAGGGCGATGGGAAAGGAGTTGGTTTTATAGGTTGGGGCAAGTGGTCAGTTAAAGGTGGTAATCTATTTTAGGGAGGGGAAGGACATTACGGTTGCATGGTCACAAGGGTGGGGGTATCAGTTGCAAGCAGAGGGGAGGATACGATAAATTACGTAGTTACAGGGGTGGGGGTCTTAAGAAACCCAGTGTCCAGGCGGGAAATTCCACAAGGCTGAGCAGGAACAGTAGTTGCAGGTTGCAGGTTGCAGGGGGAGAGCAATTAGTTGAGGCAGGAATAAGTTATTTCACTTCTTTCCGTGGCCAGCTGGTTACTTGTGTTCATCTCAGACTTTCTGGCTTCTGGGGACCATTCAGAAGTGTATGTGCGGGTCACCAAGGCTAAAATGGCCAGGCCTGGACTTGGAGGCCTAACACCTGGAAAGACTCAACCACAACAAGCAGCGAGGAAACTTTCATCTGTCCTCTGTGTGTCAAATTTATCTGCACACACTTTAAATCTCTGGGTTTGCATTCACAAATACCTGCTTGAAGGGGAAAGATGTGTACACAGTGTTTGTGATTTCAAGAATGACTGGATTAACTTGGTTTTTCACTCTCTTGGGAGTCAGAGAGAAGACAAACCAAGAGGCAGAGGCCATAATTCATACTCATGTCCCCAGCAGCTATTAAATAAACAGTAGTTCAATAAATTGAAAGCATGTACTTGGAGAATCAATAAAAGCTTCTGGGAAAAAATGGAGTTTGAGCTGAGCCTTTGGGCAGGCAGGATCTGCCAAGACAAACAAAAAAAGAGCCTGGATTTCTCGTGGTAAGAAAATATGAGCTAGACAGGGAACCAGGGCAGAGCACAGGATACACAGCTGGGTTAAGGAGGAAACTTGGCCCAGCGAAGCAGAGACTTGACCTTGGGAGTGCTGGGGAAGTCAAATATCAGAAGGTGGGCTAGAGGGCAAAGGATCTCACAATCCAAACAGAGGAGTTTACACCTGATGAAATGGGAACCTTGGAAGGTTTCTGAGGAGATAACTGACTGATGAGGTTAACACTGAAAATGAAGAACCTTGCAGGATTGTGCCTGGCAGAGATCCTCTAAGCAGAAAGCCAAGTAAGAGCCTCCTGGGGAAACCCTGACTTAGGATGACACATCTGGACTTGGTGATGGCAGCGGAAATGTCTGAGATGGGCTCGAAGAAAGATTTCAGTGGAAGAAACATGAGCTATGGTGAGTAATTTTTGCATGACTGGATATAGAAGGAGAATGTGGGGAAAAGAAGTTCCAACAGGTGTGAAAGGAGGGACAGGTAGCCACCTCCACGCCTGCCCCCACAACATTTCCCCACCCATTGTGACACTGTGTGATGTTCCACTGTAAGAATTTGTTTTGATTATCTCCCCTACTGTTAAGCTCTCAAAAAGGAATTTTTGCTGAGAAGTACTATTCAATTCTTCAATCTACTCTTAAGTGCTAGGAACACGATAGCACTTAGATAGCTCTTTCCTTCCTAGGAAGAACAATGGGGGGGGTGTCGAGTCTAGAGCTATATCGGGGGGTCCAAAAGACGCCTCGCCCCCACCTCACTCCTGAGTCCAAAGGCAAGAGAGGACTTAAGATGATGCCTGAGTGAGAAAAATAAACATTCCTGAATGGATGTGTCAAATAAAAATTATAGAAGGCCACTGTTTTGGACTAAACTTCCATACCAGACCCCAGCAGACCAGACTAAAAATCAAAGTGGAGTCACCCATGCTAAGGACCCAAGATCGGTTGTTATCTGCCCTGAGAAATCAGGAGAAAGGGATAACAGGCAGTTTCCCAAACAGACCAGTTTAAATCTTCAATCGGCACGATAATGAAGTTTCTTTGCTTTAATCCTTACACAAAAATTGTGACCTGAAGTCACCTGATGTTAACCAACCAGTTATTTTTCTATCATGCTGTCTCACTGTCCCCACCTTAAAAGAAAAGTAGCTTTGGAAAGACTAACACAGTCTTGTTCTTTGCTTCTGCTTTATCCAGCCGCTCTCTGTCTGTAAGACCAAGCCCTTCTGCTTAGCTCATGAGAACACTCATTGTGTTTTACGGGATGAAGTGTTGCCCTGTTCCAGAATCAAAAATAAAGCCAGTTGAGATCTTTTACCTGAATTTGCTGTAATTCTGTCTTTTGAAAGGTGAAAACTGTCATTTAAAAAAATAAAAGGAAGTTAGAGAAGGAGAAAGCACAAGCCTTGTAGGAGGTTATAAGAAAAACTTAAGAAAGCACTGTTTTCTGTCTCTGACGACATACACTGTTCCGTATCAGAACAGGGCATCGTCCTTTCTACCGCCTCACTGTTATAGAAGCCGGGTGAAATCTATTTTTTTAACAGTCATATTGAGGTATATATGACATATAATAAACTGCACATATTTATTTTTAAATTTTTATTATTCTCTTAAGAAACTCAGTCTGTAAACGACATACATTTAAGACATGCAATTTGATATGTTTTGACATAGGTATACACCCGTGATGAAATCATCACCACAATCAGTATCACATATCATAGATCCATCATCCCCAATAAAATCCGTTTTTGGGAATCGCTGAGAAAATCTCCAGCCAGAAAGAGATCACTGAAGCCTCCTCCTTGCTTTGCAAAGGAGGAAATGAGGCCCCGAGAGGGGAAGTAGCTTACACCAAGCCCCAGGGCTGATCTGGGCTAGCACAGGCACCAGGAGCTCCATCCCCAGACCCTGATTCACTGCTCCATCCAATTAACCAAGGTAATTCTACTCCGCTAGAGGAAAAGACCATTTTAGACCAAATGCTTCTTCATCAACCTATCCCCAGGGAAGCTGTAGTTCAGAAAGAGAAAGATGATAGCTCTCTTTAGAAAAGTGCTTTAATAGCGTATCACTCCCTATGAAGATGATGTTAGGCACACTTTGCCTTTCTCTCCCTTTAACCCCAGAAGGCGAGACAGCCTAACAGTAGGGTGAATAGACCACTTATGGGGCCATAGGAGAAAGAACCACAGATTAAAGTCTTCAGTAGAGTTACCAGACTCTAAAGCACTTCAGATTCAAAACTCTGAATGCCTTGTCTGTAGAAACACGGTTGTTTGTAGTGTTTTTTTGGCCCCCTGCCTCGGGTTTATTTGTACAAATAGCACTGGAGGACACCAGGCCCATGCAGATGGCAGCCCAGAGGGTCACACCAGTCCTTCTGTCCTCAGGTCGGCAGACAGAGGTCTCTACTCTGAAGCCTCTGTGGGAGCCTGGGCACCTTGTGGAGCCGAAGCGGGAGCTGAAGCTGGAGCTGCAGCCTGAGCCTTGGTTTGATCCTTGGCCTTGGCCTTTGGCTGGCACTCTGCTCATCCTTCAATGTGTCTGCGTGCCTAATCTTTCCTGGTCATGTGACAAGAACCCAGTTTTAGCTGACTAAGGAGCAAAAATTCTGCAACACAAGCTTGGGAAGTGTGCTCATGCCTGCATTGCCAAGGGTTCTCTTTCCCTCAAGCCCAGTCCAGTTTAAGGTTTGGGAAATTAACTCTTTTCCATTTGGAAGATGTATCCAAGGGGAGTGAGTGTCTTATGGTACAGAGACACAATTACCTATCAGTGAAGAGAGGACAGAGGAGGAAAAAGGAAAAAAAAAGGCTTTTTTTTTTTTTTCAAAGGAGTCCCAGGGGTTCAGGATGCATTTGAAAGGCGTACAGACTGAAGATGAATGTCTACTCATCTAGAAAGAGCGGAGTGAGGCATCCCAGCTTCCCTTCTCTTCCTAGAAAATATCCAGGGTACTTAAGGGAGAGAAAGTAAAGTGCTCCCCTTTCTTCCGTTCTTCTATCACAGAGTCCTGGCAACCATGACAGGGTGCCACCCATGGGTGTCAAAGTTGTTTTCACCCATGTTAACAGAGGAGCCTAGAGGGTGGGAATATCCGCTCTTACCCACATATGCCCTATCTTTCCTGCTGTCAATAATCCTCAAGTTTTCTTGACCTCATTTATGCCACGGATACTAGCATAACCTTTACCCATAAAACAGGAAGCTTGGCTTAATCAGCAGGAATCAGTCCTACTCTGCTGTGCTGTGCCTTTTAACTTCCATTATCGTCTACCTCTGGATCCCTCTGACCCGGTTTTCTTTCCTATGGCTTCAACTCGAAGCTTGGAGTTGAGTTTGGAACAAAAAATGTGTCTCTGGAAGCGGGAGGTGGTGTTGCTTGTACTCCTTATCGTAAGTTGAATGATAAGGTGAAGCTGTGGGATTGAGTTCTCCTCCAACAAGGGAGAAGAAAGGATGTCCCGTGACATGCCCAGATAATTGGTGGCTATAGTTATGCTTGCTGAGATTTGCGTATATGTGGCGAGGCTTTAGTTAACTCCTTTGGTTCTTACTTTCCGGAAAAAGAAACCTCTGGGTGATGGCCATTCTGTTTATTCCCATTACCTGGCAGGATTTACAGGATAATTGCTCAGAACTAGAATATTGATCCAGATTTTTACATCAGCCGTCGCTTTTGTTTCTTCTGAGCTGCAGCCAGGGATTGCTGGTTAGTTCACAGGAATATAAGCAGGGTTAGTCTAAAATGTAGGCAAGAACTTAAAAACAACTAATGAGTCTAGAATTTAATGACAAATGTATGAGTTTTTAAACATAATTTCTTTCTCTTCAGTCCTCATTTTGTTAAAAACAAAGCATAGGCCGGACGCAGTGGCTCACGCCTGTAATCCCAGCACTTTGGGAGGCCGAGGCAGGTGGATCACGAAGTCAAGAGATCGAGACAATCCTGGTCAACATGGTGAAACCCCGTCTCTACTAAAAATACAAAAATTAGCCAGGCATGGTGACGCACACCTGTAGTCCCAGTTACTCAGGAGGTTGAGGCAGGAGAATTGCCTGAACCCAGGAGGCAGAGGTTGCGGTGAGCGGAGATCGCGCCATTGCACTCCAGCCTGGGTAACAAGAGCGAAACTCTGTCTCAAAAAAAAAAAAAAAAAAAAGTCATGATAGGACTGAGCTGTTTGCAAAATAGATTTTAGTCTGATAGTTGGCCTGATTATTTGCATAAAATGCAGCAAGAATAATTATTTTTGCATAACCCTTTTAGATTGTCTTTGATGGAACTCTGTTCAACAAGAAATCTCAGGACTTTCTAAAGCCGAGCCTAGTCACAGGTTTGTAGCTTCAAATATTTGTGAGTTGGGTAAACTCCTCCCTTCTTGAGGTCCCGAGAGCATTGGTTCCTGGGCCTGTTGGAATGTGACATTCTTTACTCACCACAGGTTAGGAACCCTGTACAGGAACTGTGTAGACAAGGTATGAGGCCAGTTTTCCCAAGGGGCTTTTATCAGCTCTGCGAGTTGAGCTTGACTCCGTAAAAGCAAGCATATCCATCCAGTCAAAGCCTTGGTAAAACAGTTTCTTCAATTGCATCCTGTTGCAAAACAAAATGAATTCTTATTGCACTGATGCAAACAACTATATTGCCATAAGTTAAGAATATTCACAACTAGTTTTCAAGTCCTGGGCCTGACCAATATGGTGAAACCCCATCTGTACTAAAAATACAAAAATTAGCTAGTCATGGTGGTGGGTGCCTGTAATCACAGCTACTTAGGAGGCTGACGCAAGAGAATCGCTTGAATCCAGGAGGCAGGGGTTGCAGTGAGCCAAGATCGCATCATTGCACTCCAGCCTGGGCAACGACAGTGAAACTTCGTCTCAAAAAAAAAAAAAAAAAAAATCTGGAGAAGCCAGTCAGGGAGAGACAAATATGCTCCAAATTTTGTTTATAGGAGTATACCTTACTCAATTATTAAAGGCCATTAGTTTAAAATAAGTTTCCTTGACTCTGAAGAAGCAAGGATCGGCAATCTTCCAAGCAAAAGTTAAAATGATTACTTCAATTTTTGATTAGTTCAGTCCATTCAGTTAACTCCTGTTTTACTTGATATTCCTGAACAGTTCAGCTCTTCATGAGTACTGTACACTTCTCCTTTATTCCAATGTCATAATCTCCAAAGTTATCAGAAACCTCCATTTGAGAGCACCTGATTATAAATCATCTTTTGAAGAGGATTAAAACAAGACAACAATCATCTGTGAATAACAAAATATCCACGGTAGTTACAGTCAGAAACATGATTGACAAAGAAATTTGGTTATCTCCATGATTTACAATAACTTAACATAATAACCTTACTTGTGATTGATAGCATATACTCAGACGTTAAAATTTTAGAAATTCCACCGTTATTTATTTTGCCAAAATGATGATTTTTTTTTTTAAAGCCAAATGATGTAAGATGGATGCATCTTACTCACCCTTCATGGCTGAATGGTATTCCATGGTGTATATGTACCACCTTTTCTTTATCCAGTTCTACCATTGATGGGCATTTAGGTTGATTTTATGTCTTTGCTATTGTAAATAGTGCTGCAGTGAACATGCACATGCATATGTCTTTTATACATATATATATATATATATGTATATATATATATATATAAAGACGAGCTTTCACCATGTTGGTCAGGCTGGTGCATATGTCTTTATGATAGAATAATTTCTATTCCTTTGGGTATATGCCCAGTAATGGGATTGCTGGGTCAAATGATAGTTCTGTTGCTAGCTCTTTGAGGAATTGCCACACTGCTTTCCACAATGGTCAAACTAATTTACACTCCCACCAACAATGTATAAGTATTTCTTTTTCTCCACAACTTTGCCAGCATCTGTTATTTTTCGATGTTTTAGTAATAACCATTCTGACCAGTGTGAGATGGTATCTCATTGTAGCTTTGATTTACATTTCTCTAATGACCAATGATGTTGAGTTTTTTTTCCATAGGCTTGTTGCCTGCATGGATGTCATCTTTTGAGAAGTGTCTGCTCATATCCTTTGTTCGTTTTTTAATGGGGTTATTTTTTTTTCTTGTAAATTTGTTTAAGCTCCTTATAGATGCTGGATATTAGACCTTTGACAGACACATAGTTTGCAAAATTTTTCTCCCATTCTGTAGATTATCTGTGTACTATATTGATAGTTTCTTTTTCTGTGCAAGAGCTCTTTAATCAGATCCCATTTGTCCATTTATTTCTTTTTTTGTTGTTATCAATAAGACTTCCAGTCAATGTCATTTTTCGTTTTTGTTGTAATTACTTTTGCCATCTTCATCATGAAACCTTTGCCCATTTCTACATCCAGAATGGTATTGCCTAGGTTGTCTTCCAGAGTTTTTATAGTTTGAGGTTTTACATTTAAGTCTTTAACTCACCTTGAGTTGTTTTCTATACGGTGGAAGGAAGGGGTTCAGTTTCAATCTTCTGCATATGGCTGGCTAGTCAGTTCTCCCAGCACCGTTTATTAAATAGAGAGTCCTTTCTCCATTGCTTGTTTTTGTCAGCTTTGTAGAAGATCAGATGGTTTTAGGTGTGTGGCCTTATTTCTGTACTCTCTATTCTGTTCCATGGGTCTTTATCTGTCTTTGCACCAGTACCATGCTGTTTTGGTTACTGTATCCCTGTAGTATAAAGCCAGGTAGCACAATGCCTTCAGCTGTTTTCTCCTTGCTTAGGGTTGCCTAGGCTATTCAGACTCTTTTTTGGTTCCATGTAAATTTTAAGTTTTTTCTAATTCTGTGAAGAATGTTGTGGATAGTTTGGTAAGAATAACATTGAATCTATAAATTGCTTTGGGCAGTATAGCCATTTTAACAATGTTAATTCTTGCTATCCATGAGCATGGAATGTTTTTCCATTTGTTTGTGTCATCTCTGATTTCTTTGAGCTGTGCTTTGTAGTTCTCATTGTAGAGATCTTTCACCTCCCTGGTTAGCTGTATTTTTAGGTATTTTATTCTTTCTGTGGCAATTGTGAATGGAATTGCATTCCTGATTTGGCTCTCAGCTTGACTGTTGTTGGTGGATAGGAATGCTACTGATTTTTGTACATTGATTTTGTATCCTGAGACTTTGTTGAAGTTGTTTATCAGCTTAAGAAGCTTTTGAGCTGAGACCATGGAGTTTTCTAGATACAGGATCATGTCATCTGTAAGCAGGGGTAATCTGACTTCCTCTCTTTCTATGTGGATGCCCATTATTTCTGTTTCCTGATTGCTCTGGCCAGGACTTCCAATACTATGTTGAATAAGAGTGATGAGACAGGGCATGGAGAAAAATCTACCAAGCAAACGGAAACCAGAAAAAAGCAGAGGTTGCAATCCTGACTTCAGACAAAACAGACTTTAAAACCAGCAAAGATAAAAAAGACAAAGATGGGCGTTACATATTGGTAAAGGGGTAAATTCAACAAGAAGACCTAATTATCTTAAATATATATGCACCCAACACAGGAGCACCCCGGATTCATAAAGCAAGTTCTTAAAGACCTTCAAAGAGACTTAGACTCCCACACAATATAGTGGGAGACTTTAACACCCCGTTGACAGTATTAGATCATCAAGGCAAAAACTTAACAGAGATACTCAGGACTTAAATTCAGCACTAGATCAAATAGACCTGATGGACATCTACAGAACTCTCTACCCCAAAAACAACAGAATATGCTCTTCTCATCACCATGTGGCACATACTAAATTCAACCACATAATTGATGTAAAACACTCCTCAGCAAATGCAAAGGAACTGAAATAATAACAACCACTCTTTTAGACCACAGTGCAATCAAAATAGAATTCAAGACTAAGAAAATAGCTCAAAATTATACAATTACATGGAAATTGAATAACCTGCTCCTGAATGACTTTTGGGTAAATAATGAAATTAAGCAGAAATCAGGAAGTTCTTTGAAACTTATGAGATCAAAGATACAACACACCAGAATCTCTGAGACACAGCTAAGGCAATGTTAAGAGGAAAATTTATAGCACTAAATGCCCACATCAAAAAACTAGAAAGATCTCAATTTAATAATCTAATATTATAACTAAAAGAACTAGAGAACTAAGAGCTAATCATGTGATTTGGCTATACAAATTGTCAAAACTTCCATGTGAAGAACAGTAATTTTAATTTTCTTCTTTTATTATTTAAAAAAACGAGATGAGGTCTCGCTGTGTTGCTCAAGCTGGTTTCAAACTCCTGGCCTCAAACAGTTCTTCTGCCTTGGCCTACCAAGGGGTTGGGATTACAGGCATGAGCCACCCCACATGGCCAATTTTCTTCATTTTGTTTATAATTTAAGTAGAAAGAAAGTAAAGGCCAAATCTCCTACCGAAGCAATAAGGGAAACCACAGATTCCCAGCATCTTTTTTTTCTACGTTGGTCCCATCCTGGCTTGGCTTCTCCCTCAATACTGTGTTTTCGAGCCTGGCTTTCCTTCTGATCTATGAGTTTGTGATTTGGGTTCACCCTAACACTCCATTTTCCCACTCATCCATCATCTTTTGGGTTCCCTAGAAGCAACCACCCTGGTGGCTCTCTGCTGCCCCCTCCTGCCCCCAGCTGACAACCACTGTGTCAGTCCAGCTGGTCCCAGGGTACACCGGGCTCCTGCCTCGTACCAAAGACAATCTTGGGTCGAAAAGTTCATCAGATAAATTCTTTTTTATATTAAGTCAGTTGGCAAGAACAAATAGATTCCACAAATGATTTTCTGTCTGCAACAACAACCACAAAATCCCTCCATATATAATAACTATTTGTCCTGCTCAGGAGGAGGTAAACAGGGCCATCCATGACCGTGCTGTGAAGATGTGGCTTTTCACCCTTCATCAGTGTGCCACTCATGATGACCTCAGTCCAGGATCCATGAATGGATTCTTCATTTATGGAGTTCCTGCTGTGTGTCGGGCACTGTTAAGTCATAGAGCGCCAAAGATGAGTAAGAAATTGTATCTGCCTGGAGCTCAATGTCTAGACCACAGCTGTCCAATGGAATATTCTATATCAACACTACCCAAGGCTGCAGCCACCAGCCAAATATGGCTATTGAGCACTTGAAATGTGCTAGTATGACTGGTCATGCTAGCGACATTTTAAATTAATATTAACTTAAATTTTTTTTTTTTTTTGAGACGGAGTTTCACTCTTGTTACCCAGGCTGGAGTGCAATGGCGTGATCTCGGCTCACCGCAACCTCCGCCTCCTGGGTTCAAGCAATTCTCCTGCCTCAGCCTCCTGAGTAGCTGGGATTACAGGCACGTGCCACCATGCCCAGCTAATTTTTTGTATTTTTAGTAGAGACGGGGTTTCACCATGTTGACCAGGATGGTCTTGATCTCTTGACCTTGTGATCCACCCATTCGGCCTCCCAAAGTGCTGGGATTACAGGCTTGAGCCACCGTGCCCAGCCTCTTTTTTTTTTTTTTTTTTGAGATGGAGTCTCACTCTGTCACCAGGCCGGAGTGCAGTGACGCAATCTCAGCTCACTAAACAGTCTACTTATATCATAATAGGTTCCTGGAAATGCATAGAAAAGCCTAATGCATAAAAATTAAACAATAGGGCTGGGCACAGTGGCTCATGCCTGTAATCCCAGCACTTTGGGAGGCCAAGGCAGGTGGATTACTTGAGGTTAGGAGTTCAAGACCAGCCTTGCCAACATGGCGAAACCCCATCTCTACTAAAAATACAAAAATTAGCTGGGCACGGTGGCACATGCCTGTAATCCCAGCCACTCAGGAGGCTGAGGCAAGAGAATCACTTGAACCCAGAAGGCAGAGGTTGCAGTGAGCTGAGATTGAGCCACCACAATCCAGCCTGGGCGACAGAGTAAGATTCTGTCTCAAAAAAAAAAAAAAAAAAAAATTAAACAGCAGACTTACCTGATGTAACAGGGTGAGGTAGTTACTTCTCAAGAGCTAGACAAAAATCATAAAATTCCCAATTTCAACCAACATTAAATAATAACCTTTTATCTCAAGTGTAAAAGTAATTCATGCGGCATCTTAACAATTAAAATAGTATAGACACTACTAAGAAAGTTAAAATATTCCTAGAGATAATTAATAGTTTGATCTATATACAGGTATATTATTGTTGTTGGTTATTTTCTTTTTCTTTTCTTTTTTTTTTTTTTTTTTTGAGACGGAGTTTCGCTCTTGTTACCCAGGCTGGAGTGCAATGGCGCGATCTCGGCTCACCGCAACCTCCGCATCCTGGGTTCAAGCAATTCTCCTGCCTCAGCCTCCTGAGTAGCTGGGATTACAGGCACGTGCCACCATGCCCAGCTAATTTTTTGTATTTTTAGTAGAGACGGGGTTTCACCATGTTGACCAGGATGGTCTCGATCTCTTGACCTTGTGATCCACCTGCCTCGGCCTCCCAAAGTGCTGGGATTACAGGCTTGAGCCACCGTGCCCGGCCTCTTTTTTTTTTTTTGAGATGGAGTCTCACTCTGTCACCAGGCCAGAGTGTAGTGACGCAATCTCAGCTCACTACAACCTCCACCTCCTGGGTTCAAGTGATTCTCCTGCCTCAGCCTCCTGAGTAGCTGGGATTACAGGTGCACCCCACCACACCCAGCTAATTTTTGTATTTTTAGTAGAGACAGGGTTTCACCATGTTGTCTCAATCTCTTGACCTCGTGATCCACCATACTCAGCCTCCCAAAGTGCTAGGATTACAGGTGTGAGCCACCGTGCCCACCCACCTATAATTGGTTATTTTTCAATGTGTGGGATTATATTGTATTTTGGGGGGAGCCCAGCTGTATTCCACTATGTGGGTATTTAACCAATCTCTTATTTATTGCATTCAATTGTTCACTATTTCAAAATATATTACAAAGAATATTCATGTACATACTGTTAAATAAAATTTGTGAGAGGTCATTGTTTTGGACTGAGCTCCTGACCTAGCCCCAACAGACCAGAACAAACCAGAAAGGAGTCACTCATGCTAAGTGCTATACAATCAAACCAAATTTAGAAACCAGCTGGTTTTCCAAAGAACAAGAGATTCACGGCATTTAATCCAAGGGGCCGGTCAACCTGAGCCAGCTTGATACGAAAGTCCTCTCGGCTTTAACCCTATAAGGAAAGTAACTTTGAAATGATCAATGTACTTTTTGCTTCTTGGTTTTGCTCTTTTCAGCCTTTTTCTGCCTATAAAACCAACGCTCTCTGCTTGGCTCACCAAAGCACCTTTCTGTTTCATAGATGAGAAGCTGCCCAATTCATGAATTGCTAATAAAAGCCAATCCAATTTTTAAACTATATTTGGTGAAATATTGTTTCTTGACAATATCTATGTGTGCTTTTATTTCTTTTTTTCTGCTTCTAGAATATTATCATAGTAAAATCATTCAAACATCACTGAAAAATATAACCCCCAAAAATGATTATTGTCCCCCTCTCCTGTCTCAGTCTGTACTTCTGATGATAGTTAGCAGTTAGGGCCAGGCATGATGGCTCATACCTGTAATCCCAGTACTTTGGGAGGCTGAGGTGGGTGGATTGCCTAGGTCAGGAGTTTGAGACTAGCCTGACCAATATGGTGAAACCCCATCTCTACTAAAAACATAAAAATTAGCTGGGCATGGTGGCATGTGCCTGTAGTCTCAGCTACTCGGGATGCTGAGACAGAATTCCTTGAACACAGGAGCCCGAGGTTGTGGTGAGCCCAGATCAAGCCACTGCACTCCAGGCTGGGTGACAGAGCAAGACTCCATCTCTAAATAAATAGAGATAGATAGCAGTTTGGTATATATTTCACCAGAAGTTTTTTTTCTGTGTATATATTAACCAGTTTGTCCTTTTTTAAGATAAGCTATACAAACTGTCCAATTTACTTTTTAACTTACGAATATTATTTCAACACCTTTCCATGTCAATACATATACTTAGGCTACCAATAAATGCTCATCAATAACAAACCAGTTAAAATTATGTTTTAGCTATACAATGGTACTATGCAGCCATTAAAAAGAACTTAGATAGATTTTTTGTTTTTATTTATTTTTAGAGACAGGGCTTTACTCTGTTATCCAGGCTGGAATGCAGTGAAGGTGATCAAAACAATCACTGCAGTCTCCGACTCCTAGACTCAAGCAATCAATCCTCCTGCCTCAGCCTCCCAAATACCTGGGACTACAGGTGTGCATTTTTGTATTTTTTTGTACAGATGGGATATTGCCATGTTACTCAGTCTAGTCTCAAATTCCTGGACTTAAGCAATCCTCCTGCCTTGGCCCCCCCTCCCCAGAAGTGCTGGAATTACAGGCGTGAACCACCATGCCCAGCTCAGATAGATATTTATGAACTAACATTGAATGACGTGTAAAATATATTTGTAAGGAAAAAAAGGCAAGTTGTTGATTAGTTTAACTTTTGTAGACGAAAAAAGGTTTATCCAGTTATCCTTGGGTCTCAAATCTATTTACTTCCAAATTGAGAAGCCGAGAGATAAAGTTTGAGAAGTAAATTCAGATAGTGAAGGATATTAGTTTTTCCAATGTATGCAGTTCTTAAGTTTTGGATAGCATATAGCAAGCATTTTAGGATGAAGATAAACGTATCTCAAAATATTTATCTGAATCTGGTTATAAGATTTGGAAAGCATAAATTCAGATTACTGTGTGTGTTTATGCACAAAAATGGTCTGGAAATAATATGCATTTAACTGTTGGCAGTAATTATCTTTGGGGATGGAATTTTCTTTCTGCTTTAACATAACTGTGTTATTTGAATTTCTTACAATGCACATGGGTGCTTCTAATCAGAAAACAACATAACACAAAGGTCATTTTTAAAAAACAGACTCTGAAAACCTGGAAATCTAAGCACAGACAATACTATACTGAATGTCCTTAGCTGTGTATTTAATTTTTTGTGTGTGCTACTAAAAGAATCTGTATTTCTGTTCGGCAAATTCCTTTTTTTTTTTCTTTTGAGTCGGAGCCTCTGGTGCAGGCTGGAGTGCGGTGATATGATCTTGGCTCACTGCAACCTCTGCCTCCTGGATTCAAGCAATTCTCCTACCTCAGCTTCCTGAGTAGCTGGGATTACAGGCTCCCACCACCACACCTGGCTAATTTTTGTTTTTTGTTTTTTGTTTTTTGTTTTTGTGGTTAGAGATGAGGGTTCACCATGTTGGCCAGACTGGTCTCAAACTTCTGGCCTCAAGCGATCCGCCCACCTCGGCATCCAAAGTGCAGGGATTACAGGCACGAGCCACCATGTTGGCCTGCTGGACAAACTCTTAATAGTGAAATTGCTGAGTCACAGAGAGTATGAACATTTTTAGTATTCCTAGATTGCCCTCCAAAGAAATGTAACAATTTTCTTTCCTACCAACAATGCTTTTGAGAGGATCTGCTTCACACATCTTCCTGATACTGATAGCATCAAAAATTGGATCTATACCAATCTAAAATAAGAAAAAATATTTCATTATTTTATATATCTTTATTTGTAAAGTTGACCATTGTTCATGTATTTATTAGTTATTTGGAATTTCTCTCCCTTGAACTTTTCCATTCACATTTTCTGACCACTTTTCTACTAAGTTATTTGGCTTTATCTTATCTGATTGATTGATTGTGATGAGGTGATACTGTCACCCAGGTTGGAGTGCAGTGGCACAATCATAGCTCACTGCAGCCTCTATCTCCTAGGTTCAAATGATCCTTCGTCCTAACTCTCCCAGGTAGCCAGGACCAGGGGCGCTTTATCTTATTTTTAAAGCTTTTTATATATGACAAAAATTAGGGTTTGCTCTAATTTTGTGTTCCAACTTTTTTTTCTTTTTTTTTTTTTTTTACTTTATTCCTGAGGTTTTTTTTTTTTTGTCTCATGCTATAAAAGTTTTAATATTTTTATGCAGTCCAAATATCAGTCTTTTCCTTTAAGGCTTCTGGATTTTATTTATATTATGCTTGGAAAAGTCTTTCCTATTTTTGAGTGAGATTATGAAACTTTTTACGAGTGCTTTTTTTCTAGTACTGTTATGATTTCCTTGTTTTATCTCTCAATTTTGTTCCATCTGGAATTAATTTTTCTATGAGGAATTAGTTCATGTCACCTTTCAGATATACTCCTCAGGAATATATTTTTCAGCATTTTATATGTGTTCTTTCATTTTCTTTCTTTCTCTTTTTTTTCACAAGCAAACAGAATCAACAGACCTAAGCCCAAATATGTGACCGCTGTTAAAATGCACCCCTTCCAGCATGTCTAATGATTTCCAGCTTTGTGTCAACTGAACTAAGTCTAGGATTTACTCTTCTTATCACTAACGTCAACACATTCTTTTTTCATGTATACACAAATAACGTTCAAATACCAATGCACACAGATATTGGTGCTGTTAAAACTAAACAACACGGTCATTTGAAATGTTCATTCATGAGCCTGAGTACAAAAGCCAAAGTTCTGGGGGTTTAGTGGCGTCAATGTATAATGTCCAAAAACTCTATTTGAACACCAAACAGATGAGAGAAGAGACGGCTGTCAATTGCATAAAATGAGGTCAATGCTACCACAGGGGTCTGAACTGTGAACCCGGCTTTCCTGAGAAAGCCGCAGAAAATGTTACAAAGGTTGGTTAGAAAGACCGGCCTTGTAAGTTGCTCTTCAAATTGAAGAGGGCTTTAAGAATTCACTTGAAGATTTGGCATCTTTTTTAGGCAGAGGAACTGTGTGTGGGGGGGGAAGTTGGGGATAGCCAGCCCGGAAGAGGCTCCCTTCGGACCCTGATACCCTCTTCTCTACCCCTCCAATCTCCCCTCATCAAAGAAGGGAAGGGTCTGCTGCCAGCCAAGTGAGTCTTGCTAATAATTGATTATTTGTCCTCATTCACAAGAAAAATATCACTCCAATTCTGAATATGCATTCTACACCTTGTCTTTCATTGTGTAACAAAAGGTTTTCTGGCTGGGCGCGGTGGCTCAGGCCTGTAGTTCCCTCATTTTGGGAGGCCGAGGTGGGTGGATCACTTGAGATCAGGAGTCCGAGACCAGCCTGGCCAACATGGTGAAAGCATATCTCTACTAAAAGTACAAAAATTAGCTGGGTATCGTGGCACACACCTGTAATCCCAGCTACTTGGGAGGCCGCAGCACGAGAACTGCTTGAACCCAGGAGGTGGAGGCTGCAGTGAGCCAAGATCATGTCATTGCACTCCAGCCTGAGTGACAGAGCAAGCTCTTCTCAAAAAAGAAAGAAAGAAAGAAAGAATAGAAAAAGAAAAAAGGGTTTTCTGTCCTTAAAGGAACTTCAGACAAAAGCAAAGCAGGTCAGGAGATCTAACATGAGATGGCTAATGAACTGAGTTCATTTTTTGTTTGGTAGCCAGGGGTGTCAGGTAGCCTGGAAGGCTGTTTCTCACCTAAAGAAGGTAATCCTCTCCTTTTTGTCAAGGTCTGGAGTCTGCCTTCTTCCACATCTTCCCAGCTGCATTCACAGCTAGTTTTCCTTCCTCAGCCCAAAACCCCTGCCTCCCTCCTATTCTCAATACATATAAAAGCATTATTATATGACAAAAGTAATTGTTCAATCTGATTTCAGAGCTTAGTCTTACTTCCTCTACTCCCTGAGCCCCAAGTCTCTGCACATTTGAAACTAATTAAGAGATTCGTGGCCGGGCGCGGTGGCTCAAGCCTGTAATCCCAGCACTTTGGGAGGCCAAGGCGAGTGGATCACGAGGTCAAGAGATCGAGACCATCCTGGTCAACATGGTGAAACCTCGTCTCTACTAAAAATACAAAAAATTAGCTGGGCATGGTGGTGCGTGCCTGTAATCCCAGCTACTCAGGAGGCTGAGGCAGGAGAATTGCTTGAACCCAGGAGGCGGAGGTTGCGGTGAGCCGAGATCGCGCCATTGCACTCCAGCCTGGGTAACAAAAGCGAAACTCCGTTTCAAAAAAAAAAAAAAAAAACCGAAGAACTTGGAGTCCGATGTTTAAGGACAGGAAGCAACCAGCACAAGAGAAAGATGTAGTAGGCTGGGAGGCTAGGCCAGTCTTCTCACATTTTTCTGCCTGCTTTATATTCTGGCCACACTGGCAGCTGATTAGATGGTGCCCACCCAGATGAAGGGTGGGTCTGCCTTCCCCAGCCCATTGACCCAAATGTTAATCTCCTTTGGCAACACCCTCACAGACACACCCAGGACCAACACTTTGTATCCTTCAATCCAATCAAGTTGACAGTAGTAACCATCACAGAGCTGAAGAAAGCAAAGACAGAGAAAAAAGAGTATGTTCGTTACTGTTACACAGAATGGAAAAATAACTGATCAATGTCAGGTGACTTCAGGTTACTTTTTTTGTGTAAGGATTAGAGAGGGAGCTTCATTATCCAGTCTATTGAAGATTTTTAACTGGCCTGTTTGGAAAACTGGCTGTTACCTCTTTCCCTTGATTTCTCTGAAGTTCAGGTAACAACTTAGTGTAGGCTGGGTGACCCAGAACTTTAGCATGAATGATTCCATTTTGGTCTTAGGTCTGGTCTGTTGGGGCCTACTGCAGAAACTTAGTCCAAAACAATGGCTTCCATCATTTGTATTTAGCATGTGTTACGTGCTGTACTCTTTAGGCAGTAGTGTGCTCACGCCATCTCCCACCGGCTCACCAAAACCAGTGTGCTTGTTGTAGCAGGTAGTGACTATGTGGGGCCAGTGGCACAGGCAGTAAAGGAATTTGTCAAGACAGTCGTAGGTAAAGAAAGGCAGATTTACTAGAGAAGGTATGAAAACACGCTGCAAGTTTGCAACAGGCAGCACAGCAGAAAAGCGGCTGTCTGCAAAGAGGCAAGGGTTAAAGGGAAGTGTTTTTGTTTTGTTTTGTTATGTTTTTGTTTTTGTTTTTTTAAAGACGAGGTTTCACCATGTTGGTCAGGCTGGTCTTGAACTCCCGACCTCAGGTGATTCACCCGCCTTGGCCTCCAAAGTGCTTGGATTACAGGTGTGAGCCACCACACCCGGCCTGTTTTGTTTTTTTAAAACTGAGTTTCACTCTTGTTGCCCAGGCTGGAGTGCAATGGTGGGGTCTCAGCTCACTGCAACCTCCAACTCCCAGCTTCAAGCGATTCTTCTGCCTCAGCCTCCTGAGTAGCTGGGATTACAGGCATGCGCCACCACGCCCGGCTAATTTTGTATTTTTAGTAGAGATGGGGTTTCTCCGTGTTGTTCAAGCTGGTCTTGAACTCCCGACCCCAGGTGATCTGCCCACCTCAACCTCCCAAAGTGCTGGGATTACAGGTGTGAGCCACCACACTCAGCCCCAGAGGGACAGTTTGACACCATAACTTCAGAGAAGAATCCAGCCAGAGACAGCCAGACTCCAGGAGATTACCTACCCGCCCCATCCCTGATTCAGCTCCCCTTCCCAAGGAGAGTCACTTTCATGTGTAGTAAAATTCCCCACACTTACCATTCTTCAATCAGTTCATGAGACCTCATTTCTCCTGGATGCTGGACAAGAGTTTGGGAGCCATGAATGGGGATGTAAAAGGTTGTCACACTGACCCTTTCCTGTCACTGGCGGATGGCAGCCACCTCATGCAAAAAGTCAGAAGGCCCACTTAGCTGACAACACTTACACCATCTGCAGATGGCAGAGCTGAAAGAGCACTGTAACACACCCTCTGGGGCTTCAGGGGTCACAAGCACCCCCCACAGAGGCTGCCATGGGGCCAGCAAGGAGTTGGTTCCTACTGACCCCCCAAAGCGCTTGCCCCAGCTCCTGCACCCATTCCCCTGTGTACCCCCTCCAGCAAGGGGTAGAACACAGTGGGTCTGAGTGAGTGGAGTTCACTCCTGCTGGCGCTGGAATGGCCAGCTGACTCCAGTGCTCCTGTCTCCCAGTTCCTGCTTCGTTCACCCGTGCACTCCTTCCCATAAGGAGTTGAGAGCTGCAGGCTGAGTACACGGGGCACCCCCTTCATGAGTCCTGCAAGGGGGTCAGGGAAATACCCTACTTCAATTGGGTCGTGGGGGTGGGTTTCCTCCTTGCTGTTCTCATGATACTGAGTTCACAAGATCAGGTTGTTTACAAGTATGTAACCCCTTCTGCTTTACTCTCTTCCTCCTGCTCCAGACATGTAAGATGTTCCTGCTTCCTCTTGGCCTTCCACCATGATTGAAAGTTTCCGGAGGCCTCCTCAGCCATGCTTCCCGTACAGCTTGCAGAACCGTGAGCCAATTAAACCTCTTTTCTTTATAAATTACCCAGCCTCCTGCCGGACGCAGTGGCTCACGCCTGTAATCCCAGCACTTTGGGAGGCCAGGGCAGGTAGATCACGAGGTCAGGAGTTTGAGACCAGCCTGGCCCATATGGTGAAACCCCATCTCTACTAAAAGCATAAAAATTAGCTGGGTGTGGTGGTGGGTGCCTGAAGACCCAGATACTCAGGAGGCTGAGGCAGGAGAATCGCTTGAACCTGGGAGGTGGAGGTTGCAGTGAGTCAAGATCGCACCACTGCACTCCAGCCTGGGTGACAGAGTGAGACTCGGTCTCAAAAACAAAAACAAGAACAAAATAAATTACCCAGTCTCAGGTATTTCTTTCTAGCAGTGCAAAAAAGGACTAACGCGATCATCATCACCACACACACAAAGCCACGAGCCCCGCCATCAAACAAGCACACATACTTTTTTCTTTAACAATTTAGGCATCGTGGAGCACCTTCCAGGCAAAAGATGCTGCTCTAGAAATTAATGATCATAAGAAGATGACTAAGACCCTGTATCAACTGCAAGTCACAGGAAAACCAAGTTAAAAGGCTTAAACAATAGGGATTATTCTGCCCAGCAACAAATCTAAAAGTAGGATGTTTCCAGAATTTGTTAATTCAGCAGCTCAGGACCAAGTCTTTTCCATATTTCCACACTGTCATACTCAGACGAATGCCCCCATGGACACAAGCTGGCTGTCACACAGTTCCAGTCATCATGTACAGACTTGCGGGCATCTACCAAAAGAAAAGGGACTATTTCTTTTCTCCAGTGTCTTTTTAAAGAAAGACTGAATAAACGTTTTTCTCAGACTCCACCCCCCAGCAAACTTCCCTTCCCAGAATCAGATTACATGCCCACCCTTGAGCCACTCATGGACCAGAAGAATGGCACCACCATGCTTGGCTTAGACCAATCAGAACACAACCGTAAGTCCCCTTAGAGAGCGGTAACAATAGAACACAATGGAAGGAAGGAAAACAATCAACAGAGGTTACTTCAGACCCTTTCTTTGTCTGAAGGGGTGCAATCAGAAGAAACAGACAAAAAGACGCTGGCCCTACATGGCATTCTCCGAGCCCTCTCGTCTTTTCCTCAATTCTCTGACCTGCCAGTCAGTCTTACTAACCCCAGCTGTAGACCCTTCCATAAGGACCTGGTTTTTAACTCTCCACTTCCCTTTTTGTGATTTACACTAATTAGTAGCAGAGGTGGCTCCCAGCCTGGTGTTCTCACTGCTAAATCAAGATTTTAAACACATGGAACTTCATGGTGACAGAGGACCCCTAATAAACAAAGACAATTATAGGCAACAGGCCCCTGCAATAAGGCGGCTTGAGGAACAGCTTGTGGGAGAGGTCGAGCTCAGAAGATAAAAGATAAGAACTCGAATGCAGTATTGCTCAGGATCATAACGTTTTTGTTGTTAAAAAAGGATTTCATGCGGTGTCCTTTTGTGCGCTGAGTGGAAATTTGCAATAAGAAATAATGAGAAATGACAAGTATAATTTATTCATAATGTATCTTTCTCTTGCCAGCTTCCCTGGGCCTCTCCATAACTGCCAGTCTACGTACAAAAAAAAAAAAAAAAAAGGTCCATTTTCTATTTTCATCTGTAGTTTTGTTAAATTTAGATCGTAAGTGCAACTCTTCTTTACACCGAAAAGTGCCTATCATTTAAGATGCAGTTGGTATGTAATAGATACTTGGAAAAAAAAAAAAAAAAAAAAAGCGTTTTCTTCCTTTTGTCTTCCTCTAATGCTAAAGGAATGTATGGGTCTGATTTATATTCCCCTCGTCCCACCCACCTTTTTGACCACATGGTCCTGACAGAGAATATCCAGGTGGCCTGGTACTTGGAAACTTGTCAGATGTTATTCAAAGCAATAAAGAACACATCATACAAGTCTTCGGCATATTGTTACAGGGAAGCCCTGTTTAGAATCCACTAATTGGGAATTTGTGATAATTTGAGGAAGGGCTGGCTGAAGTTAACCTCTGTGCTATCTATGAAGAAAAGAGTTCACTGAAGTTCTGAATAGTGTAAACAAGATTGGAAGGGGAATCATTATCTACTTAAAAGAACCAGTTGTTTTGAAAAGCTTTAGCCGTATTCTTTTACATTCAAACAGGGTAATTATGATTTAAACAAAAGCTGGCCTGTTTCTTAGGCTTCTTTGAAATGTCAATTAAAAATTACTCATGTCTATTCACTAAGCCAAAACCCACCCCTGTGTACCAGGCAACAGTTGGTTAGCTTGCTTCCACTTTCTGTATTTGAAAATAATAAACCTGAAGTTCTTTTAAAGTACTGTAATTCAAGCTTTTCACTTATCTAGACAGTTGGTCCATCCTCTAGTGTGGGTGAGGATTTACTAATTCCTAGCATACAATGGGAATGCGTGGAGTGAGACTGCCTTCACCAATTTACTGGTATAGCTGGATGATAGGAGAAAGCCTACCAAGAAAACTACTCTGGAGCCATGACTTTTGCTTTTTATCTTTTTTTTCTATTTTTAAAAATGTTTATAGAGACAGGGGTTTTACTATGTGGCCCAGGCTGGTCTCTAATTCCTGGGCTCAAGTAATCCTCCTGCCTCAGCTTCCCAAAATGCTGGGATTGTAGGTGTGAGCAACTATGCTCAGCCTTTTTCTCTTACCACACATAATAAGAAATACATTTTACATTGCAATTCAGCACACACACACATGCTTAATAATACTTACCCTTGTTACGCGTGATATGCTGTTACTTTCTGTGTATTTTTATTTATTATTTTTTTAGACAAGAGTCTCGTTCTTTGCCCAGGTTGGAATGCAGTGGCACTATCTGAGCTCACCACAACCTCTGCCTTCCAGGTTCAAACGATTCTCCTGCCTCAGCCTCCCAAGCAACTGGGATTACAGGTGTGTGCCACCATGCCCGGCTGATTTTTGTATTTGTAATAGAGACAGGGTTTTCACCATGTTGGCCAAGTTGGTTTCGAACTCCTGGCCTCAAGTAATCCACCTACCTAGGCCTCCCAAAGTGTTGGGATTACAGTTGTAAGTCACCACACCCAGCCAACATTCTGTTTATTATTTAACAAATGCAAGTCATGACCCACTAAATTGATTTCACAATCTGCTAATGGGTTGTCATTTTCAAAATACTACTAGAGTATGCTGGAAGATAGTACTACTTCATTAGATAAAGGAGTGGCACTGGGGAAGAGTCGTAGCTGCTATCTGGTTTTCTTTTTTTTTTTTTGAGGCAGAGTCTCCTTCTGTTGCCCAGGCTGAAGTGCAGTGGTACGATCTCAGTTCACTGAAGCCTCCACCTCCCAGGTTCAAGCAATTCTCCTGCCTCAGCCTCCAGAGTAGCTGGGATTACAGGCACCTACCACTACGCCTGGCTAATTTTTAGTATTTGGGGTAGAAACAGGGTTTCACTGTGTTGGCCAGAGTGGTCTTGATCTCCTGACCTCGAGATCCACCCACCTTGGGCTCTCAAAGTGCTGGAATTACATGCGTGAGCCACCACACCTGACTGGCAGCACTAGTTTCATGAGCCAACTCCCACCTGACCAGCTGTGCACCTGGTTCACGGATCCAGTTCCAAAGCACCTGCCTATGCTTTTGCTTCTCATCCTACCACGTTTCTGCCTTGTCCCTTTTACTTGGTGCAATTCTCTCCTTGGCTTTGGATAATCCTCCCAGCTGTGTTTAACCTGTTTTTGGTTTCATGTACTCACAGTTTCATGTACTCAATCCTATAGTATGGCGAACCCCTCTCCCCATACTATAGGATTTATAATTCTCCCATACTTAATCCTGATTCCTTTTTCCTATAGGCAGCCATCTTCAGCCCCCCAACTCTTCTAGTCCTATGAATGAGACCAGGAAAAGTAGCACTCTTTGATGTAAATGACTCTTTGGGTAATAGTGTCATTGTTTTATATTCTAGATCTGCAAGCAAAACGTTTGGAGGCACAGGGCCTTACTTTGTTATCTGAAAAATCACCATTGTCCACATCTTCCAATAGATCCTGGTGAGGTTTTATCTGCTTGAACATCATTTATGACTGTGTGAGAAGTGGTGATTAACTTACCTTGAAATCATACTATCTTCAGATAATTATTAAGGTCATAGTAATTAGGAGTCCAAACTCTGAAGCAAGCAAGATGACTTGAGTCTAAATCTTTCCTCTGCAACTTACCGCTGTATTTTAAACTTGGTTCTTTGGTTGTTGCCGTTTGGAGGGAGGGTACTACTTAGGATAATTTAAGCACTTTGATCATATCAGGCTGGAAATAGAATTATTCACTAAGTTGTAGATACTGGCCCCTGCCCTGATTCCTCTGCTATTGATTCCCCAGCTCCCCTAACACCGTTTTATATTAATGAATCTCTTTGCATAATATATTGATTTAACTGCATTATTTATCTGTCATGTTGTCTGGCACTGTGCTAGGCTATAGAGATACAAAAATGACAAATCATGGACTACCTTAAAGGGTGGATAAATATACGTAGGGGACAGAGACTTGCAAACAAATGAATTCATCAAAATGTTAATTAGGCCAGGTGTGGTGGCTCATGCCTGTAATCCAGGTACTTTGGAGGCCAAGGCAGGCGGATCACCTGAAGTCAGGAGTTCAAGACCAGCTTGACCAACATGGCGAAACCCAGTCTCAAAAAAAAAAAAAAAAAAAAAAAAAAAAAAAAAAAAATTTTAAATGTTAATTAAAGACGCTGAGAAAGAACTTTTCAGGGCACACTGGAGGATAAGGGAGGGCAAAGTAAGTTCTGTCTGAGAGAACAAAGTAGAGGAGGGTGTCAAGGGGCAAGGAAAGTTTTTGTGGAAAAGGTCGATGCTTGAATTGAATCTCAAAGTTGTTTTGCTGTAACCATAATAGGTATGCTGCCTGATAAGTGTATATTCACCCAACAGGTTCTTCCTGCTTGCTGCCTAGATAAAATCAATTCACTAAGACCACAGCATTGCAGTAAAGAGTTTGACACTGGGGCTGGCCATGCAGAAGAACTGGAGTTATCACTCAAATCAGTCTTCGAAAAGGCTTCGGGGCTAGGGTTTTATAGGTAAACTGGTGGGCAGGGGTCTAGGGAATGGGTGCTGCCAGTTGACTGGGGATGAAATCACAGGAGTGTGGGAAATAGTCCTCATGTACTCCATCTACCTCTGTGTGGGGTCACAGGACCAATCGAATCATGAGTCACAGATCTGGGTGGGGTCAGTCTGAAAGACATCTCAAAAAACCAATTTTAGGTTCTACAGTGATGATGTTATTTATAGGAGCAATGGTGATGTTATACATAGGAGCAATGAGGATAACACAAACCTTGTCATCTCAGGCCACATGCTCCTAAGCAGTAAGGGTTTACAGAAACTATGCTTACATCTTATCAGAATTCAGGATCCTCTCACAATCCTAATTTTGTGGTCTTTCGTCAGTTTTACAGAGGTGGTTTAATTTGGGGAAGGGGTATTATCCTTGCTTTAAGGTTAAACTGTAAATTCTTCCCTAAGTTAGCTTGGCCTATGCCCAGGAATGGCTAAGGACAGCGTGAAGGTCAGAAGCAAGATGGAGTCAACTATATCAGATTTCTCTCACCGTCACAATTTTGCAAAGGCAGTTTCACATGCAACAAGTCAGCACTGAAACACCAGGTTGCAGCAGGGCAAGGTTTAATCATAGGTCTGCCCAATGAGGAGATGACAGGGAACCTCCAACGCCTCTCCCTGAGGATTTAGGGGCTAGGTTGTTTCTGTTTGTTTTTGAGATGGAGTTTCGCTCTTGTTAACTCAGGCTGGAGTGCAATGGCACAATCTCCAGTCACTGCAACCTCCACCTCCTGGGTTCAAGTGATTCTCCTGCCTCAGCTTCCCGAATAGCTGGGATTACAGGTGTCCACCACCATGCCTGGCTAATTTTTTTGTGTATTTTTAGTAGAGATGGGGTTTCTCCATGTTGGCCAGGATGGTCTTAAACTCCTGATCTCAGGTGATCCACCTGCCTCGGCCTCCCAAAGTGCTGAGAATACAAGCATGAGCCACTGTGTCCGGCCTTGGGGCTAGGTTTTTAAGGATTATGGAGTGGGCCAAAGTATGGAGATCACTGAGGGGTCAAAGAGTGCAGAGGAAGTCCCGGGACAGGGAGATGATGATTCTCATGCTGACTGTATTCCTCTGTGGGGTTCTTCAAACTGGTTAGCATTAGCTGTTTCCTTAGAATCTGGGATCTGAAAAACGTCTTAAGCAGTTCTTAAACAAAAGACTTAAAATTCTAATGTCAAAAATCCCATCTGTAGGAACAATGGGGATACAAATGGTCCCCATTTGTGGTGACTTTGTGTTACAAGGAAGTAGGTCAAAATGTAGCCTGATGAGTGCTTATTTATAACTATAGTTCTGTCTAGAATTCTTGTTAACCCTGTGAGGACAGCTTCACTGCTTCTCACCTGTTCCTTCAGACCTGTTCTAATCCTGAGGCCATCTGAATAAGACAAAGCCTCCACAAATAGGCTCAGAAATATTACCCCATTTCCTGGAGTTGGTAGCCTAGTCCCAGTCGTTGGGACTCCCTCGTTGTCTCTCAGGGATCTTTGTTGCATTCAGTTGAAGAATCTGCTCTTATCAGGAATGACTCCTGGGCCCAAAGTCACAGCTCTCTGGTCTCTGTCCTCATCCTCTCCCTGTCTCCCATGAAATGCTCAGTCCTTAGTATTAGGCTGCAGTCTTAACCACACATAGCACCCAAGTCCTTACCCAAGACTTTTTATTTATTTATTTAATGGAGACAGGGTCTCACCATTTTGCCCAGGCTGGTCTTTGAACTCTTGGACTCAAGTGATCCTCCTGTCAGCCTCACAAAGTGCTGGGATTACAGGTGTGAGCCACTGCACCCAGCCTTTCCCCAAGACTCAAACCCTGCTTTGAACTGTAGCCCCATGCTAAGGGTCCCTGCTGCTTCATCTTTTCCTCGCCACCCTCTCCTCTGGGATCTGGACCTTGTTTTCTGTCCCAGCTGGGGTCCTGCCATCCACCTTAGTTTTCTTTTTTTGAGACAGAGTCTCATTCCAGGCTGGCGTGCAGTGGTGCAATCTCAGCTCACTGCAACCTCCGCCTCCTGGGTTTTTGGGTTCTCCTGCCTCCGCCTCCCGAGTATCTGGGACTACAGGCATGCACCACCACGCCCGGCTAATTTTTGTATTTTTAGTACAGACGGGGTTTCACCATGTTAGCCAGGCTGGTCTCGAACTCCTTACCTTGTGATCTGCCCACCTTAGCCTTCCAAAGTGTTGGGATTACAGGCGTGAGAAACCATGCCCGGCCCATCCACCCTATTTTTCATTCCTATTCTGGGAAGATGATTTCCAGATTGGCCACCCATCTACCGAGGCCTGCTTACATTCCCCACAGCTGTGTTTCCCACTTAACTGGCAAACCTAGCCCCAACTATGCCTGGATTGTGCCTAACTCGTGACAAAGACCCTCTCTTTGGCCAAACTTTAGTCAGGCTCCTCCGAGCCCTCTTCTCAACTAGGCCTCGACCTTAGCCTCATCCTGTCTTTGACCCGCCCAACCCAATTATGGCAAGAATCCTGCTGGATAAGTTTACCGAGAGTACCCCCATCCTTAATAACTGATAAATTCTTCATTCTCCACTTTTTTTTTTTTTTAAGACTGAGTCTCACTCTATCACCCAGACTGGAGTGCACTGGCACAATTTTGGCTCACTGCAACCTCCGCCTCCCGGGTTCAAGTTTTTCTTGTGCCTCAGCCTCCTGAGGAGCTGGGACTCCAGGCATGCGCCACCAAATCCGGCTAATTTTTGTATTTTTAGGAGAGGCGAGGTTTCACCACATTGGCCAGGCTGGTCTCGAACTCCCAACCTCAGGTGATCTGACCACCCTGGCCTCCCAAAGTGCTAGGATTACAGGTGTGAGCCACTGTACCCAGCCTCATTCCCCACTTTCGATGTATAAGTCCTTGTCCTGCCTTTAGCATGAATCCCGTTAGGTCACTTTAGCAGGAGTTGCCCTACGTTTGATGTCTCCCTTTAGTAATTCCCATCCTGTGACATCCTTCTACTGCTCCTTGGCTGTAAATCCCCACTTGTCCTTGTTGTATTTAGAGTGGAGAATACTTTTTCCTTTAACACTTACCATGCACTTTGGACGACAACTGTGGGTAGGCCACCACCCAACTGTCTTCTGGGTCATGCTGCCTCTCCTCCCTGCTCTAGAAATCAAATCTTTTTTTTTTTTTTTTTTTGAGACGGAGTTTTGCTCTTGTTACCCAGGCTGGAGAGCAATGGCGCGATCTCGGCTCACTGCAACCTCCGCCTCCCGGGTTCAGGCAATTCTCCTGCCTCAACCTCCTGAGTAGCTGGGATTACAGGCACGTGCCACCATGCCCAGCTAATGTTTTTTTGTATTTTTAGCAGAGACGGGGTTTCACCATGTTGACCAGGATGGTCTCGATCTCTTGACCTCGTGATCCACCCGCCTCAGCCTCCCAAAGTGCTGGGATTACAGGCTTGAGCCACCGCGCCCGGCTAGAAATCAAATCTTATTCCAGCCTCCTGACCTCCTCTTCCTCACCAGCCCCTAGCTGACTTGTATGGCAACACAGTTCTTGCAGGGTCAAACCTAGAGAGGATAGGGCAATTCTACTCCAACCAACTTCACCTAGTTCAGTCAGTCAGTAAGCAAAACATCTGAGTACATTTCAGGAGTTTCTCAACATAGATATTTTTGAAGAGCTTTCTTATTTGTATTACAGACATAAAATATATACACTCAAGGCATAAAATATCTGTCTTGTGCTGTTTCAAATGAAAAAAACATAGTGGATACAGATCTTCGGTGTTCCAATGGTGCCATAAACACATTTGATGGCTTTTTTTTTTTTTTTTTTTTTTTTGGAACAAAGAATTGTGTAAGATTTTACCTCTTGGGTTCCAAGTATGTTTTTGTTTGTTAGAGAGACTTTGCTGCAAAAGTCTCCTCACCTAGAGCTCTGGCGATTTTTCATGTTTTATTCATCTCTTTCATTTGGCTTCAAGTAAGAGAAGAATGTAATAAAATTCAAATTTTACTGAATTTTATGAATGTCAGGTGTGGAACTTTCCTCTTGACTGTCTCCTTTCACTGAGGCTGCTACTGAAGCCTTGTGTAGGAAATGGTGCACCAACCATTCATTGGTTCTCATGGCTTTGCAATGGAGGCAGGGCCTTTCTCCCATTTGGTAACTTCCCAGGTTCTTGTGCCTCTGAGCCATTTTTCTCCGCTTAATACTGTCTGGTGATGGGTGGCGTTCACTTTCACTCTCCTTCCACGAGGAGGCTCCTGAGTTAGATTCTTCACTGCCACACTCCGTAGTATCACTGTCATGTTGGTCCTGGTTCACCTCATTGAACTGAGACTGGCACCTGGCTCGTCTTTGTTCAAGATAGGCACTGACCAAAGCCACTTCTGAGTTGGTTACAGGAGTAAGTTGGTTCTGCTTTGGTTTCTTCATTGTTTGTGAGGAATCCCAGGCACCATCTTTGCTTTGCCACTGATAGGAAGTCTCTTTGCCTGCTAATAGCCAATGAAACAAAGCAAGTTAGTCACATTGTTGGTTACTATAAATTCATATTACTTAAGAAGCCTGTGCACGTGTGAGCTCACTCTTAGTGGCAGTTGTCAAGCCACTGCTTTTCTCCAGTTGCCTGCAAGTGTTGGCAGCTGACTGCGTTTTCCAGTACCATACTCCAGCTCCTGCAGACAAGAAAGCTTAGCTAGATGCTTGACATACCACTCTTGAAGTTTTGTGGATCCTAGACATAAGATCAAAGGAAAAGATCTCTACCAGGAAAGAACCTTTTTTTTTCCTTTGAAAATGAAAGTCTTAAAGTCAAGCATGTACTTAGGAATGTGATTTGCAGAGCAGGAACTAAGAAGGATCTTTGCTTTATGTAGTGGTGTGCTGAAGTTGGCTCGTACCCACTCAGAAGAGCTGATAAACTTTCAGGAATTTTGCGAGATGGTTGAACATAGGCATTATTAAAAATTAAATTATACCAACTTACAATAAATTCACTTGCTAAAAATGATGGTAATAAGTACTCAACACCCATCACTTCCTAATTATCTTACTAAATTTGATTGTGCTGTGTGCTCTTCTGGTTTTTTAAGTCTGTTGTATTTGGATGTTGGAAATACTGTGTTAAGGGTGCCCTACTGCACATCTCCTCCCAACTCCATGTTCAGTGACATGATGTGGGTGGCTTAAAACTTGCTTTGATGGAAGTATTTATACCTTGAAAACCAGCAAACACTAAACATCGAGGCTTGATGTATGGCTTTGTTGATCGTCTAGGCTTAAGAAAATGATGGAGAACATGTTACTCATGCAGATTACATTTCAGTGTCATCCCTGTAGCCACAACATTGTGACTAACACTCCAGAATGAAGAAATATTCTTCCAGTATTTTAAAACTATTATCCATTCCAGTAAAGAAGTCACTTACATCACTGACAACCAAGTTAAGTTCCAACATACATCTTCTGCTTCACTTTCATCTCACTCCTTAACTTCATGATGGAACTATACTTGTTAATCAGTTGCAGCCAGGGGTTGGCTAAGCATTCAAGGGTCTCACAAAAATCAAGGAGAGTGTTTTGAGAGAATCGGTTTTCTATATGAAATTGACCCTAAGGAGTCTCGTGTATTTTATTATTTATAAATAGTGTAATATATATCTTTTATTTATATATTTAATTTTTTTAGTCAGGGACTCACTCTGTTGCCCAGGCTGGAGTGCAGTGGCACGACCGTGCTCACTGGCAGCCTCAAACTCCTAGGCTGAAGTGATTCTGTTGCCTCAGCCTCCTGAGTAGCTGAGACTGCAGGTGTGAACAACCATGCCAGCTAATTTTCTTTTTTCAAGAGATAGGGTTTTGCCATGTTCTCCAGGCTGTTCTTGAACTCCTGGCCTCAAGCAATTCTCCTGCTTCAGCCTCCAGAGGTACTGAGATGATATGCAACATTTCTATTAGTTAAAAAAAAATTTTTTTTAATATAGAGGCAGGGTTTCGCCATATTGGCCAGGCTGGTCTTGAACTCCTGACCTCGGGTGATCCACCTGCCTCGGCCTTCCAAAGTGCTGGGATTACAGGCATGAGCCACCACGCCAGGCCAGAATTTTTAATAAATATATGTACACACAGGCCAAAATTTTTAATAAACATATGTACACACACGAGTTTGGGACAGCCAGTTGTTAAACATTTACTGGCGCACAACAGCTTATAGATTGTTGAAAAGATGTCATAGACAGTTCATAATCCTGTAATAACACTAACAATGAGAGTGTGGGAAGGCGAGCAATGTGAAAGGAGAGTGCTAAGGAGTGAAAAGAGAACTTGAGCTCTTACCTCCCAGTAATTCATAGCTTCTAGCCAAGCAGCTAAGCTGTCCCTCCGCACTGCGGAGTCCAAAAGCAAGAACTCGCTTAATCCCAATGGGCCTTTAGTGTGCAGTCTTACTCTTGGCTCTTGGCTGTTCATCTCTGTTGTTTGCTTTTCACACTCAGCACAAATTTCTTTCTTTCTTTCTTTCTTTCTTTCTTTTTTAGATACTAGGTCTCACTATGTTGCTCAGGCTAGGGTCTTGAACTGCTTAGCTGAAGCAATCCTCCTGCCTCAGTCTCCTGAGTCGCTAGGGCCTACAGCTGTGCAACACCACACATATTTTCCCCCCACAGTCCAATACCAAATATGCACTGGTTCTCACCTTTCCTTACTGAAGCACTTGTCTCACTGTCCTCATCCTTTTTATCCTCAGACATCTGTTTCAGAAATATAGGTTAGTAAGAGTGATCGCAGTTGTTTTTCACTAATATTTGTTAAAAATACACTATTGCCAAGGCCCATTGACAATGACTAATTTCATTTTATTATTATTATCTTTTTTTAAAAGTCAACAGAGGTTGCCTAGGCTGGAGTGCAGTGGCACTATCTCAGCTCACTGCAACCTCCATCTCCCGGGTTCAAGCGATTCTCCTGCCTCAGCCTCCCAAGTAGTTGGGATTACAGGCATGCCACCACCATGCCCAGCTAATTTTTGTATTTTTAGTAGAGACGGGGTTTCACCATGTTGGCCAGGCTGATCTCAAACTCCTGACCTCAAGTGATCCACCCCCCTCAGCTTCCCAAAGTACTGGGATTATAGGCATGAGCCACCATACCTGTACTGACAATGTCTAATTTTAAACATTCAGTTTAAACAAGTACTTACTGAGTTAAATAATAAGCTAATGAAGTATGTATTGAGTTCTTGTTATAGTGATCTTACTTTCACTTCCCTTTAAGACTATGCTTTGATAGCAGAATCTACCAAAATGTTTTGAACCAAGCAAAATGGAACAGACTTGAGAGAGAATAAACTGATAAGGAGCTGTAGCTTATAAAGTTTTCATGTACCTATTTATATTACAGAGAAATACTGTTTAAAAAAATTTGATAGTACTCAGATTCGTTTTTAAAGGACATTTGATCAGGGTACATCATTGATAGTTATTTAAGATAGAAGACATCTACATACACTGAGATCTTTACCTGAATTCATGAACTTATCTTCTTTTTTTTTTTTGAGATGGAGTTTCGCTCTTGTTACCCAGGCTGGAGTGCAATGGCGCGATCTCGGCTCACCGCAACCTCCGCCTCCTGGGCTCAGGCAATTCTCCTGCCTCAGCCTCCTAAGTAGCTGGGATTACAGGCATGCACCACCACGCCCAGCTAGTTTTTTTTTTTTTTTTTTTGTACTTTTTTTTAGTAGAGACGGGGTTTCACCATGTTGACCAGGATGGTCTCGATCTTTCGACCTCGTGATCCACCCGCCTCGGCCTCCCAAAGTGCTGGGATTACAGGCTTGAGCCACCGCGCCCGGCCTTTTTTTTTTTTTTTTTTTTTTTTTTTTGAGATGGAGTTTCGCTCTTGTTACCCAGGCTGGAGTGCAATGGCGTGATCTCGGCTCACCGCAACCTCCGCCTCCTGGGTTCAGGCAATTCTCCTTCCTCAGCCTCCTGAGTAGCTGGGATTACAGGCAGGCACCACCACGCCCAGCTAATTTTTTGTATTTTTAGTAGAGACGGGGTTTCACCATGTTGACCAGGATGGTCTCGATCCCTTGACCTCGTGATCCACCCGCCTCAGCCTCCCAAAGTGCTGGGATTACAGGCGCGAGCCACCGTGCCCAGCCGAACTTCCTATCTTCTTAATCCCCCTGAAAGTTTCCTCCAAAATGGAACCATAATATATTATTTGTGAATATGGCAACCAGAAGAAATGTATTTCTTCGAATAGTTCTAATTTCAAATGCTCTGCCTCAATACTCCATAAATATATTTGTCCCACTTTTCAGATTAGCGTCCCACTTTCTGATGCTGAAAGTACTTTTGCCAAAAGACAGAGATATAAACCAACTCTTTCAGAAAATAACAAAAACTAGCAATTTTCATTAACACCTTTGACATATAATTCTCTCTCCAGTAATCTATCAGCAAGAAATAACCCTCAAAAGAAAGAAAGCTTTGTGCACAGAAACAGTCATCACAGCATAATTAGGATAATATAACATTCAAAAGTAGACAATGGTTTAAGTAAATTATGGTCCAATTATATAATAAATAGTTATAAAATTATTATAATAAAACTATGTCATAACATGAGGAAATAAGTGTGCTACCATACTGGGTTAAATATCAAGATGCAAATTTGTAGATACAGTATGAGCACAAGTTAGCTAAAAATATGGGGAAAAAAAGATTTTAAGAAGCATATAAAAGTGATAGCAATGGTTGGCTTTAAGTGGTGAAATGGACTTTTTCTCTTCTAATTTTTTCGAACTGTCTATAATTAGGAACAAAATGAGGCCAGGCACCGTGGCTCACACCTGTAATCCCAGCACTCTGGGAGGCCGAGGCGGGTGGATCACCTGAGGTTGGGAGTTCGAGACCAACCTGACTAACATGGAGAAACCCCCGTCTCTATTTAAAAAAAAAAAAAGAAAGAAAGAAAGAAAAAGGAACAAAATGAATGTACATGGAAGTCAAATTTCTTTGGGTTGAAAAGTGCCGTACTTGGGTATTTGTAACTGCAATTTAAGAGCCTCAGCTTATTTGTTTCTTAGTATCTGATCTCTGCAATGGTAGGCAAGCATCTTTAATGAGGTACCTTTTTGCTTTCTGGGTTACAGCAATCATTCCAAAAATCTTGAAAGTGGAGTTTTCTTTTAAGATACCGCTTTCTAAAAAATACTTTTGGAAGGGGCTAAATATTTTTAATTTAATATGTATCATTTAGATTAGGTATACAAAAGAAAAAAATATAAATTTAACATGTGTAAAGGAAACCAAAAGATTGGAAGTTTATAAACCTAAAAGTTAACAGTAGTTGGTTATTTCTGCATAATCTAGAGTGATTTTTATTTTGTTTTGTCTCTGTCCTATAATTTCCACATTTTCTATATAATGTGTACTTTTGTAACAGATGAGAGAAGGTGCTTAAAAACACTTATTAGGCTTATGTCATTTCCACAGAAAGCTCTCACATTTGATGTCAAATCAAAAAATAACCACAAAATCAAAAGCAAGATTTTGCATTAAGCTAAGTGGAATCATATGAACTGTGGTTCCGAAAAGCATTTTATTAACTGTCTTTGTGTGTGACCCAGTGAGTGAAAACAGCAGAACTGCCTGCCCTGAGGGGCAGAGTAGAAAATGTGGGCCCTGGCTCTTTCTGCCACTAAGCGGCTCTGTGATTTTTCCAAGCCACTTAACACCTCTTAAGTTTGGTTTCCACATAAGCAAAATAAGGAGTTTGGACTACTGTTGTCCAGAAAATTACCTTCACTAGCAATCTGAATAAACACGAAAGAAACATATAAACTAAATATAGTATTTATAGTCTGAAAGCAAAAGGGTAAATGCTGCTTTAAAAAGTGGCTAATTCAGAGGAAATCGGCGTGCTGCATGTTGGAGGATAATTACCACCACATTTCCATCGCGCTTTTACCATTACTTCAAGGTTTGTAAATAAAGCCTCAGAGTTTAGCAGAGAAAATGAAGAAGTTCAAAGTGAAGGAAAAATTCCATCCTCCTTTACTAGCTCTCATATGGTTCTCAGATTTCAAATCTGGGACCCTTCAGATGAAGCAGTCCAGCCGATTGTAGCTGCCACAAGGGTATAACGTGAAAGACGAAACCTCTAAAATAATTAAGGTTTTTAATCAGGAGTAAGTAGATTTAACTGGACGTTTCAAACTATGCTTTGAAGCAAACAAATAATATGACAGGAAATCTGGGTCTATTCTCCTTCTGTTGCTAACCACTTTTGTGACATTGACAAGTCACTTAATTTCCTTGGGCCTTATCAGTAAAAAATGAGTGGGGAAGGATAATGATAACTCACTTGCGTACAAACAGGAGGCTGGACCACATGCTCTCTTGAGGTCCTGGAAGCTCAAGGCTCTATGACTCCAAAGAGCTGATGCAAGCAAGGGAGCAGAAAAATAGCTTAGGCCTCTTAATTCTTGATGAAATTGCCACTGATCAATTTCAATTTTTTTTGTTAATTTTTTAAAGTAGCTTTTCTTGCCAGGCCAGACAAATTCAATATACTTAGCTAGGGAGTCTAAGACACATACAAGCTATCACTATTCTAAATCTCCTTTTGGCAAAGTATTTACCTTAAGAAGCATTTAGACCAGGCGTCCCCAGACTTTTTACACAGGGGGCCAGTTCACTGTCCCTCAGACTGTTGGAGGGCCACCACATACTGTGCTCCTCTCACTGACCACCAGTGAAAGAGGTGCCCCTTCCTGAAGTGCAGCGGGGAGCCGGATAAATGGCCTCAGGGGGCCGCATGCGATGGGCGGGCCGTAGTTTGGGGATGCCTGGTTTAGACTTTAGATGAAACCTCTTCTGCATCAGGAGGTGGTGGTTACCAAAGAGACTTTGATTATTAGAATGGAATCCAGCTGGCATGGATGTAACAAACCTTCCCTTCCCCATCCAGAGCTCATAGAGCACTAAGCCTTACTGACCACTGCCAGTCCAGGGCTCTGGCTATAATGCTAAATGATGGTGGTTTTCTTAATCATCAGCCTGGTATTAAAAGCCAGCAAGGATATCATGTCAGCGAATTATAAGAGCTTGGTTACAGCTGGGTGTGTAACCCACCGTAATCCCAGCTCACGCCTATAATCCCAGCACTTTGGGAGACCAAGGTGGGTGGATTACTTGAGGTCAGGAGTTCCAGACCAGCCTGGCCAACATGGTGAGATCCCATCTGTACTAAAAATACAAAAATTAGCAGGGTATGATGACTTGTGCCTGTGGTCCCAGCTACTTGGGAGGCTCAGGCAGGAGAATCGCTTGAATCCGGGAGGTGGAGGTTGTAGTGAGCTAAGATTGCACCACTGCACTCCAGCCTGGGTGATACAGCAAGACTCCATCTCAAGAAAAAAAGAAAGAGCTTGGTTACTCATAATATGTTGGAGGCATCACAGTCCTGATGAAGTGGGATAGCTCATTCTTAAAACAATGGCATTTTAGTAGTGACTTTAGTTTTGTTTACTTCTGCATCTTATTCTATGCAGAAAGTGTATTGCCTCATTCTAAAAATCCCCAAATCCTACAGCATGTATCCTGTCAATATGACAACTTTTGTGTCTTTGATTAGAATCACATGGCTAGAAAAGGGATTTGGAAGTCATTAACCAACAGGGAGGTTTATGCCAGCATTACATAGCATATGGACAAACTGTAAACAATCTGAATGTTTCAACCTTGTAGAATTTTTTGGTACAATCAAAAGACAGAAAATTATGCAGTCATTAAAAGTGCTGCTGAGTGAATATAGAGAAGCATTTCCGCCATTTTATTAAGCTTAAAAAGCAGGATATGAAAATATATACAATCTAATGCCAAACATGTAAGATCAAAGAGAAATGGAGAGAGAGATGTTGGGATAGAGGGAGAGAGAGAAAAAAAAAACAAACTGGAAGAACATATTCCAAAATGTTAACAGTGGCTATCTCTGGGAAAGAAGATAACTGTAGTTTTATGTTTTCCTCTTCAATCTTTTCTATATTTCTGGATTCTCTAGAATAAGATTGTATTATTTTTTAAAACTAAACAACTCTTAAAAAGTAGTTTCATCGAAGTACAGTAAATGTATTTTATGGAACATTTCCTAGTGTACAGTAAACATATTATTTAAAATGAAAAAAAGATATCCTACCCAGACAGAAGCCCTAGAGAAGAACATCAGGACAAATATGATGACAAAATACCAGAGCAGGAAGCTCCCTATGGTCCCACAAGAGTCATCCTTCCGGCATTCATAATCCCGACTTGGAATGGCAAAACTTAAAGGTATGGGGGGAGGATCTACCTCCCAAAATAAGGAAAAAAGGTCTCCCATGGTGGCTTCTTGCTCAGAAAATAAACCATGTTCAAAGGGATAAAGATGACTGGGAACTACTTTACTCCCTCCATGATGTATGATAATTTCCTTGGCAACCTATTATGACATACTTCAGCAACTGTTCTAGGAACTGACAAATGCTTCTTGGATTTCTAAGTTTGTGGAAGGCTTATTTAAATTACTTCTGTGAATGTTTATGGTATTTTCCCCCATACCTCAACATGGTGCATTCTACCTTAAATTTTTTTCCCCTAAAACTTGTATATATTTTCCTATCTTTACATCTAAGTGTTTAAGGTATCCACTCTAATTCAGTCTCTTTTATATGTAGCATGCCATTGCAAATTATTATAGACAGTTCTAATGTATTAGTGATTGAACTGTGTTCCCTGAAATTCATATGTTGAAGCTCTAACCTCCAGGGTGACTGTATTTGGAGACAGGACTTCTAAGGAGGTAATTAAAGTTAAATGAGATCGTATGGATAGGGCCCTAATCCAATACAACAGTTATCCTTATAAGACAGCAAGGATTCATGAGCACAGAAATCAAGGCCACAATACAAGGTGGTCATTTGCAAGGAGATCGGCCTCAGGAGAAACCAAACATGCTGAAAATTTGTTATTAGACTTCCAGCCTCCAAAATTATGAAAAAATCAATTTCTGTTGTTTAAACCACTCTGTCTGTGATATTTCATTATGGCAGCCCTAATACATAACTCCCACTGTCAATTGGTCAGTAGTGTTCTTTTTTAAACCTTGAATAAATGTACAATAGCTTATGGATTACATTAAGAGGGAAAAACACAGATGTGCCTTATGAACTACATCAAATGCATACAATTTCTTCTTAGGAAAGAGTCAGCCGGGCGCGGTGGCTCAAGCCTGTAATCCCAGCACTTTGGGAGGCCGAGGCGGGTGGATCACGAGGTCAAGAGATTGAGACCATCCCGGTCAACATAGTGAAACCCTGTCTCAACTAAAAATACAAAAAATTAGCTGGGCATGGTGGCACGTGCCTGTAATCCCAGCTACTCAGGAGGCTGAGGCAGGAGAATTGCCTGAACCCAGGAGGCGGAGGTTGCGGTGAGCCAAGATCGAGCCATTGCACTCCAGCCTGGGTAACAAGAGCAAAACTCCGTCTCAAAAAAAAAAAAAAAAAAAAAAAAAAAAAAGGAAAGAGTCACATATAAAGTAGGTGGGAACCTAGTATTCTATTTTTTTTTTTTTTTTTTTTTTTTGACAGGGTTTCACTCTGTCTCCCAGACCGGAATGCAGTGGCACCGTCTTGGCCCACCACAAGCCCCGCCTCCCAGGCTCAAGCAATTCTCCTGCCTCAGTCTCCCGAGTAGCTGGGATTACAGGCGCACACCACAACCGCGGGCTTTTTTATTTTTAGAAAAGAGACAGGGTTTCACCATATCGCCAGGCTGGTCTTGAACTCCTGACCTCAAATAATCTACCCGCCTCGGCCTCCCAACCGGTATTCTAATTTTGACTGCACCTTGAGCCCTTTCACTTTTAACAATTTTAAAGTTCGTTCTTCTCTAAATGTAAAACTAGAGCAAAACAACATTGCTGCTAACGCAATCCAAAAATGATAAAACTTACTTTTAAAAAGTTAGCTCTTTAAGAGCATAGCATTTTCATTACTATACAATACCACGTGGTATTAATCTTAGGATCATTTTAGGAAAAACTTCGGCCATTGGACATACATGATGTAATAATCCACTAGCTTATTGTGACATGGCTTAATGTTTTTATTAGGAGGCACACTTCCGAACAATCCTCAGGCTCTGGGCTTCTGGTTGTTGGCTCTCTAACGCGTCATGTCCCCCAGGAAGTTCGTGGGAGCTGGGGCTGGGCTGGACGTGCCTCCTTGGGGCGCACCGCACCCGCCTCACCTGCCTTCGAAGTGCACTCGTGGGTCTCCACCAGAGTTGAGCTCCTGTGGGCAGTAACCAGGGAGCTCTGATTTTCTACATCCCCGCGCCTGGCTCAGCGGCACATTTGTAGGTATTTGTGCTAAAGAAAACCAAGCTCAATCTTTTCCTCAGGATGAGAAGTTCTTAAAAAAAAAAAAGCAGTAAAGTGTGTTATTTTTTATAACCTCAAAACCACTAGCAACTTCAATAAAACAAATTTTGGGTGTGCTTGTTACTACTGCACCCTATTACACAGTTATTTATTTAGAATTTAGGCCAGGCGCAGTGGCTCAAGCTTGTAATCCCAGCACTTTGGGAGGCCGAGGCGGGCGGGTCCCCTGAGATCAGGCGAGACCAGCCTGGTCAACACGGCAAAACCCCGTCTCTACTGAAAAAAAAAAAAAAAAAAAAAAAAGAAAAGAAAAGAAAAGGATTTACATGGGGTCAGAAGTCTTGATACAGACATTTTAACACAGGGGAAAGAAATGCTTTGTCACCGCTTTGTCATTGATGGTGTCTGGCCACCCTATCACGCACTCTATCCTACGGTGAGCCACCCTGCCTAATCAATTTACACATGTCAGTCCATAAATGGCCTAGGGAAGCTAAACTTATATTAATAGATACAAAATTCAGCTTGTTATAATCATTACTTTTTACTGCAGGTTCAGAACCTGGTCTGAATTTTGCTGCTCAGTTTTCTCCCGCAGTTCAGTGGGAGCCACGAAACCCAGACCTGTTTCCCTGGTAACGTTCGAGCGACCCGGCCTGCGACGCCCTCCCTTTCTCGCGAGAAGAGACTGCCCAAGTTCTTCCGGTAACTTTAGAGCCGCCAGCCAGTCGCCTCCCTCTTGCGCTTGGCTTCGCGCATGCGCACTAGAGAGTGGCTCGAGCCCCCGTTTTCCGGCCGGAGGACACGGTGCGTTTTCGGGGTCATGTTTGTGCTTCCTGTCTTGGAGTCCATGCGGGGTGTGGGAGTTCCGCGCCTGCTGATCTGTCCGGGGTTCAGCCAAGGGAGGATGTGATTAGGCGTCCAGGGGAAGGGAAGAAAGAAGTAATAGGGTTGCTGAAGTTCGTGAGGAGGGAGCTGGGGAGGGAAGCTCTGGAATGGGCAGTTGGGACGCGGGGGCTGAGTGGCGCGAAGGCCATTGCTCTGTGCTCTGTGGGATACGACTCGTCGCTGGAACAAGTTTTGCACTGTCTGTAAGAGTTGAACCTAGCTGAACAAAGGAATTATAAATCCCAACGTGGACCAAAACGGAATGCACGTTTTTCCCTCTCCCTCCTATTCCCCTCACCACCGCATCACTAAAACTTAAATCCTTATCCTTTATCCACACACACAAGGGAGATCCCTGGAGTACAGCCGTCCACGTGCAAAGTTGTTTAGATAGTAATTGCATCTGTATGAGGATGTAGGAGAGTCTTTATGACTTAAAACAGATAGGGAATATATTCTCCCAAAACTTGATTTTGAGTTTCTGAAATTAGACTTCTCTACTCCTTGTAACATCCTCCAAAGACAAACTACAAAGTATATGCAGACATAATCACCAACCCTTAAATTACAAAATAAGACTTGTTTTACGTATTGGAAGTATTAATTTTTTTTTTTTTTTTTTTTTTTTGAGACGAGTCTCGCTCTGTCGCCCAGGCTGGAGTTCAGTGTCACTGCAACCTCCGCCTCCCGGGTTCAGGCGATTCTCTTGCCTCAGCCTCCCTTGTAGTTGGGTCTACAGGCAAGTGCCACTACGCCCAGCTAACTTTTTAAAAATATATTTTTAGTAGAGACAGGGTTTCACTGTGATAGCCAGGATGGTCTTGATCTGACCTCGTAATCCATCCTCCTCGGCCTCCCAAAGTGCTGGGATTACAGGCGTGAGCCACCCGTCCCGGCCTTAAATTGTTTTTAAATAACCAGCCGCTTCTCTGTTGATTACACTGTAATGCCAATGAAGGCATGATTTCTGGTTCCCTTTCCATATACTTATACTAAAATGGAAGAAGTTTTGGTAAGACATTTTAAAGATGAGAGAAAGTATATGCAATTTCATTTACCTTTATACGAGATGCAAAATTTGGTTTTAAATTTTGGTTAATTCCTGTGCTTTTTGTTTTTTCATAGATGCAGGGGGAGACACACCCTAGTGCTTCCCTTATTGACAGAACCATCAAGATGAGGAAAGAAACAGAGGCTAAGAAAGTGGTTTTGGCCTGGGGACTCCTAAATGTATCTATGGCTGGTATGATATATACTGAAATGTAAGTGAATGAGCCCAAATTGAAAATGTAAGAAACCAATGCTGGTTCCACAGGTTTCTGTGTTTGTTTCGATTTTTGGTGTCTATAAGTTCATTGGAAACCGTTTCTGATATTTTTTAGGACTGGAAAATTGATTAGTTCATATTACAATGTGACATACTGGCCCCTCTGGTATATTGGTAAGTAATTAATTTTCACTGTAACTTAAATTTACTACCAGTGAAAAACTGCCTTCAGGTTTAATTCAGCTTAGTATGCACTTCCTTATTCAACAATTATGTGACTGCCTGCTGGGTTGTAAAAACTGGGAATACAGCAGAAAGGGAGCAAGGTAAAACCCTGTTACTATGAAAGGAACATTTTATTAGAGAGACAATCAGTAAACATGTTATCAGGTAATTATGAGTTACGTGAGGAAAAATAACTTTAGAGGTCAGTGAGATTTGGTTTTGTTACTCTCCTGAAATGCCTTCTCTACATCTGTACCTTTTCTTTTTTTTTTTTTTTTTTTTTTTTTTAGACAGAATCTTGCTCTGTCACCCAGGCTAGAGTGTAGTGGCACCATCTCTCTGCCTCCCGGGTTCAATCATTCTCCTGCCTCAGCCTCCCAAGTAGTTGGGACTATGGGTGCAAGACACCATGCCCGGCTAATTTTTGTGTTCTTAGTAGAAATAGGATTTCACTATGTTGGCCAGGCTGGTCTCGAACTCCTGACCACAGGTGATCCGCCTCCTTGGCCTCCCAAAGTGCTGGGATTACAGGCGTGAGCCACTGGGTCCAACCACCCCACACATAGTAGACATTGATTAAATTACAGCTTTTATGAGCATAAGGTAAGAATAAGAACGTAATTTTAGTTTGCTAAGTATAGCAGGTTTTTGTGTTCTGCAACAGATGCCCTCCTCACCCGCCTTTTATAAAAAAATAAATTGTTCTCTTCCAGAGCTTGCCCTTGCATCTCTCTTCAGCCTTAATGCCTTATTTGATTTTTGGAGATATTTTAAATATACTGTGGCACCAACAAGTCTGGTTGTTAGTCCTGGACAGCAAACACTTTTAGGGTTGAAAACAGCTGGTGAGTGTTTTATATCTCTTGCAAAGGTGGGGAAAAGGTTGCCAGTAAATCTTTCTCAATTTAAATTCCCCGTTTCATAGACTCAGAGCTGGAATGGACATCAGTTATCCTGAACAATGCAATCGTCTTATGACCAATGACCATCATTTCCTACTCGTATACATTCAGCTGTTTCATGGAATTTTGTTCCATTGTTCGGATATAATTAAAATTAAATGACTCTTGCTGAGTTGAAACCAGTTTCTAATTTTGAACTCTGGAAATAGTAAACACCTAATTTGTGTCCTGTGGTCCTTTGGTAATAATACTTTCTGTGATTTAACCAAGTCACTCTGTTAACTTTTTTCCCTGAAAAAAAAAAAAAAAACTGACTTAGTTGCTTAAATATATTTTCATAGAAATTTTATTTGTGCATACATACACATATGTTGTTTTTTTTTTCCTTCTAGTCGTACAGACTACTCCTCCACATGATCTGGCAGCAACGCAAATCCCTCCCTCTCCACCTTCCCCTTCAATTCAGGGTCAGAGTGTGTTGAGTTATAGCCCATCTCGTTCACCCAGTACCAGCCCCAAGTTCACCACCAGCTGTATGACTGGTTACAGCCCTCAGCTGCAAAGTCTGTCCTCAAGTGGCAGTGGTTCTTATAGCCCTGGAGTGACCTACTCGCCCGTCAGTGGTTACAATAAGGTAATACCTCTCTTGTCTTGTCCAGTCACATGATTTTAGAATTGGGAGGTACACTAAAATTCATCTAATGAGCCAAACTTATTTTATCTGAGCAAACTGAGACTTGACTTGCCCAGATCACCCATTTAAGAACCAAGAATAGAACCCAACATTTTAAACACATCCTCAAATGAAAGAGGAAAAATTAGCATTTGCAGAGATAATGCACTTAGGTTCACCATCTGGGGTCTTTAAAACAAGTTGAAACTGTGATGATTTTTTACTTTAGTTACTTTTACTCCTGTTTTCCCTTTGTTATGTGAAGGCTTTGTACGCCCTTTTAGAGTTATAGTGTGTTTTATCATGTTGGAGTGTCTTCTAAGCTAAAAGTTGGGATTGTCATATAGTTTCTTTTATTCCTCCTCCTGCCCCCCGCAATGAGCACAAGTGATTCTCGAGTATGGACACTTTCCATGGAATAGTAGGAACCGTCATTCCCACTCCCATGTAATGTGAAACTTTGTTCTAATTTGCAGGATTAATAGAAACAGGATTGACAAATTGAAATTTTTACTCCTTCCTGAAGCGTAAAACTATTAATATGAGAGGGGCATAAAAGGAGAGTGATCATTTCAGATGCTGTCACTATTGTGTTGGGCTAATATCTCTATAGCTGCTAGTTAAAAGAGGAGACTCTGGAGGTGAAACCAACACACTGCCCTTATCCATTTACATGTTTCTTTGTAATGAAATTCCATACTACCGGTTATCCAATATTAAAATTAATTTTTGGCAGGTAATAAAATTTTGAAAATTTTGTACAACTTAGATTTTTGTGAGAAAGTATGTGGTAAAAATTCATAACTCATAGGTAAATGCAACTTTTAAAAATAATTTTCACAGGTTGATGCTATCTGATCCTTATAGAAAATTGGAAAAGTGAAATAGAAGGAAAATTACTTACTGTCCTGCCACACAAAAATAATCTGTGTAATGACTCTTTAATACTCAGCTAATGGATATACCATAATTTACTCTTGAATATTTAAGTCATTTTCATTTTCTATAAACTTTTTAATGTGTACTAAATAGCTCTGACATAAAATTCTTGATCAATTTGGGATGGGAGTGTCTATCCAAAATAACTGTGCCAATTTACATTGTCACAGAAATGTATGAGTATTTGTTTTACCACACTCTTGATCATCAAGTTAATTTCTTTTAAAAATAAATAACTGCTAATAAGAAACATGACTATAGTGTATTTTAACTTTTAACATGCATTTCTTTCAAAGCCACATAGCTAAGTCAAGAGTTCTTCTTTACTTGTCTTTTGGGTCTGTATCCTCGGAATTTTTTTCTTGGGTTGCTATTTAATTATAGGATTGAAAAAAAATGTGTATATATATATATATATATATATATATATATATATATACACACATATACACACACACACACACACACACACACACACACACACATAGAAATTTTGAATGTTTAATAATCTTATCTGTTTATCTCCTATGGTTTGCTCTATTTTTAAATTTAGAAGTTTTTTCACTTTCAGAATTGATGCCCCCCCCGCATAGTATAGATAATTTTCTCATTTTTGTGTTGTGCTAAAATTGATAATTAGTTGTCCCAATATCATATATTATTTTTGTCTTGATGACTTGGATCCTCCTTTTATTACATGTGATTTTAGATATTAGAGTCTTCTCTGGTTGATTCTGTTCTCTTGATATGTTTTTAGTGCTGTGTAGAGCAGTTTCATTGTGGACTGACAGTGTTAGAAGAGTTGACAAAAACTGTCAAACACTATTGCATTTTTACTTCAAAAAACAGAGAAATCATAGCTTATATTCTGTCTGTACAAAAGTGACACCGCCAAAATATCAAGTATAATTTTTATTTTTAAAGAAATAATATTTTTCTTACTTTAACTCTCCCTTTCTACCTGCTCTTTTCCAGTCATTTCTTCTGCCTTGTACATCTTTCTGTTTACAAATTAGAGGGAAAAAATAATGAATTATGATTTTTTACCTTAATCTTTCTTTTCTTAAAAAGTCTTAAAAGATGCGTCAAGAAAATATCAAAAGAAAGTAGAGGTGACAAAGACACATCAGGAAAACACAAAAATAAGGTGGTAGTGTTATCAAAGTATAACTTTAAAGGAGGAAGAATTATATGAGACAAAAGGTCATTTTAGGTTGATGGAAAAAATCATACGAAGAAATAATAGTTTACAATCGCAATCCCTGTGTATTGAATAATACAGCATCATAAAATGTAAAGCAGAAACCTTTAGTATCATGAAATCAGTAAATATAACTGTATTGGAAGACTTTACCATTATCAGTGTCCAATAAAGTAGGCAACAAATAAGGACACAAAATATTTGAGCAATAACATTTAATAAGATAGCCTCCATAAGAATACTATGGAATATTGTACCTTTCTATTTGAGATGTTCGTGGAATTGTACACATTGTATTTTCTGACCAAAACAAAAATAAAACTAGAAATTAAAAATAAAGGTTTGAAAGACACCATTAAAATTTCGAAATTAGATTAAAATTAGAAATTAGGTTAAATTAAAATTACTATTAGGAAAACAGGAATGCTTCAATATCAGAATTTATCAATATAGTAAAAGTTATCTGCAGTGGTAAATTCTTAACCTTAAATGTTTTTATTTTTGTTTTGGGGGGGTTATTTTGAGAGAGTCTCACTCTGTAGCCTAGGCTGGAAAGCAGTGGTGCGACCTCAGCTCACTGCAGCCTCTGCCTCCTGCGTTCAAGCGATTCTGCTGCCTTAGCCTCCTGAGTAGCTAGGATTACAGGTACCTGCCAGCATGCCCAGCTAATTTTTTTGTTTTTAGTAGCGATGGGATTTTACCATGTTGGCCAGGCTGGTCTCCCAACTCCTGACCTCAAGTTATCCGCCCACCTCAGCCTCCCAGAGTGCTGGGATTACAGGCGTAAGCCACCACACCTTGCCCATTTTTGCTTTAAAAAATAAAAATAGAGGTACTAAGAATTCAGGTCAGAATTAGAAGAGTGCAACAAGAAAGATACAGAAAAAATGATAGATATATGATACAACATAGATGAGTCCTGAAAACACTGTGCTAATGAAGGAAGTCAGTCACAAAAGACCACAAATTATATTATTCTATTTATAATGTCCAGAATGGGCAAATTTATAAAGACAGGAAGATTAGTGGTTATCTAGGCTTGGGATGGGAAGGAAGCAGAAAAAGGGACTGATAGCTAATCAGTTCTTTTTTAGTGGAAGGAAGGACAAGAACGTTCTGAAATTAGATTGTGATGGCTGTGTAACCCTGTGAACATGCTAAAACACATTTGAGTTGTGCACTTTAAATGAATGAATTGTATGGTATGTGAATCATTTCTCAAGCTATTTTAAAAATAATGATAAAAGCAAATGTTAGGGAACTGTTATCTAAGAGCTTTTCTCTGTGTGCATGGAAATACCATAAAATAGACAAATCTGTCATATCAACAGGGCAAATAAGATGTAGACTTAAGGAGAAATTGAAATGGAGGATTTAGGAAAGGAAACAGAGAAGTTTAAACCGTAATGGATATTTTTACGTTTTATGGTAAGAGCAGAGAATAGTTATTGCCATAAACGTTTCAGGTCTCTGTGTTGTTACTCATCTTTAATTCTCTCTGCTGAAAATACTCTTAATATCCTTTTTTTTGTTTTTTTTAATGGTGAAAAAACATATATAACATTAAATTTGCCATTTTAACCTTTTTTAAATGCACAGTTCAGTAGCATTAAATGTGTTCAAATTGTTCAGCTGTCACCATCTGTCTCTAGAACTTCTCATCTCCTCACTGAAACAATGTGCTAATTGAACAATTAACTCTATTTTTCTACCCTCCCTGAGTCTCTGGCAGCCACTATGCTGTCTTTCTGAATTTGATACTCTAGGTACATCATGTAAGTGGAGTCATACAGTATTTGTCCTTTACCTGGCTTATTTCACTAGCATAATGTCCTCAGGGTTCATCCATATTGTAGCATGTGTTACAGTTTCCTTCCTTTTTAAGGCTGAATAATATTCCACTGTATGCACACAGCACATTTTGTTGATCCAGTCATATGTTGATGGGCACTCGGGTTGCTTCCACCTTTTGGCTTCTGTGGATAATAAATGCTGCGGTGAGCATGGCTGTACAGATAATCTGTTTGAGTCCCTGCCTTCAGTTCTTTTGGGTATATATCAAGAAGTAGAGTTTACATATCTATTTTTGATTTTTTTGAGGAAACACTGTACAGTGTTTGTATATTTGTTTTGGTAAAGGTGGTATCTTGCTGTGTTGCCTGGGTTGGTCTCAAACTTCTAGACTCAAGCAGTCTTCCTGCCTCCCAAAGTGCTGGGGTTACAGGCATGAGCCACCACACCTGGCCCCATACCATGTTTCGTAGTGACCATGCCACCTTATATTCCCACCTTAAAATATATGCATAATGATATATCAAATAAAGCATAATATTTTAAAATAATTGCTTGTATTAGTCTGCTTGGGCTGCCATAAAAAAATGCCACAGGCTGTATGATGTAACAGAAATTATTTTCTCATAGTTCTGAATGCTAGAGGCCTAAGATCAAGGTCCCTGCCAGTTTGGTTTCTGGTGAGTGCTCTTTCGGGTTTATAGCTGCTTTGCCCTCACGTGTCCTTTCTGTATCTCTTCGTATAAGGACACTGAGCCTGTCAGAACAAGGTCCCACTCTAATGACCTCACTTAAGTTAATTACCCCCTTACTTCAGAAACAGCCACATTGGGGGTTAGGGCTTCAACATGTGAATTTGGGGAATACACAAACATTCAGTGTATGATAATGTTCACTTTTTTTCCTTTAGACTATAACCCTCTTGAGCACAGGATTATGTGTTTTTATTCATCTTTATTTCCTTAGTACAGTATATGGAATATAGACAGATGCTACATCAGTGTCTATTGAACCAAACTACTAATTTGGAAAAGCTGATGAAACACATTACTTTTCTTGGGTGGGGCAAAAAACCCCAAAAATTGGCTAAGAATTAGAAAACCAAAATGAGAGAGAAAATTTAAAAACGATACGTTGGCCGGGCACCGTGGCTCACGCCTGTAATCCCAACACTTTGGGAGGCTGAGGCGGGTGGATCACCTGAGGTCAGCAATTCAAGACCAGCCTGACCAACGTGGAGAAACCATCTCTACTAAAAATACAAAATTAGCCAGGCCTGGTGGCGCAGGCCTGTAATTCCAGTTATTCAGGAGGCTAAGGCAGGAGAACTGCTTGAACCCAGGAGGCAGAGGTCGTGGTGAGCTAAGATCATGCCATTGCACTCCAAGCCTGGGCAACAAGAGCAAAACTCCATCTAAAAAAAAAAAAAAAATACATCCCCAGAAGGCTGTACAGCCTTTAAGTTTTATTATTAAGTTCTTTTAAACTTTGAAGAAACAGTTACTTTATAGACTTTTTATTATGGAAAATCTCAGACTAACAAAAGTGAAGAGACCAGTTTTAATATAGTGAATTCCTACGTATCTTTTACCCATCTTCTAAAAGTTACTAATATTTTGCTGGGGTATGAACAGCTAATTCTGATCCAGTAAAACAACATGTTAACATAAACTCAAGTTAGAAAACAAGTTTGAAATCCTGGTATGATCTTTAGCAGATTACCTAAACTCATAAGGTGTGAGTATAGTAATCATATTTGCCTGTTATTGAAAATATAAGGGCCAGGCGCGGTGGCTCAAGCCTATAATCCCAGCACTTTGGGAGGCCAAGGTGGATGGATCACGAGGTCAAGAGATCAAGACCATCCCGGTCAACATGGTGAAACCCCGTCTCTACTAAAAATACAAAAAATTAGCTGGGCATGGTGGCGCGTGCCTGTAATCCCAGCTACTCAGGAGGCTGAGGCAGGAGAATTGCCTGAACCCAGGAGGCGGAGGTTGCGGTGAGCCGAGATCGCGCCATTGCACTCCAGCCTGGGTAACAAGAGCGAAACTCCGTCTCAAAAAAAAAGAAAAGAAAATATAAGACAGTGTATATATTAAGCATAATTAGCACATTGCCTGACACGTGTAATAACTGTTTAAATACTTGTTATTCAATATGAGTTATTACCAAATACAGAAAAGATGGGAACGTTACTACCTAGTTCACTTTATAGAATGTAATAAAACTTAAAAGCACAAAGTAGTTCTCCCTGAGGAGCTGTAAAAAACACCTTTGGTTACGTGGCTGGATACACGATAAATATCCAAAGTCAGTAGCTTAAAAAGATACTGTTACAGGCCGGGCGCGGTGGCTCACGCCTGTAATCCCAGCACTTTGGGAGGCCGAGGCGGGTGGATCACGAGGTCGAGAGATCGAGACCATCCTGGTCAACATGGTGAAACCCTGTCTCTACTAAAAATACAAAAAATTAGCTGGGCATGGTGGCACGTGCCTGTAATCCCAGCTACTCAGGAAGCTGAGGCAGGAGAATTGCCTGAACCCCGGAGGCGGAGGTTGCGGTGAGCCGAGATTGCGCCATTGCACTCCAGACTGGGTAACCAGAGCGAAACTCCGCCTAAAAAAAAAAAAAAAAAAAAAAGATACTGTTACAAAGATTTTCTCCCTACATAATAATATATAAGGTATATGCAATTCTAATCAGTCCCAGTCTACCATTTTTAAAAATAGATTTATGCAAGTTACTCACTGATGTTTAAAGTTAATATAGAAAAATAAATGAGCCAAGAAAATTGCGTAAGAGTTAGGGTACTTCCCCATAGACATTAAAACTTAATAAGTGAAATATTATGGCCCCTAAGCAAAAACAGACCAATTAAAGCAATAATAGCCCAAATATAGTGTATATAAGGATGTAATATGTTAATTTTAAAAATAAAAAAATCTGTGTGGAAGATGATTAACATTTTTATTTTCAAGCAGCATTAAACAATTATAAGACTGGTTAATCTTTAACTTACTGCAAACTAGTATGAAGTGATCATAAGACCCTAATAGAAAAAAATTGTAAATGTACTTAAGTAAACATTTAAATAGGTAATACAAGTGACCAATAATTCTATTTTTAAGTGTTTAACATCATAAATATAGGAAAATGTGAATTAAATGGCCATTTAAAAAAAATTCTTGTATATCAAGTAAATGTTACTGTGCTTTCACCAAATAATTTCGGGTTTTAGGAATCTGTTAAAGGAAGCTATCAGAAATTCAAGCCAAGGTTGATATACAGCTATCTTTATCATAACATTGACAAACCTAGGTACACTTTAGAGATTTTGAAATATATAAAATATGAAAAAGGATTATATTATCTCTGGGTGGCAAAGTTACAAATGTTATTTATACTTTCAATTTTTTAAAATATGCATGTGTTACTTGGTTTTTTAAGAGACAGGGTCTTGCTCTCTCCACCCAGGCTGGAATGCAGTGGCTGGAATGCATGGCTCACTGCAGCCTCTAATTCCTGGGCTCCATTAGTTACTTTTTTTTTTTTTTTTTTTTTGGATGGGCTTTGTTTTTTAGAGCAGTTTTGGGTTCACAACAAGATCAGGAGATCTTATGTGTATTTCCTGTTCTAACACTCATAGCCTCCTCCATGATCAGTATACCTCTCACAGTGGTATATTTCTTACAGTCGATGAACTTGCATTGACACATCATTGTTACCCAAAATGCATAGTTTACATTAGGGTTCACTCTGGGCGTTGTACGTTCAGTGGGTTTGGACAAATGTATAATGATGTGTTTACAATTATATATCATACAGAATAAAAACCCTGCACCACTTAGTCATTCTTCTTTTCCTCCATTCCTGGCAACCACTGGTTTTGTTTTGTTTTGTTTTGTTTTTTAATTGCCTCCATAGTTTTGCCTTTTCTAGAATGTCACGTACTTAGAATCATAACTGTGTGGTTTTTCAGATTGGCTTCTTTCACTTAACAATATGCATTTATAATTCCTTTATGTCTTTTTGTAGATTGATAGCTCACTTGTTTTTAGTGCTAAGTAATACTCCGTTACCTAATTTTGCCAGTTTATTTACACATTCACCTACTGAAGGGCATTTTGGTTGCTTCCAAGTTTTGACTGTTAGGAATAAAGCTGCTATAAACATACAGGTTTGTGTGTGGATATAAGTTTTCAACTCCTTTGGGTGATACTAAGGAGCACAATTACCAGATCGTATGGTAAGAGAATATTGGCTTTTGTAAGAAACTGCCAAACTGTGTTTCAAAGTGACTGTATCATTTTGCACTCCCACCAGCAAAGAATGAGAGATTGTATTGTTCCACAGCCTCATCAGCATTTGATGTTGTCATTGTTGTGGATTTTTGCCATTCTACTAGGTGTTTTACTTAAGTCAAAAACCAAAACAAAAATGAATTTCAATGAAAGAAAAATAAAATAAAGTTCTTTTATATTGTATAGTTGGCGAGCTTTAGCCCCTCTCCTCCTCCTCCTCCATACCCTACCACTGTTGGACCAGTAGAGAGCAGTGGATTGAGATCTCGCTACCGTTCTTCACCCACCGTCTACAACTCACCCACTGACAAAGAAGACTACATGACCGACCTACGAACTTTGGATACTTTCCTTAGAAGTGAAGAAGAGAAGCAGCATAGGGTTAAGCTGGGTACGTATATTTTATTTATACCTATTATACGTATTTTTGGTGTCACTTAGTCCTTAACCTATTATTTTCATTATTTTAATCATACATAAAATTTAAAGTCTCTTTTACTAATCTACTTTGTTAGCTTGGAGGAAACATTTTGTTTTACTTTAAATGTAACATAATTTTATGCAGTTAGAATTAAGGTCACAAAATTCAAGAAGTGAAATACAGATAAACTAAGAAATCCTGAAACTTTCGTCTGTGATAAGATTGAAAGCTTTTTTGCATAATGTAAGTTAAAATTTCTATTTAAAGTTGAGGCTATAAAATAATGTTTTGAAGCAGTGCATAGTGAACTTACTCAAATTATAGCTGTCTCTTTTCAGGTAGTCCTTTGGAAAGTTGGTGTGACAGAGCAGGATGAGAGAGCGTGTATTTACTCTAGAAGCACTGCTGTTTTTCAGAACATTTTAAAACTGTCTTTTAGTATTTCCTGAAGGTATAGTTTACCTTGGGAAAGAGTGTTAGCAAATCTTAATCTGCTTGGGCTGGATTTGATTGTTACAGAGTCAATTATTTGAAACCGAATTAGGTTATTGAACTGAGTAATGATTTTTCCCCTCAGAAACATTCACAGAAAGGATATTAGGTGCTAACTGGGCCATGGTGAGGAAGCCAGTTATTGGACCATGGCTCTTTGTGTCGCTTGAAGTCTCACCAGTGATTTTTAATCTAATTTTGCCTGAAAGTGCCACAGATGTTACAGAAACCAATCAATATTATCTTCTTATTTTTGAAGCATGCTTTTAAAAAATTTTTTTGGAATACTTTGAGTCTACTGAAACTTTAATATAGAGTATCATACAAAGAACCTATGAATCCTCTATACATCTTTGTATTACCCACATATTTTCTGACTTCACTTTTATTCTTTGACCCAGTAGGAGCTGTTTAGAAGTAATATCATTATTGTTTGGAAGTGTTAGTGGTGTGTTGCTTTTAATTTTCAAGCCCGAAGCAGCTTGGTTACCTTTTTTTTCTCCTAAGTTAATTTTACTGTGGTTAGAGAATCTGATCTGTACCCATTAACTTTTTGTTTGTTTGAGACTTGCTTTCAAGTCTATGTGATCACTTTCTGTAAATGACTGGTATATTGAACAGAATGCAATCTCTAAATTTGGAGCTCTCTATTTGTTCACTGTCACGCTTCTTGATGGTATTCTTATATTCTCTTTTTTTTTTTTTTTTTTTGATCAAAGCTACTGCAAATCAATTAAATTCTTTTTTTTTTTTTTTTTTTTGAGACAGAGTTTCGCTCTTGTTACCCAGGCTGGAGTGCAATGGCGCAATCTCGGCTCACTGCAACCTCCGCCTCCTGGGTTCAAGCAATTCTCCTGCCTCAGCCTCCTGAGTAGCTGGGATTACAGGCAAGCGCCACCATGCCCAACTAATTTTTTGTATTTTTAGTAGAGACGGGGTTTCACCATGTTGACCAGGATGGTCTCGATCTCTTGACCTCGTGATCCACCCGCCTCGGCCTCCCAAAGTGCTGGGATTACAGGCTTGAGCCACCGCGCCTGGCCAATTAAATTCTTTATCTTACTAATTTTTATCTGCCTGATCTGTCGATTATTAGGAAAGTATGTCAAAAGCTCTCAATGATTGTCTTGTGTTAAATGTTTTCTCACAATTCTGTCAGATTTGCTAAATATACATATGAGATTATGTTAAATGCACGTAAATTCAGAATTGTGAATATCATTCTGGTAGATTTGCCTTTTATCTTTATCTCTTAGGCTTTTTGCCTTAAAGTCTATTTCATCTGACATTGATACATCTATATTAATTTCCTTTTGGTTAGGATCTCGCTGGTTTATCTGTCTCTATCCCTATACTTTTAGCCCTACTGAGCCCATAGATTTTTGAAAATTAAGTATTTTGTGCAAATTAATTAATAAATCATTAATAAGTGTTTTATGGGAATCTACTCTAAAACTATGTATATATCCTGTTCCCCATCAGACTTACTTTTTTGTTTGTTTGTTTGTTTGTTTTTGTTTTTTTGTTTGTAGAATTGGTCTCATTCTGTTGGCCAGGCTAGAGTGCAGTGGTACAATCTTGGCTCACTGTAGCTTTGAATTCAGGTCTCAGGTGCCTCTCCCACCTCAGCCTCCGGAGCCATGCTAATCTTTGTGTTTTTAGTAAAGACAGGGTTTCGCCGTGTTGCTCAGGCTGGTCTCAAATTCCTGAGCTCACACAATCCACCCACTTTGGCCTCCAAAAGTGCTGGGATTACAGACATGAGCCATTGTGCCCGACCCCATAAGACTTTGACTTAGTAGTTTCAACATTTTTTTAAGATTCTTTTCTAAATTATTTCTTTGTTGCTTGTCATGGGAGCTTTCCCATTTCATCATTTCTTCTGTGTTCCTTTAATACTTTTCCTTTTTTTTTTAACTGTAATAAAATTTAGTATACATAAAATTAATAATATTAGCCTTTTTTTTTTTTTTTTCCATTGAGGTGGAGTCTTGCTCTGTCACCCAGGCTGGAGTGCAATGGCACGATCTTGGCTCACTGCAGCCTCTGCCTCCCAGGTTCAAGCAGTTCTCCCTCAACCTCCCAAGTAGCTGGGATTACAGGCACCCGCCACCACTCCAGACTAATTTTTGTATGCTTAGTAGAGACGGGGTTTCACCATGTTGGCCAGGTTGGTCTCAAACTCCTGACCTCAGGTGATCCACCCGCCTGGGCCTCCCAAAGTGCTGGGATTACAGGTATGAGCTACTGCGCCTGGCTCAATGTTAGCCATTTTAAGTATTTAATTAAGTGGTGTTAAGTACATTTACATTATTGTACAGCCACCTTTTACATTTATTTGTTGGTACTCTGTAAGATAAAGGTTTTCTCTCCTTAGTCATGTCACTTATGTTGACGATTAGATTGTCCCAGATTTGACTAGTGAGATCCTCTGTAAGCTGGCTTTTCTGTTCTTTTGACATGACGCTATCATTCTTTGAGCTAACCACCCCCCCGCGCCCCTATTCTGTTTTACCCTTACCCTAGCTTGTTTGCTTTAGTCACTGTGGACTCACGATCAGCTCTTTCTTTAGCAATGCCTAAACTGTTTTTTAACTAATTCATTGAGTTTTTAAATTTCAGTCGCTTGTTTTCATTTTATAGTTTTATTTGGTTCTTTTCAAATATGCCACACTTTTGTAGAATATTCTTTATTCTTATGTTTTCAGTTCCTTTTTTCTATCTCAGTTGCCTAAAAGCACTTATTTAAATAGTTGAGTTATCTGAAGTTCTTAGAGGTTAAATACTGACCATTTTTGTCTTGTTAGTTGTTATGCCTGGAGGCTTGCTTCCTTGCGATTTATGGAATTTCTGTGTGTTTCTGGTAAGCTTATCTTGGCTGAATGGAAGCCTTGTTTTCTTCCTAGCTGTTTTTATTTTGCCTCTGTCAGGTGCCTTAGGAGTATTATTGCCCTTTAGCAAACTTAAGTGATTTCTAAGCTTGGAGATTCCTGGACCTCAAAGCTAATATAAATGGACACTCTAAACCCATTCAAAGATGTATCTATAATTTTTAAATCTCAGAGTTTTGTTTTTTTTTGTTTTTTTGTTTTTTTCCAAATTGCACAACAGCATATGACAGACAAGCTTCCATTATCTCCTGGTCCCAGTGAACAGATTTTTTTCTTATCTGCTCAGAATGTGGCCCTTTGAGATTCCTGGTCCTCTATCAGAAGCAGGGACTTAAGGGTAGGAGAACCGTGTCAGCCCAACTCTCTACTTCTTATGGGCCCAAATCCTTATGTCCATTTCCCACTTGGGCAATAAATTCCAAGCTGATATACTTCTCAAGGCCTACACAATTCTCTAGAGCAGCCACAGCATTCTCTTACAGGCTGTTTTGATTTTTTTTTTTTTTTTTTTTTTTTTTTTTTTTCTTTTCTGAGACTGAGTTTCGCCCTTGTTACCCAGGCTGGAGTGCAATGGCGCGATCTCGGCTCACCGCAACCTCCGCCTCCTGGGTTCAGGCAATTCTCCTGCCTCAGCCTCCTGAGTAGCTGGGATTACAGGCACGCGCCACCATGCCCAGCTAATTTTTTGTATTTTTAGTAGAGATGGGGTTTCACCATGTTGACCAGGATGGTCTCGATCTCTTGACCTCGTGATCCACCCGCCTCGGCCTCCCAAAGTGCTGGGATTACAGGCTTGAGCCACCGCGCCCGGCCGGCTGTTTTGATTTTTAATTCCTTTTTCATTTTTAACCACAGACTATTCATAGCCTTACTTTTATGCAAGCTCCATTATTCATTTAAATAATGTTTTTTTATTTCGTTTTGTTTTTGAGATGGAGTCTAGCTCTGTTGCTAAGGCTGGAGTGCAGTGGGGCAATCTTGACTCACTGAAACCTTTTCCTCTTGGGTTCAAGCAGTTCTCCTGCCCTAGCCTTCTGAGTAGCTAGGATTACAGGCACCTGCCACCACACTTGGCTAATTTTTGTGTTTTTAGTAGAGTTGGGGGTTTCACCATGTTGGCCGGGCTGGTCTTGAACTCCTGACCTGAAATGATCTGCCCGCCTCGGCCTCCCAAAGTGCTGGGATTACAGGTGTGAGCCACTGCCCTGGTCTAAATAATGTATTTTATTTAATAAATGTTTTTAGATATTTATGGTGGGAGATGTTTTAGGTTATCTGGTATGTTGTGTTACCAGGTTTCCAAATCTCCATGCTTTTACTCTGAGGTCTTTGAGATTCTCCAGCTATAGATTTTGTGCTATTGTGCTGGTGATGGTATTCATCATGGAAAGGCCCTATTTTGTCATTACTTGCTATGTATATTTTTTCTTTGCTTTGACTAATGCCCACAGATATTAGAACTTTCTATTTCTGTTCATCGTCTAAAATTTAATTCTCAGTGAAATTTTTCTCAAATTCAAGTTTTTTCATAGAAAACTTACCTTTCTTAAAGTTAATGGTCATAATGTTTAATCAAAATGGGGTAACTTTATGCTCTGTTATAACCATATTTCTTACTTTCCATTTCTGGTCTCTATTTATTAAATCATTTGTGTTGGTTTACAACTGCTTTTCTTAACATTAATTCATTCCTAAAGTCAGTTTTGTCAGAATTTCACATAAAGTGAGATGATGTTTCTTTATAACTTTTTATGCTGGCATGAAACATACTGCATTCACCAAAGCTCCTTGGCTAACCTTCAAATTTTTGATGAATTGAAATATTACTACATATCTCTTTGATGATTTCTTATTCTTTGTGTCCGTAAACATAACAGGAAAATGAGTTTTACTGTTTTCTAGTCATTCCTTTTAGAATTCTGTTAAGATTAAACAAACAAACAAAAACTTGTTTCTATTTATGAGTTTTATTTGCGGGTATAAAATATCAATTGATACTTTTTATATCAGTCAAACTCGGAAAATATAAGCCCTTCATAAATACCATATAATTGTTATCAAGAACGTGCTTATTTATTTAGGCACTATGCTAGATGCTGCAAAAAAAGAAAATACTCCCTGCCTTCAAGGAGCTCAAATTCTGTTTGGGAAAACAGACAAAAACACCTAAAGTGTGATGACTATCCTGGTTCAGAGGCCTCTGTAGGAGTACATTCCTAAATAGAATTTTTTTTAACGTTTCTTGAAAGTAAATTTATAAATTTAGGAGTATAATCATCAGATAGTCTTTTAATACAACTCAGGAATTACCGCAGGCTATTAAATAAAACACAATAAAGTACAGGGGCAAATAAGTTTAGCCTAGAGACTGGTCTTTAGTAGAAGGCTATAGTTATCCCATTCAGAAGGAGCCTCTAAATACTTCAAGCAAAGAACTTGCTTAGCCTCTTTATTTCCAAAAGAAATTTGTCTTTTGTTTGTTTGTTTGTTTGTTTGTTTTGAGACAGCGTCTCACTTTGTCACTCAGGCTGGAGTACAGTGGCACAATCTCAGCTCACCGTAACCTCCGCTTCCCAAGTTCAAGTGATTCTCCTGCCTCGTCATCCTCCCTAGTAGCTGGGATTACTGGTGCCCAACATCACGCCTGGCTAATGTGTTTGTGTGTGTGTGTGTGTGTATGTGTGTGTACTTTTTTTGGTAGAGACAGGGTTTCACCATATTGGCCAGGCTGGTTTTAAACTCCTGACCTCAGGTGATCTACCCACCTCGGCCTCCCAAAGTGCTGAGATTACAAGCATGAGCCACTGTACCTGGCCTAAGCCACCATGCCTGGCCATTTCTTACTGAATGATTGGAAAGTCTTACAGAATGAAATGAGCTTAATTTTTCAACAAAACTAGACAGATGCCCTTGACTACTTGTTGTTCTTATGGCTCTTCAATTGATACGGCTCAGAAAATACTGTTTTTCATTTTTATCACAAGTAGACTGTGTTCTCTCAAGAGAAAATTATGTTGGGGAGAAGAGAAGCTCCTTGAGGGTGTTTGTCTTCTGATTCCTGGATTGCCATTGCCTAGATACAAGTGTTAACTCTAGATGTCAGAATTGCTACAACAGACTGATACTATTTACCTTAACAATTAATTGCAGGGAGCCCAGATTCCACCTCTCCTTCCAGCAGTCCTACTTTCTGGAACTATAGTCGTTCTATGGGGGATTATGCACAAACCTTAAAGAAGTATCAGTATCAGCTTGCCTGTAGGTCTCAGGCCCCATGTGCTAACAAAGATGAAGCTGATCTCACCGCTAAACAAGCTGCAGAAGAGGTAAGTGAAAAATAAAAGAGACTTAATATTTATGATTTGTGCATTGCTAGAAAGTCTTCTACTTCTGGAACATTTTTTCTGTAATCTTCCATTCTGCTGGACAGAAGCATAAATCTGGCACACATTAAGCAGTGGGAAGGCTTCTGCCTTACTTTGTGTACCTAAAACTAAAAACTGAATTATATAATTTATAAATTATAAATTATATATATAAATTATATAAATATAAAAATAATGTAACTAAATAAATAATATATAAATATATATATGTAATTTTATATATAATAAAATGATATAAATAATACCAATAATATATATAAATAAAATATAAATTATACATTTTACTCTGTGACACACAGTTCACCTTAGTGCCCTGCCTGAAACATTTTTACATTGATTATAAAAAGGCTCTCAGATATATAATTGTACTTAACATATACAGAAATCTTGCTTTTAAAATATATTTAGATTGTAATATTTGTCAGTAATTTCATCACTTTAATACCAAATATGGAATTTTTATTTTGTTCTTAAAAGCAAGAAAAATGTTCTTTACACATACCAATGTAAGGAACTTTTAAAGATATAACTATGTGTGAACAGTACTTATAAGTGGGTAATAAGAAAAATAACCAAATATTAATTAGATGAATATTGGTATTTGGAAAATTTTTTCCCTAAGTTCATTAAATATTTTTTAGGGTGGGAGAAAGAATGATGATTTCTGGCAAGATTTTTCCTCACTGTTCGTTTTAAACATGGTTTTATAGGTTTGGGCAAGAGTGGCTATGAATAGACAACTTCTTGATCATATGGATTCATGGACAGCTAAGTTTAGAAATGTAAGTTCTGACATTACTCTTTGGACGATATTAGTGCCTCAATATGCAATGCGTGTTATTAGAATATCATTTAGAGTTCATTATAAATTAGAATATTAGAGTTATTATAAAGGTACAGTATGAATGGTACATCTATAAGGATAAACTTATTTTCATGAGATTTTTCCTTCTCCATGTTTATTGAATTGATACCCTTTGAGAAGATAAAAGAATAATATGTTTAGTTATTAAGATCCTTCCTTTTCCACTTCTCAATTTTATTTTCCAAAGAGCTTTTCTTTTTTTTAAATTCTAATATACTTAGATCCAAAGAGCTTTTCTATTGGAGCCTTTTATGTACTCAGAATTGTGAGGGAAGCAAAAATGAGGTCCTTGCCCTCAGAAAACTTAAGAGTTTAGAGAGATGAGACCACATACGCTTGAAGCTATTTCAAAATAGATTATGATTTCTCTTTTTCTAGAGAAGTACCCTCTAATCTTGGGCCAACTTTTCCCTATATATAATGAGTGAGTTTCCTTTTTTCAACTCCATGTCTTCCTCCCATCCTCTGTAGCACCTGTGTCCTGGGTTCTGTTAGGCATATGGACTCCTTCTACTACGTGGAGCTCTACTTAGCTTCAGAAGGGGCTACTTCTGTTGTTTCGTCCTTCAGCACTCATGCATCCATTCTGCATCTTCTAAAACTATATTGAAATTGGCCGGGCGTGGTGGCTCAAGCCTGTAATCCCAGCACTTTGGGAGGCCAAGGAGGGTGGATCACGAGGTCAAGAGATCGAGACCATCCTGGTCAACATGGTAAAACCCCGTCCCTACTAAAAATACAAAAAAGTAGCTGGGCATGGTGGCACGTGCCTGTAATCCCAGCTACTCAGGAGGCTGAGGCAGGAGAATTGCCTGAACCCAGGAGGCGGAGGTTGCGGTAAGCCAAGATCGTGCCGTTGCACTCCGGCCTGGGTAACAAGAGCGAAACTCCGTCTCAAAAAAACAAAAACAAAACAAAACAAAAAACAAAAAAAGAACTATATTGAAATCACTTGTGCTCATTTTTTTTTTTTTTTTTTTTTTTTGAGACGGAGTTTCACTCTTGTTACCCAGGCCAGAGTGCAATGGCGCGATCTTGGCTCACCGCAACCTCCGCCTCCTGGGTTCAGGCACTTCTCCTGCCTCAGCCTCCTGACTTGTGCTCATTTTTAATCCTTTTACTGTTATTTAAATAGGGTATCAAAATAGAGGAGCAAAAAATGGTAGCCTGCTTTCTTGACCCAGAAACCTGGATGGCATTTTATGGATCATTCCTGAACCCAATCCTAGACCTACTCAATTAGAATTTATGAGGGTGGGGCCTAGACCTCTCTCTGGGACACGTTAGATGATTTTGTTACAGCCAAAGAGTGGCTGGCAAATTAAGATGCATGTAGTAAATGTTGGAAGAATGAATGAGTGAGCTCATGTCCTGGAACTGGAGTTTGTTGTAGTTTCAGTTATAGGCTAGTCTAAAAATGCTAATATGTTTAAAATATGAAGTCTTAGGAGTTAGCTAGAGTTTTTGGAATTTTTTTTAAAAAGCAATGCATGTATACCTGTACCATATATTTTGTAACACCAGAGTCTAGTTAGCACCCAATAATCAACCACATTAGTACTTCTGCAGAAAAACATGAATAGTCGCACTCAGTGGGATAAAGTTTATACATAGCTTCATGTGAATTCAGATCAAGTCTTGCCATTATATCAAAATTTGCTTGTTTAAACGGATTACAAAAAGTGTTTTACGTTCCGAGAAGGTTTTTATTTCAGTTGTTTATGATATCGTATTTCATCTGAAACATTTTTTCATCCTATCATTTTATGGATAAACAAAAGATGGAAACAGCAGTGGTAATTGAAGTTGCTACAGGCACACACACAAAACAATAACACACAAACCAGATGGAATGTATCCTTAGACAGTCTTTTCACATCCCAGAATTAGTTTTATGTTAGCCATAGAAAAGGCATTTGAGAGTCCCAGTCCTAAAGTAATACTGTAATATTCGCAAGCCAGTTTCAAATTTAATAAGTTTGTTTTTCCACATGGTTAGGGAATTGGGTGAGCCTGCTGAGAGTTAAGCAGTTATGTTAGTTTGAGAAACTGTCTTACTGATCACAAACCAATGTAAACAGTACATTAATAAATGTATGAAAAGTTACCCTACAAATGTAAACTGAAGATTATCCTTTTAGCTAAACATAATAATTAGGAAATTTTAAGAAAAAGTTAACATATAGCTAAAAGTTTTATATTTTTTTCAGAAAAATATTAAGAATGTAATTTAGTTCATTTACACTCCAGTGGCCTATTTATTTAACCATCTCTTGATTTCAGGTTGCGATTACTTTCATTCTTTTTTCACTATACTTTACGATTCTTTTAATATACAAGTATAAGATAATAAAAAAAAATTCTTAGAGTTGCTTGTAAAAAAGAAAGTAATTATTTGAGAGCTGCTTTGGAATTATGTATCCAAAAATCTGTACCTTATTTCTTCCTAGTGGATCAATGAGACAATATTAGTGCCACTTGTTCAAGAGATTGATTCTGTCAGCACACAGATGAGACGAATGGGTTGTCCAGAGCTACAGATAGGAGGTATGTGGCAACAGAGTCCTGTGTTGGGTTTCTGTCAGTAAATCTGCCAGGTGGAAAATTTCTTCCTGTAATGGATTGCTTAACTTCTTTTGTTACCTTGAGGTGAAAAAAAAAAAGAATCCAAATGTCTATAATCTAGTCTGTTTGTTTTTTTTTTAATGTGACCGCTTTATCAAGATGTAATTTACCTACCATATAATTTATCCATTTAAAGTGTACAGTCCGAAGTCTTGGGTTGTGCAACCATCACCAGTTGTCAGTTTTGAAACGTTTCATTTCTTGGAAAAGAAACCGTCCACCTTTGACCAGTCGCTCCGCATTCTATACATTCCTCCCAGCCCTTTGCAAGCGCCAGTCTATTTTCTGTCTCTAGATAGGCTTATTGTGGATATTTCCTATGAATGGAATCATAGAATATGAATGTGACTTTATGACTGGCTTCTTTCACTGAACATAAATGCTTTCAAGGTTTGTCCATGTTGTAGAATTTATCATTATCTCATTTCCTTTATTGCTGAATAATATTCAGAATAGATCTACATTTTGCTTGTTCATTCATTAGTTGATTGACATTTGGGTTGTTTGCACTTTTTGGCTACTATGAATAATACTGCTGTGAACAGTCATGTACAGGTATTTATATGGACTTGTGTTTTCATTTCTCTTGGTATATGCCTCGGGGTAGAATTGGTATATGCTGAGCTTTATGGTAACTTTGTGTAATCTTTTGAGGCACTGCCAGACTCTTTTAAAGCAGCTAGCTGCACCATTTTATATTCCCACCAGTGTGTTTGGGGTTCCGCTTTCTCCATATTCTTGCAATACTTGTTAAATGTTTTATAGCCATCCTGTAGTAGGCATGAAATGGAATCGCATTTTGGTTTTGATTTGCATTTCCATGATGACTACTGATGTTTATTGGTCATTTGTGTATCTCCTTAGAAATGTCTTTTTGGATCCTTTACCCGTTTTTAAATTTGGTTATTTGTTTGTTGAGTGGTAGATGTTTTCATTATATATTCTAGATATGAAACCAAGACTGTTAGCAGATGTTAATCACAAAGTTGTATAAAGCATAAAGACTATGTAATAATAGTAATTCTCCGTCACCTATTTTCAACTCTCTTATCTGCTAAAGGTAAAATTTTAGGGTACTATATAAATTGCCTAAAAGATATATACTGCAACTTAGTTATTAAGTAATTACCTTTCAGAATGTATAAAGAATATTTTAGTCCCCAGCTCCTTCTAGAGAATACATTTCTCCTTGAAAAATGTGAAGTACTTTGGGTTGCATCTTAGCACTTTCCATTTACTTTGGGTATCTTTGTTAATCAGTCTTTATTATCTGAATTAAGAATAGTAATGTGCGTCCCTAATGTGTCTGTTTATTGAATGTCCAAATGTTTCATGTGTAATTAACACAGCACTCACATTAACCTTGAAAGCTGGCTGTTATTGCCCCATTGTATGGATGAGGCTGCTGAGACTCAGTGATGTTGATGATCCTGACTGTATATAGGCCTAGGCTAATGCAGCAGTGATTTGAGGACAGAATTCTCTGACTCCAAAGCCAGATTGGGCACTTTCTAGGTCTTGGAAATATTATTTGAAACCTGTGCATATCCTTTATAAGTTATAAAAGCACATATCTTTCACAACATTTCAGCACTGTGATACTCTTTAAAAAAAAAAAAAAACATTGTATCACTTCTCAGCCTTTTGGCTAAGATCAAGTGTAGCATCTGTTCCTATCATTTAAAAAAAATTAAAATAACATTATCTTATCACTACAAATGCAGCATACATTTATTGTAGAAAATTTGCAAAGTACAGAAATCCACAGAAAAGAATATCACCTATAATTCTGCTTCCAGAGATAACCACTATCAATTTTGAACCACTATCAATTTTAATTAAAATTGATAGTGGTTATCTCAAATACTTGATTTCTATATTTTTGGAGAAAATACTGTGACTTGACTTTATACATAGTATATAGGCCACATCGGCCACATAATGAGGTTTCAGTCCATGACGGACCACATATGCAACAGTAGGCCCATAAGATTATAATGGAGCTAAAAAAGTTCCTATTGCCCAGTGACTTGTAGCCATCCCGCGGTTGTAGCAAAAGATATTACTCACATGTTTGTGGTTATGTGTTGCAAACAAACCTATTGCACTGCCAGTCATATAAAAGTATAACACATACAATTATGTACAGTACATACTTGACAACGAACAACTGTGTGACTGGTTCATCTATTTATCTATTTACTACACCATACCTTTTTTTTTTTTTTGAGGCAGAGTCTCACACTGTCACTACGCATCAGACTGGAGTGCAGTGGCGCGATCTCGGCTCACTGCAATCTCCATCTCCCAGGTTCAAGCAATTCTCCTGCCTCAGCCTCCCGAGTAGCTGGGACTACAGGTGCGCACCACCATGCCCAGCTAATTTTTGTATTTTTTAGTAGAGATGGGGTTTCACCATGTTGGCCAGGATGGTCTCGATCTCTTGACCTCGTGATCTGCCCACCTTGGCCTCCCAAAGTGCTGGGATTACAGGCTTGAGCCACTGCACCTGGCCTACACCATACTTTCTATTGTTTAGAGTGCACTCCTACTTATAAAAAAAAAATAATGAAGGCCAGGTGCAGTGGCTTATGCCTGTAATCCCAGCACTTTGGAAAGTCCAGGCGGGAGGATCACTTGAGCTCAGGAGGTCAAGATCAGCTTGGGCAACACTGCAAGACCTACTCTACCAAAAATTAAAAAAAAAAAAAAATTAGCCAGGCATGGTGAAGTGAGCTTGTAGTCTCAACTTACTCAAGAGACTGAGGTGGGAAAATCACTTGAGCTCAGGAGATTGAGTCTGGAATGAACTATGATCATGCCACTGCACTCCAGCCTGGGCAACAGAGCAAGACCCTATGTCAAAAAAAAAAAAAAAAAAAAAAATCAACTGTAAAACAGCTTCTTCAGGACATATTCCAGAAGAAGGCAATTTAGAGGAGACGGCAGCTCCATGCCTGTTATTGCTCCTGAAGACCTTCCAGTGAGACAAGATGTAAAGGTGGAAGACAGTGATACTGATGATCCTGAACCTATATAGGCCTAGGCTAATATGTGTTTGTGTCTTAGTTGTTTGTTTGGGTTTTATTTTCGTTTTTGTTTTTGTTTTTTGACGGAGTCACACTCTGTTGCACTCACTTCAACCTCTACCTCCTGGGATCAAGCAATTCTCCTGCCTCAGCCTCCTGAGTAGCTGGAACTACAGGCATGTGCCACTATACCTAACTAATGTTTTTTTTTAGTATATTTAGTAGAGACGGGGTTTCGCCATGTTGGCCAGGCTGTTCTCAAACTCCTAACCTCAGGTGATCTGCCCGCCTCAGCCTCCTGAAGTGCTGGGATTACAGACATGAGCCACCGCACCCGGCTGTGTCTTAAGTTTTTAACAAAAAAGATTTTTAAAAAGCAAAAATAATTTAAAAGTTAAAAACTAAAAGTAAAAGAAAAGAAAAGCTTATGGAATAAACATACAAAGGAAGTATTTTTGTATAGCTGGCCAATGTGTTTGCGCTTTAAGTTGTTTTTACAAAAGAGTCTAAAAGTTTTTTAAAACCATAAAAGTAAAGTAAAAAAGTTACAGTAAACTAAGGTTAATTTTTTATTGAAGAAGGAACATTTTTAATTTTTACAAAAGAGTCTAAAAGTTTTTTAAAACCATAAAAGTAAAGTAAAAAAGTTACAGTAAACTAAGGTTAATTTTTTATTGAAGAAGGAACATTTTTAAAACTAAATTTAGCCTAAGTGTACAAAGTTTATGGTCTTCAGTAGTACACAGTAATGTCCTAGGGCTTCACATTCATACACCGCTCACTGACTCACTCACCCACTCAACCAGAGCAACTGCCAGTCCTGCCAGCTTCATTTGTAGGTTATTGGTCATATGGTTTTGTTACCTGCTCCCCACACCCTTTTTCCATTTTGTTAAATAGTCTCCAGCATTTTTTTTTCTTTTTTTAACTAACCTGTCTAACAATAATCTCCAGCATTATTTTTATGGCGGTTGTATTTTATATATATATATATATATATATACACACAATGTTTAACCAATTTCTAAATTCAAGGTTTTTTTTTTTTTTTTTTACTGTTACTATTAATGCTACAGTGAATATCCTTTGACCAAATCTTTGTGTACATTTGTAATGATTTATTGAGAATAATTTCTTAGAGTTGTATGTCAATAGATATGAATATTTTATGATTTTTTGTTGTTGTTGTTTTCCAGACAGAGTCTCGCTCTTTTGCCCACGAGGGAATACAGTGGTGCTATCACAGCTCACTACAGGCTCAGTCTCCTGGACACAAGAGATCCTCCCACCTCAGCCCCCTCCAAGTAGCTAGGACTACAGGCACACACCACCACGCCTGCCTGATTTTTTGTATTTTTGTAGAGACAGGGTGCCCAGGCTGATCTTGAACTCCTGAGTTCAAGCAGTCCCTCCATGTTGGCCTCCCAAAGTGCCAGGATTACAGGCATGAGCCAGTGCACCTGGACATAAAGTTTTTTATACACATTTGTCTTCAAAAAGCTTATACCAGTTTATACTCTAGCAACCATGACACATATAAGAATGCTTTTCCTTACATTGGATATTGCTAGCAAGGTTGGATATTTTGAAATTTTTAATTGGTTTTTAAATTTCTATGGATAGTTACCTTGCAGGATATGATAAGAGAAAGAGAAATCACTACCAAAAAAAGCTTCCACTTTCCTGGCATAATGGGCAACTTCTAATTCAACTTACTTTGAAAATGATTATGTCTCCTTTTATACATGTCCTGTAAAATTTTTCTGTATATTAGTTGTTCATAGATTTGCCAGATCGATTTGGCTGCTTCTCTGGGGAAGGAGAGGGATGTTGTATGTGTAAATCTGGCTACCTTGCCAGATTAGTTGTAGGTAAAGTAGATCATGCAAACTAAAATGAACTATTATTGCTTTCTTTCATTTATTCCTTCAACATTGAGTGCCTAATCTGTGCTGGGCATTGGGAGATACGGCAATGAGCAAAATGGCCAAAGTCCCTGTACTCATTAAGCTTTCATTTAGTAGATGAGACAGATAATAAAAGAGGTAAAGTACATTGGGCCAGGCACGGTTGCTCACACCTGTAATCCCAAACACTTTGGGAGTCTAGGGTTGGTAGATTGCTTGAGCCCAGGAGTTTAAGATCAGCCTAGGCAATATAGTGAGACCTTGTCTCTACTAAATTTAAAAAAAGGAAAAAAGTCAACCAGGCATGGTGGCACATGCCTGTAGTCACAGGAGGCTGAGATGGAAGGATTGCTTGAGCCCAGGAGATTGAGGTTGCAGTGAGTGGTGTTTGCACCACTATACTCCAGCCTGGGTGACAGAGCAAGACACTGTCTCAAAGGGAAAAAAGAAAGAGGCCGGGCGCGGTGGCTCAAGCCTGTAATCCCAGCACTTTGGGAGGCCGAGGCGGGTGGATCACAAGGTCAAGGAGAACAAAAGCCCAGGAGGGTGGTGTTATTCATGTTTAGAGAGGGGTGAAATTTGAGGTGGGGTGGTCAGTGGAGGCATCATTGGCTTATATAAAGACCCAAAGGCAACAAACCAACTGTATGAACACATGACAAGAGTCTTTTAAGTTCTTTTGGAAACTCACATTTAGAATAATCTGTGTTCTCTGTTTTATCTTAACAGAGGCTAGTATTACGAGCCTGAAACAAGCTGCCCTGGTTAAAGCCCCTCTCATTCCGACTTTGAACACAATCGTTCAGTATCTAGACCTTACACCAAATCAGGAATACTTGTTTGAAAGGATCAAAGGTAATTATTGATTTGGAGAGGAAAAAATAAGAGCTTTTTTACTACACTGGAATTTTATCAATAAAGATTAACAAGAAAAAACTTTTAATTAAAAGTATACTTTATGTCTTATAAATACATATCTAATTGTGGCTTAATGGTTTTATTTTGTGTAGGAAGCTTAAATATGAGCTAAGTGGTCTCCAGTGAATATTTCACTCATTCCTACTTTTAAACTTATAAGAATGGGTGCCACTATGACATTCTTTCTAATTCCAGTATGCTGAGCCTTATTTCTCTTAATTCTTTTTTTTTTGAGATGGAGTTTCGCTCTTAATACCCAGGCTGGAGTGCAATGGTGCGATCTCGGCTCACCGCAACCTCCGCCTCCTGGGTTCAGGCAATTCTCCTGCCTCAGCCTTCTGAGTAGCTGGGATTACAGGCACGCGCCACCATGCCCAGCTAATTTTTTGTATTTTTAGTAGAGACGGGGTTTCACCATGTTGAGCAGGATGGTCTCAATCTCTTGACCTCGTGATCCACCCGCCTTGGCCTGCCGAAGTGCTGGGATTACAGGCTTGAGCCACCGTGCCCGGCCTATTTCTCTTAATTCTTATAACTCCTGTCTAATAGCTTGCTTCCTTATATATCTGTTATATTCTTATATTTGGTGGGAGATGTGAGCTTCTGAGATAATGACTAAAGAATCAGGAAATGTAGCCTCTCTGTCACCCTGACACACCCTTTATGTCTCTCTACTCACAGAGCAGTTCAAAAGTTAGAATTTTTAAAAATTGGGACAAACTTTTTAAAAGGTTCTCATCACTAAGACAGGTTTTAGAAATGTTCTCTCTTTCCCCTAAGGTTAGATCAGGGTTCAGAAATAAACATTTTGCATGACTTTTAAAAACATTTTCTATAAGGAGAATTTCAAACATAACACAGAGCTAGACAAAATAGTGTACATAATCATCTTGTATACATCAGCCAGCCCCCACAGTCACTAGTCCCTGGGGCCCTGCCCTATCCATACCCCATCCACTTTCTTCCTGTATTATTTGAAGCGAACTCTACATGTCATTATCAGTTCATCTGTAAATATTTCCTTGTATATCACTAAAAGATAAGCCTCCCGCAACTGCGTTTTTTATTTTTTATTTATTTATTTATTTATTTATTTATTTTTTATAAAGACGGGGTTTCACCATGTTGGTCAGGCTGGTCTTGAACTCCTGACCTCAGGTGATCCACCCGTCTTGGCCTCCAAAGTGCTTGGATTACAGGTGTGAGCCACCACGCCCGGCCACAACCCCCTGTTTTTGAGACGGGGTCTTGCTATGTTGCCTAGGCTGGTCTCCAACTCCTAGGCTCAAGCAATCCTCCCACCTCAGCCTCCCAAAGTGCTGGGATTATAGACATGAGCCACCATGCCCAGCTGAGCCTTTAGAAAACTAATAGAACCGCCGGGCGCGGTGGCTGAAGCCTGTAATCCCAGCACTTTGGGAGGTCGAGACGGGTGGATCACGAGGTCAAGAGATCAAGACCATCCTGGTCAACATGGTGAAACCCCGTCTCTACTAAAAATAAAAAAACATTAGCTGGGCATGGTGGCGCGTGCCTGTAATCCCAGCTACTCAGGAGACTGAGGCAGGAGAATTGCCTGAACCCAGGAGGTGGAGGTTGCGGTGAGCTGAGATCGCGCCATTGCACTCCAGCCTGGGTAACAAGAGTGAAACTCTGTCTCAAAAAAAAAAAAATAGTGTCAGCCGGGCGTGGTGGCTCATGCCTGTAATCCAAGCACTTTGGAGGCCAAGGCGGGTGGATCACCTGAGGTCGGGAGTTCAAGATCAGCCTGACCAACATGGTGAAACCCCGTCTTTAAAAAAAAAAAAAAAAAGTGTCTGTGTATATATATAGACAGAGAGAGACACACACACACATTTTTTTTTTCGACTTGTACCATTTGAAAGTACACTGCAGACATCATTACTTTTTAGCATGCATTCTCCTACAAGTAACAACATTCTCCTACATAGCCATAATACAATTACCATACCTTAAAAAATAATAATTTTCTGATATCGAATGTATTGTCCATATTCAGATTTTCCCTACCCATCGACTTCTTTTGAGAACCCTGAATAGTAGTCAGATAAATCCAGAATCCCACATTTTGGATTCTCATTTCTTCATGATGATGTTTATCTTTTTTATATCTTGTATTTCTTTAGGTTGGGTGTTTTGATCAAATTTTTAAAATGATTTGCTTCCCTTATTATATTCTCTTAGCCTTTTATTTATTTTTTCTTTTTTGCATACTCTTTGCTTTTAAAAATTTCACCTTGTTACCACAGAACTTTCTCAGGGAGGTTGTATGAGTTCATTTCGATGGAACAGAGGTGGCGACTTCAAAGGACGAAAATGGGATACAGACCTGCCCACTGATTCTGCTGTAAGCCCCTAGATTCATTCATTTTATTTCTTTACTATTGATTGATTTGACTGACACAGGGTCTCACTGTCACCCAGGATGTAGTGCAGTGGTGCATTCATGACTCACTGCAGCTTTGATCTCCCAGGGCTCAAGTGTTTCTACCAGCTCAGCCTCCCAAGTAGCTGGGACTAGACCTGCGCCACCACACCCAGGTAATTTTTTGTATTTTTTGTAGAGATAGGGGTCTCATTTTTTTGCCCAGGCTGGTCTCAGAGTCCTAGGTTCAAGTGATCCCCTGCCTCAGCTTCCCAAAGGGCTTGGGTTACAGACATGAGCTCCTGTGCCTGACCCTTAGATTTATTTATGTATTTATGTATTTTTATTTTTTCAGATTAATGTTTTTGTTACTGGATTTTTGTGTTTTTGTTTGCCTATTTTAAGTATTAAAAATAATCTAGGGCCAGAAGAGGTGGCTCACACCTGTAATCTCAGCACTTTGGGAGGCTGAGGCGGGCAGATCATGAGGTCAAGAGATCGAGACCATCCTGGCCAACATAGTGAAACCCCATTTCTACTAAAAAATGCACAAATTAGCTGGGCATGGTTGCTCGCGCCTGTAGTCCCAGCTACTCGGGAGGCTGAGGCGGGAGAATTGCTTGAACCCAGGAGGCAGAGGTTGCAGTGAGCCGAGATTGCGCCACTGCACTCCAGCTTGGCGACACAGTGAGACTCTGTCTCAAAAAATTTAGAAAGTACGGTATTTATAATAGTATCAGCATGTTCATCCAACCACTGTTAATATTTTGTGTATTTTTTACCTTTACTGGTTGCTACTATTTTTTAGTGTTTTTATCATAGTTGTAATTCTTTTATGTGTAAAATTATATATTCTTTTTTTCCACTTCTGCAATATTTAGGGTTGTTTTTCTGCAGCCTCCTCCTGCCTAGATTTTTTTTTTTTTTCATTATTATACACTGCCATTTAACTATTCTCCTATAGTGGACCTCAAAGTTTGACAAACTTGTGGTAGAGAAGGGATTTTCACATATTTTTTTATCTTAAATAATGTGGTATGCAGTAGTGTGATGCACATCGCTTTCTTTCTGGGGATTGTCACTTTAACAGAGACTCCTAGAGTTATATTTAGGAGATCAAAGAACATAAATGTTTTTATATGCTTACGTGTTTTTCAAAATTATATTCCCTTGTTTTTATGTAGTGCCTGTTGGGGTGAAAATTAAGTTTTAAATGTTGAGATTCAAATTGAGAATTGAATGTACTTTATCTTGGTTTTGCTATTAACTGTATTGTTAAGAATGATTCAGTTAGCAGAAAACTGATAATGCCCTTCTTTTCTGGGGTTGCTGTGGAAAAGTGAAAATGAAGATCAAATTTGTAGGGAATGGGAGTCTGGTGTTTAAGCCCCACCCTCCACCCCCATCCCCACCAGATAATGGTAATTTGTAGGCTGGAGTATTTAAACTTTTTCAATTTGAAAAGGAAACCTTCCCATCAAAATACAGACTGATTTGATGGCAAATATATTTTTGTATTTTAAATTTTGAGTAGATTATTTGAATTATGCCTAGCTTTATGTCTTAAATACACTGAATTTCTTTGTGATTTAAGAGAAGAATTTGTGAGTTCCTTATCTTTACAGGAAATAATGCTTTCAGTTAAAAGACTAGGTGTAGGCTGGGCACGGTGGCTCAAGCCTGTAATCCCAGCACTTTGGAAGGCTGAGGCGAGTGGATCACGAGGTCGAGAGATTGAGACCATCCTGGTCAACAGGGTGAAACCCCGTCTCTACTAAAAATACAAAAAATTAGCTGGGCATGGTGGCACGTGCATGTAATCCCAGCTACTCAGGAGGCTGAGGCAGGAGAATCGCTTGAACCCAGGAGGCGGAGGTTGTGGTGAGCCGAGATCGCGCCATTGCACTCCAGCTTGGGTAACAAGAGCGAAACTCCGTCTCAAAAAAAAAAAAAAAAAAAAAAAAAAAAGACTAGGTGTACTACCTGAATTCGGTGTTTTTATCTTTTTATTCTATAGATTTTAACTTGTAAATCTAACCCATTTGACAGCATTTTTTTTTTTAAATTTTAAAGCACGGTGGTTTGTATGACAGCATTTTTATAATTTACTCTTTAGAGAAAAAAATTTTAATTGGAATTGTTAGAAATACAGATGTTTCTAAAGAGCTACATCCATGCTAGATTTTCATGCTGATTTAAGAAAAAAAAAATTATTTCTTCATCCTCAGATCATCATGCATGTATTTTGCACCTACCTTGATTCCAGATTACCTCCACATCCTAAGTATCCCGACGGAAAAACTTTTACTTCTCAGCACTTTGTTCAGACACCAAATAAGCCAGGTATAAACCTCTCCTAAAAGAATGTGTTCAGATTTTCCCACAGAATATCTCTGGGGGTTTGGTTTTTTAATGCATCATATTTTCCTTCCTTTATAGATGTCACGAATGAGAATGTTTTTTGCATTTATCAGAGTGCCATCAACCCTCCCCATTATGAGCTGATCTACCAGCGTCATGTATACAACCTGCCAAAGGTATTTCTATGTAGGGAAGGCACTATTACAGAATGTCTGGGGTGATTTGCTTTGACAATGTTTTTAAAATTATAATCTCATGTTAATAGAAGTAGTAAATGTTTTAAATTAGGGGAAATGTCTTTCGTACATATCTATTTCTTACTATAAAAGTATTATGTGCTTAATTTGGGAAAGTATAAAGAAAAAGAAGGAAAATCACTCATTCCATTACCTGAGGCAGCCATTGTTGATTTTTTGATTGGTGTATTGCCTTTTGGTAAATTTAATTTTGGTCTTACCTCCTTTTTTTAGAGGCAGAGTCTAGCTCTGTCACCCAGACTGGAGTGCAGGGGCACTATCATAGCTCATCGTAGCCTTGAACTTACGGGCTCAAGAAGCCCTTCCACCTCAGCCTCACAAGTAGCTAGGACTACAAGCACGCACAAGTAAACCTGGCTAATTTATTTACTTTTGGTAGAGACAGAGTCTCTACAAAAAGTGTTGCTCAGACTGGTCATGTACTCTTGGCCTTAAGCAGTCCTCCCACCTCAGCCTCTGAAAGTGCTGGGATTACAGGCGTGAGCCACTGTATCTGGCCCTTTCTTTGTATTTCTTACGGGCTAAAATTATAGTTTTATATCCTGCTTTTAAATATTAGCTTTATAACATAATTTTCCATATTATTAAAAATCATCATAAAAATTTTGTCGTTTTGTTTTTTGAGACAGTTTCACTCATGTTGCCCAGGCTGGAGTGCAGTGGCGCATTCTCAGCTCACTGCAACCTCTGACTCCTGGGTTCAAGCAATTCTCCTGCCTCAGCCTCCCCAGTAGCTGGGATTATAGGCACCCACCACCATACCTGGCTAGTTTTTGGTGTTTTATTTTGTTTTTTTGAGACAGAGTCTTACTCTGTCACCCAGGCTGAAGTACAGGATCGCAATCTTGGTTCACTACAACCTCCACCTCCCTGATTCAAGCGATTTCTCCTGCCTCAGCCTCCCAGGTAGCTGGGATTACAGGTGCCTGCCACCATGCCTGGCTAATTTTTTGTATTTTAGTAGAGACAGGGTTGCACTGTTTTGCGCTGGTCTGGAACTCCTGAGCTCAGGCGACCCACCTGCCTCAGCCTCCAAAGTGCTAGGATTACAGGCGTGAGCCACTGCGCCTGGCCGTTTTTGTACTTTTATTATAGATGGGGTTTTACCATGTTGGCCAGGATGGCCTCGAATTCTTGACCTCAGGTGATCTGCCCACCTTGGCCTCCAAAGTGCTGGGATTACAGGTATAACCCAGCACGCCCAGCCTAAAAATACTTCTTAATGGCTATTAAAAAAAACTTCACTAGCATAATGTATTCAACCATTTTTCTCCTATTGTACCTTTTGGGTATTTCTGATTTTTTAGTTTATGAATACTGCTTAAAAATGTATCTTCATGCATATAGTTGTCTGCATTTCTTTAGCCCAGAGCTCTAACTGTGGAATTCTAGGTCAAAATATTTTTAGAACTTTAAAAATAATATATTACCAAATTACTTTATAATAAAGGTTATTATATCAATTTATACTTTCACTGATGTATTTTATTTCTTTCTTTGAGATAGTCTTGCTGTGTCACCTAGGCTGGTGTCAAATTCCTGGGTTCAAGCAATCCTCCTGCTTCAGCCTCTTGAGTAGCTAAGATTATAGGCACATGCAGGTTTTTTAGTCTTAATTGCAAGTATCAGTTCTGTTGAAAACCTTTGCAGTTATTTTTGTTACCAGCATCATTACTGAAAACTTTTATGTTGGCTATAATCATAAATTGTGTTATCAGATTCTCAGAAAAATATATTAATTTAATTTCTTTTAAGTTGAATATTTTATTTTATTTTATTTTATTTTTTTTTGAGACGGAGTTTCGCTCTTGTTACCCAGGCTGGAGTGCAATGGCGCGATCTCGGCTCACCGCAACCTCCGCCTCCTGGGTTCAGGCAATTCTCCTGCCTCAGCCTCCTGAGTAGCTGGGATTACAGGCACGCACCACCATGCCCAGCTAATTTTTTGTATTTTTAGTAGAGACGGGGTTTCACCATGTTGACCAGGTTGGTCTCGATCTCTCGACCTCGTGATCCACCTGCCTCGGCCTCCCAAAGTGCTGGGATTACAGGCTTGAGCCACCGCGCCCGGCTTAAGTTGAATATTTTAACTTTGTGTGTAAATATTTTGGGCCATTGAAGTTCTTGTGAATATCCATACCAATCTTTTTCTGTTTTTTAACCACTATCTTTTTTCCTTTTTCTTATGTATAAACACTTATCTTTTAAAAATCATACATTCTCTCAGATTCTTGAGTTAAAAACACCTTAAATCAGAGTAAGTGGGGAAAAGTTAATTAGTAAATTGAAAATCTAAAGTAAGAGCTGTTTTTACAGACTAAAAATTACATAGTTTGATTTTAGAGCTAGCAAAATGCTGCCTTGTATTCCCTTGCAGGTAAAATAAATTTATATTTCGGCCCGGTGCAGTGGCTCATGCCTGTAATCCCAGGACTTTGGGAGGCCAAGGCAGGCAGATCACGAGGTCAGGAGTTCAAGACCACCCTGGCCAACATGGTGAAACCCCATCTCTACTAAAAATACAAAAATTAGCCAGATGTGGTGGTGGACACCTGTAGTCCCAGCTACTCAGGAGGCTGAGGCAGAAGAATTGCTTGAACCTGGGAGGCAGAGGTTGCAGTGAGCCAAGACGACACCATTGCAGTCCAGCCTGGGTGACAGTGTGAGACTCCATCTCGATAAATAAAAAATAAATTTATATTTAATGTGTTATTTGTATGCTAAAGTATACTCTGATGTTTTTTAAAGTATAACTGAAAGGTTTTTTCATCCCAACACTTGTTTATGCTATTAATTTTAGGGATAGAGCATTTTTTGTGTGTGGTGTACAGGGACTCCAACCTCAGAATAGCTCTCCAAACTCTCTCATGCCTTAGTAAATATTTTTCCCCATGTGTGAAACACGCCCCCCAAGTCCCAGTTTGTTACCTTTCTGCTTATCTTTCAGGTTGCAACTTAAAAATCTTTCCCTCAGGGAGGCATTCTGTCCCTAACCACCCTAAATCAGATATTGCATCTTCGTGTGTTCCTATGGCACCTACACCTCCTCCCATAGCATTCCTTATACTTTGTTGTAATTCTTAGTTTACTATCCGCCTTTCCTATCAGGCTTTATGTCCTTGATTACATGTATCCTTCCTGTCTTACTCACTGCAATATTCCCACTTCCTAGCACAAAGCATAGGCACTTTGTTTAATGAATAAATAAAAGTCTGAATTATATGGAATTCTGAGTTAGTAGGCTATGACTTGGTAAGATATGCATTTACCTACCAGATTGAATCTTTTTGATTTGATTTAAATCTTGTTTTGTTTTGTTTTGTCTTTGTTCCAGGGCAGAAATAATATGTTTCATACATTGTTGATGTTTCTCTACATCATAAAAACCAAAGAGTCAGGAATGCTTGGGTAGGTCTTTATGCTTTAAAAACATAAGGAGTTATTTACTGATTTTCTTCCTATTTTAAGATTCTACGGAAGGCAGTAACATGTAACTGAAAATTTATGGATTGAACAACAGATGATGACTTCAGCCCTGTCACAGACTAGCTCTGCTGTTTTGGGCAAGTCCATTAACTAACTCTTCAGAACCCATTGGTAAAAGGCAAATGGATGACGTCATTAGCATTATAGTTGTGTTCCCTGGTGGAATAACTCAGAGATAGATAAAAATTAGGCTCTTGCTGGGCGCGGTGGCTCACGCCTGTAATCCTAGCACTTTGGGAGGCCGAGGCGGGTGGATCACGAGGTCGAGAGATCGAGACCATCCTGGTCAGCATGGTGAAACTCCGTCTCTACTAAAAATACAAAAATTAGCTGGGCATGGTGGCGCACGCCTGTAGTCCCAGCTACTAGGGAGGCTGAGGCAGGAGAATTGCCTGAACCCAGGAGGTGGAGGTTGCGGTGAGCCGAGATCGCGCCATTGCACTCCAGCCTGGGTAACAAGAGCGAAACTCCGTCTCAAAAAAAAAATAAAATAAATAAAATAAAAAATAAAAATAAAAATTAGGCTCTTACCATTTAAAAAAGTTTTTTTAAATCTGGAGTCTGTTTCTTTCAAGCCATTTCATTTCATACACAAAGCATTCTGCAAAGTATTTACACTTCCAGAGAGACTTAAGCTGGTACCCATTCCATAATATCATTAACTGGAATGGAAAAGCAGTCAGTTGAAATCATTTACATAGTTGGTAGCAAAGCTAACATATTACAAGAAATTCAAAATTTTTGTATTGTCATTTTGATGATTACAAATTTTAGTGTATCAAGTGACATGTATCAAGACCCCAGCTAAAGCTAGGGATATGTGTAGTGCCTGATCCAGGAGTTGGAAAACCTGGCTTCTGGGTCCAGCTCTGCCATAAGAAGTAGCCTTAGGCTTGCAAAAAAAAAAATAGGGGGATGGGCTTGGAGCAGAAGGGATTGTAGTCATTTCCCCTTCTAATATGCATGCCTCTTTTAAGTTTTAGATAGCATCCTGCTTGTAATTTAGGGTTTACACATGTCCTAGAACTGTGCTGTCCAGCCCAGTAGCCACCAGCCCCATGTGGCACTGAACACTTGAAATATAACTAGTCCAACTTGAGGTGCACTAAAGTGTAAAATGTGTAATAGATCTCAAAGACATGACCCCTGAAAAGTAAGATAACTCCTTAATAACTATATATAATAATTTGTTACGTATTGAAATACTAGTTTGGATATATTTAGTTAAGTGGAATATATTCTTAATTTCATCTGTTTCTTTTTACTTTATTAGATATCTACTAGAAAATTTAAAATTATTTATGTGGCTTGCATTTGTGGTTCATATCATACTGTTTTTTGTTTTGGTTTTTTTTTTTTTTTTTTTTTTTCTTTGAGGCGGAGTTTCGCTCTTGTTACCCAGGCTGGAGTGCAATGGCGCGATCTCGGCTCACCGCAACCTCCGCCTCCTGGGTTCAGGCAATTCTCCTGCTTCAGCCTCCTGAGTAGCTGGGATTACAGGCACGCACCACCATGCCCAGCTAATTTTTTGTATTTTTAGTAGAGACGGGGTTTCACCATGTTGACCAGGATGGTTTCGATCTCTTGACCTTGTGATCCACCCGCCTCGACCTCCCAAAGTGCTGGGATTACAGGCTTGAGCCACCGCGCCCAGCCTATCATACTGTATTTTTATTGGACAGCACTGCTCTAGAGAAAGCAAAGCTCCTGTCTTTAAATAGATGCAAAGATTCAAACAGACATGAACAGAAATTTATAAACAAATATGAACATTTATTAGCTGTCTTTTTTTTTTTTTTTTTTTTTTTTTTTTTGAGATGGGATCTCACTTTCTCGCCCAGGCCGGAGTACAGTGGTGCTATCTCAGCTCACTGCAACCTCCGCCTCCCAAGTAGCTGACTAAGTAGGGCCCTCCCAAGTAGGGACTAGAGGTGCCCACGACGATGCCCAGCTAATTTTTGTCTTTTTGTTAGAGATGGGTTTCACCATGTTGGCCAGGCTGGTCTCAAACTCCTGACCTCAGGTGATCTGCCTGCCTGGCCTCCCAAAGTGCCAGACTTAACAGACGTGAGCCACCATGCCTGGCTATTTGCATCTTTTATCATATATTTTTTAATGTAGGAATGATTAGGAAACTCACTTTTGTGAGGCATCTAAACTAACAGGGTTTTTTATTTTTAAATTATGAAAATAATGCATACTCAGTAGACAAGTATTTAAATAACACAGCAGTGTATAAACTAGAACTAATTTCTGATTATGTGTAGAGACAGCGTCTCACTCTACTGCCCAGGCTGTGATCCACCTGCCTTGGCCTCCTAAAGTGCTGGGGTTACAAGCATATTCCACTCCACCTGGCTTTATTTTTATTTCTTTTGCTTAAAAATGTATTGTATCCAAACAAGGTACTTTATGATCTAATTTTTAGTCTTATGGTATATCTCAGACGTTCTCCCATGTCAAATTTTCCCTAAAGTTTCTAGGAATGTTTGGTTATAAATATACTTACACATATATATTAGATGGAATTTGATATAACCATGTTGTTAACACAGGTCAAGTATTCTTTCTCTGAAATGCTTGGAACCAGGAGTGTTTCGGATTTGATTTTCTTAGATTTTGGAATATTTGCAATAATTACTGGTTGAGCATCCCTAATCTAAAAATCCAGAGTGCTCCAGTGAGCATTTCCTTTGGGCATCACGTTGTCACTCAAAAAGTTTTGGGTTTTGAAGCATTTCGGATTTTCAGATTACAGGTGCTCAACCTGTATAATATACATAATTAAGTTTTGGTTTTAGTTGAAAATACGTCTTTTCCTCTGTTGATCCAAATTGGTATTTTGATGCATAAATGGTTTGTCATGATAGCATGAGGTTTGAGTGCTACATAGGGTCTGTCATATGCATTAAAATGAAAAAGTGCTTAGTGGAGCAGCACTTTTTCATTTACTGAAATGTAATGAAATTTACTGAAAGGCCAAAAGAAATTGATACAATTTTTAAAATGCTTATTGTCTCTTAATGAGCAACCTATATGTGGAAAATCAAGCATTTTAGACTAAAACTAGTAAGTGTTTTTAAACTCGGGGAGGGGGGATACTTGGAAATTATTAACCTTTCAAACATGAATAATTTTTTGAATACATTCTAAAACAAATGGTTAAAAACTTTCCTGTAACTTAAAGGAAATATGTGAGTGGCTCAAATATAGTCCATTTGGATTCATGACCATAAAGCCACAGATTGATCCAAATACATTATCAATTTAATGCCAGATATTTGTGCAGTAACTGGAATCAGATGAAGGTTCTACTTGAAAAAGAAAAAAAAAAAAATCGAGACAGAATAGACTGCACGGTGACTTTAAATGTTGTGTTCAGGAAAAGACACTATAAAGTTTAAAGCAAAATAACAAACTGATCACAGCATTAGTCTGCAATAATATGAGCAGTAGTAATTGGGTTTTCAAATATGGCAAACCCAAGCTAATATTTGCTATACATAAAGAACATATATGATTTTATTAGAAAAAATGGACAAAGACATGAAAGGTTTCTTCACAAAGTGTGCAGACAGCTCCTAAACACAAAAAGATGCTTAGACTCATGCACAAATAAGTCAAAAAATTTGTTTTCTATCCAATTGGTATTTATCATTTGTAGTGTTGCTGAGGGTGTGAAGAAGTGGAAAACTGATAGAAATTAAGTGTTTGGAAGAGCATTTTAGGCAACTTTTTTACCAAAGTTAATACATTCTCATGATTTTAAAAGTCACATAGGGCTAAAAGTTCATGACAGGAATGAGCAATTCCCTGTATTCCTCAAGTCTGCTTCCCAAAGTAGACTGTATTCCTCCATGGCTTTTTCTTCTGTTATTACTCTCATAGTTCATAATAATAGAGGTATACAGCTCTCTTGATTCCTCAGCTTCAGACATTGTTGATTTTTTGTTAGGTGAGTAATTTCTTTCTCTTATAGCCCTCTTCTCATTCCCTCAGACTTTGAATAGCACCATATTACTCTCTAGAAGAGAAGTATATGTGTTTTTGTTGTTAGCTGCAGTATGGTTTAGGTTAAGACGTATTAATAATCCACATAAGCAAACTCACTGAATTATCCCCGGTAGTTAGTTAATTCCTAATTGAAGTCAAGTCAATACTGTTCTTTGAGAGGCTGGCATCTCCATATCTTCCATCTTTAAGTGCAATTGATACTTTTACTTCAGTCTTATTAAAATTGTTCTGTTAGCTATTACCTGGTGTAATAGTTCTTGTTTACTGAAAAACTAATTTTCAACACTCCATAAATATATTTATTCTAAATTTGGGTTTTAAGCATAGTTAAGAAAGTAATTACTATTACTAGAATTCACCTGTTAAACCATGTATAACATAATTCATTGCAGAATCACATTAAATATCAATTAAACATGTATTACTCATAAAGATTTTTGTTATTAATAAAATGCTTAAATGCTTGGCAAGCAATTCTAATGAAACTTTGTTTTCTCTTTATAGGAGAGTTAATCTTGGTCTATCTGGCGTGAATATATTGTGGATCTTTGGCGAGTAGCAAGTCATATATTTAATTCCAGACATTTGGACTTTTATTTCACTGAACCAGAAGTTGAAACTAAATATCTCTGAGTCACTGCCTCTCCTGAAATAAAATACACATGTCTGTATGTTACAGTCTTGAAATTTAATGAAAAATGTAGCTAGTATGAAATGTCATTTTAAAAATATGTCCTGTAGCGTCTATATTAAGAGATGTTACCTTTAATTTTTTATCTTTTTCAGGAATTTCAGTTGGCTACAAAACTGCAACCCATCAGATTTTTATTGACTCAAAACAGTGTGATTCCCCTTAATGAAACAGATTTTTAGTCCTTTTTTCATTATAACCCCCAAATGAGAATCATCTACCTGATTCTTCCACCACAGAAACATTTTTCAGTCTTTTTTTTTTTTCTCTTTTTCTTTTTTTGAGACAGGGTCTCTGTTGTCCAGACTGGAATGCAGTGGCACAATCTCAGCTCACTTCAACTTCTTCCCCCCAGGCTCAAGCGATTCTCCTATCTCAGCCTCCCAAGTAGCGGGGATTACAGGCACACACCACCATGCCTGGCTAATTTTTGTATTTTTAGTAGAGACAGGGTTTTACCATGTTGGCTGCTCTCGAACTCCTGACCTCACATGATCCACCCACCTCAGCCTCCCAAAGTGCTGGGATTATAGGCGCGAGCCACTGTGCCCACTCTCAAGTCATTTTATTTAATAGTGTAAGTACTTAGAAAATAAGAAAATTGCTGACTTGTTTTTTATGTTTCTTCAGTGTTCTGCAAGTTAGCCCAAAGCCCACATTCCAAGAAATGAGATAACTCTTAAGTAATGTAAAAAAGTGTATGTATATTTTAAAATACTATTAAAGGAGGTTTGACAGTATTGACATTTTAAAAAGTCAGCACTTGGATTAAATGTAGCTGGTAGAATTAATTTGGATTTTAGTTAAGAGTCTGAGGATATCAAGAAAACTGTTTATCACTTTGGTTTTTAGCAAATCAGTTTTACTATTCCGTAATAACCATGTTACTAAAGAGTTCTTTTTTTAAGATCACAGTGATATCCTATCTGTTTAAAATTTTTTCATATGTTCAAAATATCTGGAGGGTGAGAAGTTACCAACTTTGTCTGTTTTGTTTGACTCACCATCTTTATTTTCTATCTGTATATGTAGTAGCTGGCAACTGCATATATTTTCTTGATTAACATATTAGAAACTGCTTCCATCATCTGTGTCATCCTGGAAGCAGCTGAAACAACCTTTTCTGAAGAACTGTATATCAATATTATATGTGCATCCCATTTTGTCTTACCTTCAGATTTTGAACACAGTCATATTACTCTGTGGAAGAGAAGTGTAAGTTTTTTTATCTGCAGTATGGTTTAGTGTAAGATGTATTATTAATACACATACACAAACTCACTGAAGTATCCCCAGCAATGAGTAAATTCCTAATTCCATTCAGTACAGTTCTCTCTTTGTAAATTCTGTCTTTTAAAAAGTTGTTTTCAAAAGTTGATATCCAAAGGAAACTCATTAAGTGCTTTGGGTGTATGTTAAACATTTATTTGCTGTGATATTCTAGAATAAAATATCAAACAGGTTAAATATATGAACATGTTTAAATTTGCTATTTCAAAAGTTACTGAAGATGCCTTGGAATAACAATTCTTACACTGTTGAACTATACAGTTGCATATACTTTCTTAAAAGCACTATGGAGAAAAATTGTAATGCTTAAGACAAAAGGTCTTTTTTTTCTTTATAGGACTTAGATAGCTTTTAGTCTCAAAATTCAAAGCTATAATATTTTATTTTCAAAGTGACTATTAAAAAATGCAGTCTACAGTAAATATATACATAGGGATACACACTTAAAAAGATGTTTTGTTTGCATACTATTAATAAGTCTAGTGTGGATTACTGTACTCTGGGTAGCTTTCCTATATTAACTTTTCTTCCCAAATATTTGGGCCAGTTCATACTTAAATATAGCTTTTATTAAAAATACTTCGGTGGATTCATTTGAATTCACCCCTCAGGAAGACAGTGCACTGCAAATAAGGCCATTTTTTTAGTCCTTGTGTTAAAATGAATAAATGTCTACTAATATCTCTGATCAGACGTTATTTACCGGATATATGTCACAAGTTTTTCTTTGATTACTTGACTTCTTTTGGGATCAGATCCACTAATCTTCTCGATTACATTCACTTCATCATTTTCTTTGTCTATAAATATCATCCTTAAGCCAGATTTCTTTTAGAAGCATATTAGGTGTTTATAATTTAGTTTCTACTGAGACATATGAATGTTATGTTGTGTGGCTTTCTCAAACGAAAATATACTTGACACTGATATTTTAACAGTAAAAACGCAGCATGCGGGGTGGCTTAAGTAATGTATTAAGTGTATGTATATTTTAAAATATTATTAAAGGAGGTTTGACAGTATTGACATTTAAAAAGTCAGGCCTTGGATTAAATGTAGCTGGTAGAATTAATTTGGATTTTAGTTAAGAGTCTGAGGACATCAAGAACACTGTTTATCAGTTTTGTAATAGAAATGCACACATTCCTCAAAGGTCAGTCTTTGGTTGTCTGATTCACTGTATATGCTTTTCCTTAGCGATCTCATTCATTCTACTTCATTTATCACCTCTCCGCCTTTGATTCCCAAATTCATCACCAAGCACAATGTCTCTCCTGAGCTGTAGGGTTAATTTCCATCTACCTGTCAAACATTGGATATTCTGCAACTCCATGTCTGGAACTGGGTTCACATCTGCTCAGATCAGCTTCTTCCTCTTACATCCTGTTCTGTTCATTGTACTACCAGTTGCCCACACTCAAAATTCTGGTGTCATCCTTAATTCCTGGAGCTCCCTGGGTCCCCAGTCCAATCAGGCAGCAAACCCCATCCATTCTTTCTTAACAGTGTCTCTTGCAGCTGTACCTTTCCATTTCTGCGACCACTATGCTCATTTACACCGTTATCAATCCACACAGGACTACTGCGACAGCCTAATTAATCTCACAGTCTTCTAATTGTTGCCATGCTTCCAGATTTTTCAGTTCATCCTGCACATTCTCTTCAAATTCATCTTCCTAAAACACCTGTTTGATCATTTCATCCCCCTGATAAATTCCTTAGCCTGACATTTAAAGCTCTACACAATCTGGCCCTAACCTGGCCTCGTGCACCTAAAGCCTTGGCTCCAGCCGGTGCAGGCTGTTCACTGCTAGCTGGGTTCTCTCTATGGCTACCTCCTGCCCATCCTGATCACTCTCTGGGGATGCTCCCTCCCAATCTACTGTCTTCCCCTGCATTGAGACTTCACTCTAATTAAACCTGCTATTTGGAGCTAGTCCTGACCACTCCAGATGGCAGTCATTTCTCCTCGTGAGTGATTAGATCTATGCCTCTCTTCTGGCACTCAGCAGCTACATGAATGGACTCAGAAGTGACTGAGTCGAACACTAGGTCCTCATATTGTCTCATCCTTGCACTAGAACCTGAGTTTCTTACTAGTCTTGAGCTGTGCCACTGTTCAAGTTTACTTGTCAATGGCTAAAACTACTTTTTGGGAAAGCTTCACGTTCATCTCCAAAGGACACCTTTTGATCCCTGCAAGCACACTGATTTTCCTTTTGTGGCTAGACCTAAGAAGGAGGAAGCACTCCTGGGCCTGGACAGCTGCAGCAGGGAAACTACTTGAAAAGTAAAGGTGTGGCCGGGCGCAGTGGCTCAAGCCTGTAATCCCAGCACTTTGGGAGGCCGAGGCGGGTGGATCACGAGGTCGAGAGATCAAGACCATCCTGGTCAACATGGTGAAACCCCGTCTCTACTAAAAATACAAAAAATTAGCTGGGCGTGGTGGCGCGTGCCTATAATCCCAGCTACTCAGGAGGCTGAGGCAGGAGAATTGCCTGAGCCCAGGAGGCGGAGGTTGCGGTGAGCCGAGATCGCGCCATTGCACTCCAGCCTGGGTAACAAGAGCGAAACTCTGTCTCAAAAAAAAAAAAAAAAAAGAAAAGTAAAGGTGTTAGGAAAATGATTTAACTCATTCCAGTGCTTCTGGGGGTCTTCCTTAGTAATGGGGGTGAGGGCACTGCACTTATGTGCAGGAGCACAACATTGCCCTTAATGCTACAGGGACCACTGCGGGGCGGAGGGCAGGAAGGGCTAGCTGGCCTGTCTGTCCTGGGTGGCTTTAGTCACAGCTGTCCCTGGATGTGGTGAGGTCAAAAGTCTTCAAGGATAAGCAGCACACGGCTGGGGTCTCTGGCAGGAAGGTTTCAGGGAAGGACCCATGTGGGGCTCTCTCTGCCCAGTTAGAATGAGGGTTTTTTACAGTCAGCACCTACACCTCTTGGACCCCGGTGGCATTGCCATATCTCACTGGGTATTACCAGTAGCTTTCTGCTGGGTGTGCAGGATTCTTAGGCATTAGCTCTGAGCCACATTATAATTTGATCCCTGGATGTTCATCAGTAATAACATTTTCCCACTGAACGAACTGCATTGACCTGGGATGGGACAGGTTACGGATTTTACAGAGGGCGGCACCTCAGTCGGAGTTAGGAAGGAAAGTCTTAACAGGTGGATGAGTGTGGAGAACAGCACTGCAGCCCTGCGTCGGATAGTGGAAACCCTGAGGATATTTCTTAGCAAACTTGCACGCAGACAGTCCCAGGCACTACTGTGGATGAGATTTGTATGTAAATCCTTTTCTGCCTCAAATCAAAATGAGTATTTCAAAATCAGTCTGCTTAGAAAAGCCACTGGCCTCAAAGCACTGAGCATTGTCATTAATTGGGAGGGGACAACTAGTCTTTCACATTTATTTATTTATTAATTATTTTTTTGAGACTGAGTCTCGCTCTTATCACCCAGGATGGAGTGCAGTGGCATGATCTCAGCTCACTGCAACCTCTGCCTCCTGGGTTCAAGCGATTCTCATGCCTTCCGAGTAGTTGGGATTACAGATGCCTGCTACCACACCCAGCTAATTTTGTGTTTTTTTAGTAGAGACAGAGTTTCACCATGTTGGCCAGGCTGGTCTCGAACTCCTGACCTCAAGTGATCTACCTGCTGGGATTACTGGCATGAGCCACTGCACCCCACCCTACACTGATTTATGATAAGATGGGCTAGATGTGGTGGTTCACCCCTGTAATCCCAGCACTTTGGGAGACTGAGGCAGGAGGATCACTTGAGCTCAGGAGTTGGAGACCAGCTTGGGCAACATAGTGAGACCCCATCTCTTAAAAAAATGATAAATGAAAAGATACTCTTTATACCTAGAGGTAATTGAGAAGCTCAAAGTGAAAATAATGAATGGACTGCTTTTAGGTGAAGGAAAAAAGAGCAGATTAGTATAAAATGGAAATGGCCCCTTTGGCACTGTAAAGCAACGGTCTCATCCTTGGATCACGCTGAGCTGCAGATCTTCACGGCCTTGACACCCACTCCACCCCAACTGTGCTAGCCCAGCTTTCTCTGTCTCCTGCTCCCTCTGTCCTTCCCTTCCCGAGACCTGGCCATTCATTCCCCAGTCATAGACAGAAGCACCCTTGTATCCTGAAGGCTGGGTTTTCTGGCATACTAAGAAAACATAGTCTCCTTCCTTTCCCGTTTCTAAACTAGAAGGAAAAAATAACACTCCCGAATCAGACTCTGCTTTCATGTACTGCAGCCCATAGGGGGAAAGGCAGAAGGTGGTGATCAGCTCCACTGGGGGCAAAGCTTGTTTTCTCAGGAGCAGCAGCCAGGCGTGATTCTTTCTCAAACACATGGTGTGTAGACTGGAATCAGGCAGCTCTGTGATAGTTTTGGCCCAGCATACAGGCACCAGCTTAATGAGCTCCAACTCCAAAGAAAGGCCTCTTGTGTTCCTAGTGGGGAGGAGTGTCATCCACGGGACAGCCTGAAGAGTCCCCTGACTTGGGAAAGACTGGGCAGAAGGAAATCTGAACCTAAGCTGCCAGGCCCCAAACCTGGCAGTTTGAGAAGGTGTTACGTGGCTTCTATCCCAAAATTAAATTTAGTATGACACTCTCCTTCCAGTTAAATGGTCTGCGTGAATTCTTTAAACGAAGCACCCCGAAACCACAATAACCATTTAGTACCTCTCTCCATGGGCCAGGAATTCAGACAGGCCACAGTGGGGATGGCTCCTCTCTGCTCCACCATGTCTGCAAGTTCACGTGTCTGGCAGTTGATGCTAGCTGCTGACTAGGAGCCTAACTGGAGATATTGGCAGAACACCCACACTCGGCCTCCACACACACAGCCTGGGCTTCCTCATAACATGGTGTCTGAGTTCCAAGGGTCAGTGTCCTGAAAAAGTGAGAGAGGCAGAAGCATGTTGCCTTTTATTTATAGCTTAGCTTTGGAAGTACCATGTTTTGTTTTGGTTTTGTTTTGTTTCGTTTTGTTTGATCGGAGTCTTGCTCTGTCGCCTGGGCTGGAGCACGATTTCAGCTCATTGCACCTTCTGCTTCCCAGATTCAAGCGAGTCGCCTGCCTCAGCCTCCTGAGTAGCTGGGATTACAGGCACGTGCCACCACGCCTGGCTAATTTTTTTATTTTTAGTAGAGACGGGGGTTTCACCGTGTTGGTCAGGCTGTTCTAGAACTCCTAACCTTGTGATCCACCCACCTCAGCCCCCCAAGGTGCTGGGATTACAGGTGCGAGCTATCATGCCCGCTGGAAGTGACGTTTCCAGTAACTGCATTCTCTTGGTCAAGGCAGCTACAAAGAACTGTCCAATGTCAAGGGGAAGGAACACAGACCGTCCCACTCAATGGAGGAATGTGCCACATCACAGCTGTCAGATGGAACATTTATTGGTGTGACCATTTTTGGAAAATACAATCTGCCATAATGTGCAGTGTCAAAAAAATATTAATGCCCTTTGACTCATTGATCTCAGGAAAATTTATCTTAGGAAAATATTCAACAGAAAAAAATAATTATGCCTAAAGGTATCCATTGTGAGCACTTACTCATTTATTTACCCACAGATTCAACACCTTTTTTTTTTTTTTTTTGAGACAGAGTCTTGCTTTGTTGCCCAGGCTGGAGTGCAGTGGTGCAATCTCAGCTCACTGCAACCTCCACTTCCTGGGTTCAAGTGATTCTCAAGTCTCAGCCTCCCGAGTAGCTGGGATTATAGGTGCCTGCCACCATGCCCAGCTAATTTTTGTATTTTTAGTAGAGACAGGATTTCACCATATTAACCAGGCTGGTCTCAAACTTCTGACCTCAAGTTATCTGCCCACCTTGGCCTCCCCAAGTGCTAGGATTCCAGGTGTGCGCCACCGTGCCTGGTCGATCCAATAAATATTGATTGAAGTATTTTGCCAGATGCTAGGAATACAAAGAAAACATAACATCTATTTTTCTTCCTTTCAAACAGCTTCCAGTCTATCATAGCTAAAAATAAAAGCCATCCAAATGTCCAGTGATAAGATGGTTAATAAATTCTGTGTAAACTCTAGGAGATACAATCTCGAGATGCTATCATCACTTAAGGACTTTTATTTTGACCTCTTTTTAAAACTCTCAGCAGCTTTGAAAAAACTGTGGAAAGATGGGGGAAATGTTGGCTAGAAGTGAAAACAAAGTCATATGTCTACTGTGATTACAATTATGTAAAAATATGCATGCATATCACCAAGGACTAGAAGAGAATATCCAAATGTGAACTCACTTGTTGAAATGGGAATATGCATGATTATCCTTACAGTTTTTTAAAGTACTTTACAGTGTTATATTGCTTTTATAATTGAAAAGTTACAGAAAAAATAATAATACGGTGCAAATTAAATTGTATAGGTCAAAGGGAGAGAAAGTGCCGCTGAGTGGGAAGCTGGTAGGAGAGACTTTATTAAAAAGGTGAAATTTGGGCTGGGTGTGGTGGTGGCTCACGCCTATAATCTTAATCCCAGCACTTTGGGAGGCCCGAGGTCAGGAGTTTGAGACCAGCCTGGCTGGCCAACATGGTGAAACCCCGTCTCTACTAAAAAGACAAGAAAATTAGCTGGGTGTGGTGGCTCGTGCCTGTAGTCACAGCTACTCAGGAGGCCAAGGCAGGAGAATCACTTGAACCTGGGAGGTGAGGCTGCAGTGAGCCGAGATCGCACCACTGCACACCAGCCTGGGCAACAGAGCAAGACTCCGTCTCAAAAAGAAAAATTTTAAAAGGTGATATTTGGATTTCACTAGGAGGAAGAAGCAGGCATACAGACATAAGACAGGGAAGGAAGAAAGAAATGGGTTTTTGTGGGTTTTTTGGTGTTTTATTTTTTTGATACGGAGTCTTGCTCTGTCTCCCAGGCTGGAGTGCAGTGGCGCGATCTTGGCTCACTGCAACCTTCACCTCCCAGGTTCAAGCAATTCTCCTGCCTCAGCTTCCTGAGTAGCTGAGATTACAGGCATATGTCACCATGCCCAGCTAATTTTAATTTTATATATATATATATACACACACACACACACACACACACACACACACACACACATACATATATATATATATATATATATATATATATATATTTTTTTTTTTTTTTAGTAGAGATGGGATTTCACCATGTTGGTCAAGGCCGGTCTCGAACTCCCAACCTCAGGTGATCCTGCCCTTCTTGGCCTCCCAACGTGCTAGGATTACAGGCGTGAGCCACTGCGCCCAGCCTGGAAGGAAGAGATGTCTTTAGAAAATTGCAAATAATCCAAACCGAGATGGGTTTAGAGGAGCACACAGATAGGACTGGAAGGAAGAGGGGGCCTCAGATACTGGACTCAGGATTTCAGACTGTATTCCGAGAGACTCCGAAGCTTTCTGAGCAGAGTATTAAAGAGTGCTAGAGGCAGATGAGCGATGGCAGTCCTGAAGAAGGGCAGAGCTGGAGCTGCTGAAGTAGGGGAGACCCGTGAGGAGGCCCCTGCCTGGGCTGCAGAGGTGAGAGGTGGCAAAAAAAAAAAAAAAAAAAAAAGAGTGGAGAGCATTCGTGGAAGACAAATGGTCACAACTTGAGAGCTCAGTGCACACATCTAGGTGACTAGGAAGAGAATGGCACAAATACCAGCAACGGGGCAGTGAGGACGAAGAACCGGTTTGCAGCAGAAGAGAAATTTTAAACGGGTTGCATTCGAGCAGCTTTGGAACATCAGCGTGGAGATTAAATAGAGAGTTGGAAATGTGTGTTTTAACCTTAAGGACGAAACCTCCACTTTTGGCAGAAAAACGGAGTCTTGCTCTGCTCCCAGGCTGGAGTGCAGTGGCGCGATCTTGACTCGCCAAGAAAAACTGGAACATATCCCATCTTCCTGGAGTGCCCTTCCCTAGCTCTCTCCTTTCGTTCCTCAGCAAGGTCTCTGCTCAAGCACCCCTTCTTATCCTTTCTTGCCACCCTGCAGTGATGCCCCGTCACACACGCACCACTGCCCTCGCCCCGCTCAGTTCTTCCTCGGCATCTGCCTGAGATGTTGCTTCTTATCTGCTCCCCTCCTTGAGCCTTGCCTTGAGAGTTGGGACACTAGTCTCAACTACCTGTTTGAAGAACTGAACATTAAAAGGCAACCATGTCAAGAATATTCAGAATGAAAGCCGGGGCGCGGTGGCTCAGGTCTATAATCCCAACACTTTGGGAGGTGGAAGCAGACAGATCGCTTGCACCCAGGAGTTCGAGACCAGCCTGGGCAACGTGGCAAGACCCCTTTGTGGTGGTGCATGTCTGTAGTCTGAGCTACCACGGAGGCTGAGGTGGAAGGGCTGCTTGAGCCTGGGAGGTCAAGGCTGCAGTGAGCTCTGACGGTGCCACTGCACTCCAGCCTGGGTGACAGAGTAAGACTGTCCTCCCCACCCACACCAAAAAAAAAAAAGAAAAGAATATTCAGGATTAAAAAACAAAAAAGTAAAAGGCAACCAATTCACTCTTAACAAAATTTATACTGTGAAATGATACAAGTAATACGTTTTTCTGACTCCTTTAGTCTAAAGGTTTAAACATTCCTGCTAAGTTATAGATCAAACATACAACTCAGAAGGAAGAATACAAACCAGCTCTTTCTTTAGAAAAAAATTTGGGCCGGGCGTGGTGGCTCACACCTGTAATCCCAGCACTTTGGGAGGCCAAGGTAGGCGGATTATGAGGTCAAGAGATCGAGACCATCCTGGCCAATCATGGTGAAACCCCGTCTCTACTCAAAATACAAAAATGAGCCGAGTGTGGTGGCACGCACCTGTGGTTCCAGCTACTCGGAAGGCTGAGGCAGGAGAATAGCTTGAACCCCGGAGGTAGAGGTTGCAGTGGGCCAAGATTGCGCCACTGCACTCCAGCCTGACGACAGAGCAAGACTCTGTCTCAAAAAAAAAATTTGGCCAGGTGCGGTGACTGATGCCTCTAATCCCAGCATTTAGGGAAGCCAAGGCGGGTGGATCACCTGAGGTCAGGAGTTCGAGACCAGCCTGGCCAACATGCTGAAACCCCATCTCTACTGAAAATACAAAAATTAGCTGGGTGTGGTGGTGGGTACCTGTAATCCCAGCTACTCAGGGGGCTGAGGCATGAGAATGGCTTAAACCTGAGAGGCGGAGATTTCAGTTAGCCAAGATCGTACCATTGCCCGGGTGACAGGGGCGAAACTCCATCTCAAAAAAAAAAAATTAAATTTTATTTGTTTTTTGAGACAAGGTCTCATTCTGTCACCCAGGCTGGAGTGCAGTGGTGCAGTCATGGCTCACTGCAGCCTCGACCTCCGAGGCTCAGGTGATACTCCTGCCTCAGCCTCCAGAGTACCTGGGACTACAGGCATATGCTACCATGTCCAGCTAATTTTTGTATTTTTCGTAGAGATGGGGTTCTTGCTTTATTGTCCAGCCTGGTCTTGAACTCCTGGGCCCAAATAATCCTCCTGCCTTGGGCTCCCAAAGTGTTGGGATCACAGGCATGAGCCACCTTGCCCAGCCCACACCAGCTCTTTCTGAAGGAAGGTTCCTGCGTGGTGGCAGATGCTTCCACGTACATCCTGTGTGGCCTGCACTTGATCACGCAGATGCTTCTAGCTGCAGGGGAACCTGGGAAAAGTCATTTTGGTCTCTGTGCTCGTGTCCAGCTAAGATTCTAACACAACGGAAGAAGAGGATGGCTATGAGACAAGAGCTGCAGCCCACCCCTGCAGGAGATTTCTTTTTTTGAGACAGAGTCTCAATCCCTCGCCCAGACTGGAGTGCAGCAGTGCGATCTCGGCTCACTGCAATCTCTGCCTTCTGGGTTCAAGCAATTCTTCTACCTCAGCCTCCCGAGTAGCTGGGACTACAGGCACGTGCCACCACGCCCGGCTAATTTTTGAATTTTTAGTAGAGATAGGGTTTCACCATGCTGGTCAGACTGGTCTTGAACTCCTGATGTTGTGATCTGTCCACCTTGGCCCCCCAAAGTGCTGGGATTACAGGTGTGAGCCATGGCGCCTGGCCCTTGCAGGAGATGCCTAAATAAGCTCACGGAGCCTTGGCTACACCTGAGTCCAAGGATGGTCACTGCTGCAGATGGAGGACTCACCAGTCCCCTTGAAACACCCAACTCTCACCAAGCGCTTCCTTAATTGGTTTCTCTTCTGTCCCTTCCCCAAGCACTGGAAATAGAATGGTCAACATTTCCAAATCCTGCGCACCTGAAACATTGCAGCCATGTCCACAGTGCTTCCGGAGCAACATTCCAAGTCTCTTTAGCCAGCACCAACTACATAATTTGTGAGAGACCCAGAGCAAAATGAAAATGCAGGACTTTGGTTCAAGAATTTCAGGACAGCCAGAGCAGGGCATGACGCCCAGCATGGGGCCCACGAGAGTTCCCAGGCTGCAGGCCTATGAAGCCAGCTCTGTGACCCTCCCCACACGAACAGGCACAGTTACTATGGGCCGGGCGTGGTGGCTCACACCTGTAATCCAAGCACCTTGGAGGCCAAGGCAGGTGGATCACCTGAGGTTGGGAGTTCAAGACCAGCCTGACCAACATGGTGAAACCCCGTTTTATTACGAAGCACCCCATGCCAGCAGCATTGGCTTTTCCGGCTGCTTCAGGTTTTCGGCGAGACTTTGTCCTTGCCACAGCTCTGAAAGACTTAGAAGTGGTCTCGGAGATCACACAGTTGGACCGTCTTGCTTTACAGATGGCCCAGAAGCCCAGCGTGGGCCTGTGGGTGCCTGAGCCCTGCTGGGGCGGGGGTCTCAGGCCTTTCTAGAAGCGCAGCCTCAGGATGCTGCCGCAACAGGAGCCCCTGGCGGCGCTGCAGGCGGGCTTGCCCACTCCTCTGGGCTTTTCCCACCTCTAACCCTCCCTGCACCTCCTGCTGCCTGCTTGGGTCAGACTCTTCTTCCAGCCTTTGGTCAAAGCAGAGACCAGAGGTCACCCTGTTGGGAGGGTCACAGGAAGGCCTGATGGTGGCCTGAAAAGGGAGAGCTGGGCCCCTGAGCTCTAATAATCCCCTCTGCGGCCACCTCCTCGCAGAGGGCTGTGGCCCTTGGCACTGAGCTGCAGGGAGAGCTTACAGGAGGACTTCCTGGCTATACACAGCCTGCCAGCCAGGTGCCAAGGACACCCTGATGGGCGCACGGGACAGTCCTGGCGGAAGCTGGAACAAGAGGTGACAGGCCGGGGCATGGGGGTTGCATGGAACAGAGGCAGCAGCGAAGCCAGATGGCTTCGTCCCGGGGGGCAGGCAGGTGCTAAGGTGTCAGATAGGCACACTTGTCTCCGAGGGCAGGCAGGCGCACAAAGCCAGGCCCAGGAGGAGGACAGAAGCGGGATGAGCATGTGGCCAGCCAGTCACTCATGCTGTCCCCAGGCAACCACAGGTGCTGTGGGCCCTCCTGGGGCTGGACCCCGGCCGGGCACATAGGTGGAGCTGGGAAAGGTGCCAGGGCCCCAGCGGGGCCCCCTGAGGAGGGGCTGGGAGCCTGGTTCCTAGTGGCCACCTGCTCCTGGCTGGAGCCCAGAGCTGGCTGGTGTCAGCCTCGGGCCTGGGTTGCCTCCGAACTTCTGACCAGGCCTAGCCCTCCCCGCCACCCCCTACACTCCTGCCTGCCACCCCCCGTCCCCACCACACACTGAGGGTTCTGGCTTCTGAGGTGCTAAGTGCTGTGACTGAAGCAGAAGCAGTCAGGCTCTGTGTCCCCTTCACACCCTGGCCGCTCTGGCAGCACTGCCTGGCCCGGGACAACCCCCGGGCCCAGCACAAAGCCAGGCCAAACCTGCACCACGTAGAACCTAGGAGCCCAGGCCGGGCGTGAGAAGTCGCCTCTTTCCGTCTCACATGGAGGCCCGGCGGCCCTGCCAGGAGGCCCCGACGGCCCAGGACCACACTGCACAGCTGTCCTGCCTCTCTGCGGACATGGAGGCCGATAACCACCAGTTCCTGTAACATGAGGCGTTGTGGGCAAAAGAAACGTGACTGTTTCTCACCTGCTCCCTCGGCTCCAGAGCTGTGAGGGGTCTAAGTGGCCAGGACCCCTCAGCCCGCGGTGCCTGGATGCCCACAGCCCTACCCGCGGCCTCTGTGGCCTCTTTCTAGAAGATGCTTTGCAGAATTGACTGCCACTCTGTCTCCTCCCCCACAGCATCTCTCTGAGCTCTGGAGAGAGGGCCTGACAGGGCTCAGGAGGAGGGAGGCAGGGCGGCCGCGGCCAGAGAGAGGGCCCGAGGCCCCAGACAAGATGGCAGGCTGAGGCGGCACCTCCCTGGAGCTGAGGGAGACCCCGGGGCCTGCGAGGGGCTCTGGGCCTCAACCCCGCCCTCCACACGGCAGTGGCTTTGTGCATCTGGACTCGGGCAGGGAGACGGAGGAAAGGTCAAGAGCGGCCTCTCCTTCCTCCGTCCTCCTCCCGGGCCCGTGGCTGGTCAGGCACTGGCTCCACTGCCTTCTCTGAGCTGCTCTTTGGAGCCAGGCGGTGCCCGGGTGCCAGTGCCAGGCCCAGCCTCTCCCAGCTGAGCCCACGGCCCCAGAGGCCGGAGAGGGTTGCACCCCTGTGGTGGTCACAAAAGGTGCCACTCTCCTGCCAGAAGCTTCTCTGCCCTGGCTGGGGTGGGGAGGGAGGAGTTGGTGTGGTCTGGCCCCGGCCGGCCGGGGACTCTGCCCGAGTGCCCCCCAGGAGGACCCTGGTTCCCAGCGCGCCAGGCCCTTCCCTGCCGGAGCCACTTGGCGCAGGGACCGCAGAGTCTGCTCAGGGCCCAGTGGCTGCCACCTCTGGCTGATCTCTTTCCTTCCCGGCATCCATGTTCTCCCTCTGCGAAATGAGATCAGTAAGTCCCAGCTGTGAGTCAGTGCCCCTGTCACCAAACAGCCGGCACGGGGCCTCGGCCAGGGGCCTCTGCTTCTCCGCACGGCGCGGCCGAGGCTGAGGGAGGCAGGGACAGTTTGTCTCCAGTGGCGTAAACGGGCTCAGGGAGCCACTGTTATCCTGCCCACGCTGCCTGCCTGTGTGGGTGGCAAATGTGCCCTGCCTGGAGTCACAGCTCCTCAGTCCTGGTCACAGATTCCCACCTGTGCCAGGGGGTGATGGGCCTCTGGTGTATCTGGGGAATGTGGGTGCAGTGTGTGGGTGTGGTGTGCGGCGCGTGGTGCGTGTGTGTGTTTGTGGGGGGTGTATGTGGTTTGTGGTATATGTGGTTTGTGCAGGTGTGGGGTGTGTGGAGGGGCGTGAGGGTGTGTTTGTGTGGTGCATGTGATGTGTGCGATGCCTGTGTGGGACTGAGTACATTGTGTATGTGTGTGTGTGTGTGTGTGTGTGTGCGTGTGTGTGTGTTTCTGGTTTGTGGTGTATGTGGTATGTGTTGGTCTGATGTGTACGAATGGTATATGGTGTGTGAGGTTAGCAGGGTGTGTGGGTGAGTGTTGGGCGGTGTTTGTGTGATGTGTGGTTTGTGGTATGTGTGACTTGTATGTGTGTTTTCTGCAGTGTGTGTGGCTTGTGGTGTGTGATGTGTATTTGTGCGGTGTGTTTGTTTTGCGGTATGTTTGTGTGGTTTGCAATGTGTGTGTGTGATGTGATATGTTATTTGTGGTGTTTTGGTGTGTGATGTATGGCTTGTGGTGTGTGTGGCGTGTAGTGTGTGTGTGATGTGGTGTGTGTGACTTGTGGTGTGTGTGGCTTGTAGTATGTGTGTGATGTGGTATGTGTGACCTGTGGTGTGTGTGGCTTGTAGTCTGTGTGTGATATGTGTGTGGCTTGTGGTGTTTGTGATGTGGTGTAGGTGCATGTGGCTTATGGTGTGTGTATGATGTGGTGTGTGTGACTTGTGGTGTGTGCTATGTGTATGTGACGTGTGTGGTTTGTAGTCTGTGGTGCGTGTGGCTTATGATGTGTGTAATGTGGTTTTTGTGGCTTGTGTGTGTGATGTAGTGTGTGGCTTGTGTGTGTGTAATGTGTGTATGGCTTGTGATGTGTTTGTGTGATATGGTGTGTGTGCCTTGTGTGTGTGGTTTGTGTGGCTTATGGTGTGTGTGTGTGTGATGTGATGTGTGTGAGATGTGGTGAGTGTGGCTTGTGGTATGTGTGATGTGGTGTGTGGCTTGTGGCATGTGTGGCTTGTGGTGTGTTTGTGTGATGTGGTGTGCTTATGTGATGTGGTGTGAGCATGGTTTGTAGAGTGTGTGTGTGTATGTGTGTGTGTGTGGTGTGTGTTTGTGTGATGTGTGTGTGGCCTGTGGGTGTGTGTGATGGGGTATGTGTGGCTTGTGGTATGTGTGTATATGTGATGTGTGTGTGGCCTGTGGTGTGTGTGGTTTGTGGTGCTGTGTGTGTAATGTGGTGTGTGGCTTGTGGTATGTGTGATGCAGTGTGTGTGATTTCTGGTGTGTGTGATGTGGCATGTGTTTGTGTGATGTATGATGTGGTGTCTGTGGTTTGTGGTGTTCTGTGTGGGATGTGGTTTGTGGTGTGTGTGATGTGGCGTGTGTGGTTTGTGGTGTGTATGTGATGTGGCTTGTGGTGTATGTGATGTGATGTGTGTGTGGTTTGTGGTGTGTGTGATGTGGCATGTGTTTGTGTGATGTGGTGTGTGTGGTTTGTCGTGGTGTGTGTGATGTGGTCTGTGGCTTGTGGTGTGTGTGATGTGGTGTATGTGGTTTGTGATGTGTGGCTTGTGGTGTGTGTGATGTTTGCTGTGGTGTGTGTGGTTTGTGGCGCGTGTGATGTGTGTGTGGTTTGTGGTGTGTGTTTGTGTGATGTGGTATGTGTGGCCTGTGGCGTGTGTGTTTGTGTGATATGATGTGGTATGGCTTGTGCCTGGCATGGCCTTGCAGTGGAGCTCCCTAAGGGAAACCTGACGTACTGTACTTCCTAGAGGTGCTGCAGGGAAGGGCCTTGATGCCTTCCGAAGAGCAATTCTCTTAGAAGTGTGATGTCAAGGCCCGGCGCTGTGACTCTCACATGTAATCCCAGCTTTGGGAGGCCAAGGTGAGAGGATCACCTGAGGTCAGGAGTTCAAGACCAGCCTGGCCAACATGGTGAAACCCTGTCTCTACTAAAAATACAAAACAGCTGAGTGTGGGGGCACATGCCTGTAATCCCAGCTACTAGGGAGGCTGAGAGAGGAGAATCACTTGAACCTGGGAGGCAGAGGTTGCAGTGAGATCGTGCCACTGCACTCCAGCCTGGGTGATGAGAGTGAAACTCCATCTCAAAAAAAAAAAAAAAAAGTGTGGTTTTGGCCGAGCATGGTGTCTCACACCTGTAATCCCAGCACTTTGGGAGGCCGAGGCAGGTGGATCACTTGAGGCCAGGAGTTCGAGACCAGCTTGGCAAACATGGTGAAACCCCATCTCTACTAAAAATACAAAATTAGCCCGGCATGGTGGTGGGCGCCTGTCAGCCCACCTACTCGAGAGACTGAAGCAGGAGAATCACTTGAACCTTGGAAGCAGAGGCTGCAGTGAGCCAAGATCACGTCCCTGCACTCCAGCCTGGGCAACAGAGGGAGACTCAAAAAAAAAAAGAGAGTAAGTATGGTATGGGTTCAGCCCTTCCCACAGCTACCTGCTCTTCCTTCAAATGCAGATGTAGGCCCACCCTGATTTACCAAATCAGAAGCTGTAGACCTAGGGCCTCCTAACCTGCCTTTTTGTTTCTTTTTAGATGGCGTCTCGCTCTCCTGTCACCAGGCTGGAGTGCAGTGGCACCATCTCTGCTCATTACAACCTCCTTCTCCCGGGTTCAAGCGATTCTCTTGCCTCAGCCTCCTGAGTAGCTGGGACTACAGTCGCATGCACCACCACGCCCAGCTAGTTTTTTGTCTTTTTAGTAGAGACGGGGTTTCACCATGTTGACCAGGATGGTCTCGATCTCTCGACCTCGTGATCCACCCGCCTCGGCCTCCCAAAGTGCTGGGATTACAGGCTTGAGCCACCGCGCCCGGCTAATTTTTGTATTTTTAGTAGGGACGGGGTTTCACCATGTTGACCAGGATGGTCTCGATCTCTTGACCTCATGATCCACCCACCTCGACCTGCCAGAGTGCTGGGATTACAGGCGTGAGCCACCACGCCCGGCCCTAAGCTGCCCTTTTTAACAAGCTTTCCCGGTAACTCTCCTGAGAGCCACTGCTACATACAGTGGGTTCACACAACACCCACCTCGGGGAGCCGGCCCGGTCTTCCTTAGTACCTGCTGATGCGCCTTTTCCAGGGTGGTGGGGCCCCACAGGATACTTAGAAGCAAATGTCTCCCTGGGTCACAGTTGTCCTCGAATGCTAGTGTTCTTGAGAATTTAATATCACCTCTGATTATCCACCCTCAGCCCCACTGCACGGTCCCTTCCGGAGCCTCCTGGTATAAGTAGTGTGAATATCATGGCCACTGGGTGCATTTTGTTCTCTGGCCATTTTGTGGGTCGATTTGTGTTTTCTCACCGTTTTAATGATATCCTTGAGAGCAGACGAATTTCCCGGTTTTGTTTCCTTTTTGCTCCCCGGGCTCCAATGTGTGTTCCGTACACAGCCGGTGCCTAACTGCAGGCGGAAATGAAACTGTGACAACTCTGAGACCGTGGAGAGACTCTGAGAGCCTGTGGGAGTTCCTGGAGTTGGGGCAGGGCCCCTCGCTGCAGCGGCCCCACACCTGCGGCCGCCTCTCCCACACCCACACCTGCCCGGGATGACTGCCTCCCCCGCTTCACTAGCGGCCCCACACCTGCGGCCGCCTCTCCCACCCACACCTGCCCGGGATGACTGCCTCCCCCGCTTCACTAGCGGCCCCACACCTGCGGCCGCCTCTCCCACCCACACCTGCCCGGGATGACTGCCTCCCCCGCTTCACTAGCGGCCCCACACCTGCGGCCGCCTCTCACACCCACACCTGCCCGGGATGACTGCCTCCCCCACTTCACTAGATGAACGTGAGGATGAGGGCTGAGCGCCTCCTGGCAGACCCAGAGCAAAAATGGGCTCAGCAGAGGCCAAGGGGCAGGTGGCTGCAGCAGGCAGGGCCCCCACCCCTCCATCTGCTTGGCTGACAGTGAGTTGGAACAGGTACCAGCCTGTGTGCCCGGTCACCTCCCCTGTCACCTCGCCAGGTCTCTGTGCCCAGCCCTTTGCCGCCACTACTCCTGCTGCTTCCTCCACTAGCCCAGCAAGACTGAGAGTGGCCTTCTGCAGGGAGAGGGCTTCACTGTTGGTCCCCAGGCAGCAGGACTGGGAGGGGCAGCAGCACACGCCTGTGACCAACCGCTGCTTGGGGAGCAGGAGGGTTGGAAGACTCACAGGATCAAAATGTCTTGATAGGGCTTTAGTCTCTCCACCCACAAGCTGAGTCCAATTTTAATTGAAGCCTGTGAAGTGCACGGTCCTACAGAAACCATTACAAGAATCTTCTGGAAAAATAGAGACAACTCTCCCTGTAGGAAGGAGGATGAAAGTACTCACGGCTTGCCAAGCCCGCTGGGCAACAGGTACCAAGGGACCCAGCAGACGGCTCCACCAATTCTCTCCCAAACCTGGTCTCATTAAAAGAAAACCAAAAGGGCCATATTATTTGGCTCCCATCTGGCCTCTTGAAACTTCAAAACTTTAATTAGTAGAATGTTTAAAAAAAAAAAAAAAAAATAGGCTGGGTGTAATGGCTCACACCTGTAATCCCAGAACTCTGGGAGGCCAAGGCAGGTGGATCACCTGAGGTCAGAAGTTCAAGACCAAACTAGCCAACATGGTGAACGCTCTTCTCTACTAAAAATACAAAACTTAGCCAGGCATGATGGTGCATGCCTGTAATCCCAGATACTCAGGAGGCTGAGGCAGGAGAACTGCTTGAACCCAGGAGGTGGCGGTTGCGGTGATTTAAGATCGTGCCACTGCACTCCAGCCTGGCCACAGAGTGAGACTCCTTCTCAAAAATAAATAAATAAATAATATATATATATATGTGTGTGTGTGCGCGCATATATATATATATATATATATATATATATATATAATATAAAATAACTTTACAACGACAAGGAAGCCACCAGCTGGCCCTTACTATGACCTTGCCAGACTGGATGGGAAATGGATGACACCCTCTGGGCCTGACTTTCCTCCCAGGGAAGAGTGAGCAATTTCATCATTCAAAGACCCCAAGTTAAAAAAAAAAAAAAAAAAAAAGACTTTGCAAATGAAGAATAGTTATACCCCTAAGCAGCTTAGGTTTAAAATCTCATTGTCCCATTGCCAGCCCTCCTCTGTTCCCTATTCCAGGCCAAACATCTCAACACACCATCTTCAGGAAGGGTCGGCAGGTCAAGGTACCACAGGAGGCCCCAGTGCAGAAATGTGCAGACATCAGGAGCAGGAGATAAATTACACTGGTATAGTCGGGCATGGTGGTGCGCACCTGTAGTCCCAGCTACTTGGGAGGCTGAGGCAGGAGAATCACTTGAACCCAGGAGGCGGAGGTTGCGGTGAGCCAAGATTGCACCACTGCACACCAGCCTGGATGGCAGAGCGAGACTCCTTCGCAAAAAAAAAAAAAAAAAAAAAAAAAAATTAAAAATTACACTGGTAGAAAAGACAAAAAAACGGGTCTAATTCTTCTTTGAAGCCCAAGTCTACGATTTACACCTCTTCTTCCTGGAGCCACCATGCTCTCACCAGGGACAGCCTGAACCCAAGTCTGTGGCGGAAAGGCGGGGAAAAGGCACACCGTCCACAGTGACAGTCAAGCAGAGGAGAGAGCTTCCGTGGCTCGTGCTGGCTGGCCCTTTTTCAAGGAGCCGCTGCAAGGGAGCCTAGGTTTCTGGAGCTGGGAGGGCAATGTCTCCATGGAAGGTTCCCGTACGTTCTTTTCTGGCAGTGGTGGAGTGGCCCCTGCCCCATCTGGTGTGGCCCTAGGAAAAAAGAGGCCCCGGCAGGCGGGAAGACCGGATAGGATGGCAGAGTGGAAAGCGCAGCTGGGAGCTGGGCTCTGCTCTCCGAAACATAGCAAGGGAGCAGCTGGGCTCTTCTTCCCCAAGAGGGCTGATGGGGAGGAGGCCGTTGGAGGTAGATCTCCCCTTTAAAGGCTCGCTGGCAGCCTGGAGCCGCTAGGCTGGCCCCCCCTACACCCCGCTGCCCCCCTCGGACTCCTATGGAAGCTTCCCAGCCATGGAAGCTTCAGGCTGGGCACTGGTTGGGTGTCACATGCAGGCCCCGGGGTTCATCGGCCTCTTGGCCTCAGGTGCGCCTCCTGAAGGGACCATCGTCATCCTCCCAGGGAGCACTCCAGGCTACAAAGGCAGGCGGGGGAGGCCAAACTGGTGGGAAGAGGTGGTGGTGAGGTGAGAACCAGCTCCCCAAAAGGGAGGAAGCGCACCCTGGGAAAAGCCCCTGTAAGGCAGTGAGGGCTGAAGGTGCCCGAGTGGGTGGTGCCGCTCAGGAGGCTGGAACCACGTGGCTCCTTTCAGGCTGTTCAGCGTGGCATCAGTGGCCTGGGGGATCTAACCAGGCACGTACCATTGTTCTGGCAGTCTCCCGCTCACCCTGACTTTAATCTGTGTGCTTGATTTGCATAGCCTTTTGAGGGTAGATTTTCTCTTTGGCAATAAGGTACGAAAGGCCCAGAATATTTCTTTCTTTCTTTTTTTGAGACGGGGTCTCACTCTGTGGCCCAGGCTGAAGTGCAGTGGCACCATCTCGGCTCACCACTGCCTCTGCCTCCCAGGCTCAAGCAATCCTCCTCAGCCCCCTACTAGCTGGGATTATAGGAGCATCACTGCACCCAGCTAATTTTTGTGTGTATGTATGTGTATATATATATAGTTTAGAAATGGGTCTTTCACCATGTTGCCCAGGCTTGTCTTGAATTCCTGGGCTCAAGTGATCCGCCCGCCTCAGCCTCCCAAAGTGCTGGGATTACAAGCGTGAACCACCACAACAGGCCAGAATATTACATTTCTAAGCAGAATTGCTGAGACCCAAACCCAAGTGCTGTTTAAAGCCAAAGAGGCTTTCCTGCGGAGCTCATGCAACTAGAACACCTGGCCCAGGGTGTGGGTCCAGGTATGCATGTGTCATCAGAATCTGCTCTGCCTTGCTGGCTTGTTCTCTTCAGGGCAGGCTGTCCCCAAGCGGAGGTCACTCCCGTCAGCTCCAGGCGGAGAACCATAGGTCAGCAACCCCAGGAGAAAGAACTGGAATCTTTTTTCTTTAGGTCTTGCTCATGTCACCCAGGCTGGTGTGCAGTGGTGTGATTTTGGCTCACTGCAGCCTTGACCTCTCAGGCTCAAGTGATCCTCCCACCTCAGCCTCCCAAGTAGCTGGGACTACAAGAGTGCATCACTAGGCAGGCCCAGAAAGCTCTTTTGTATTTTTTTATAGAGATGGGGAATCACCATGTTACCCAGGTTGGCTTCGAACTCCTGGACTCAACTGATCTGCCAGCATGTCTCCTTAAGTGCTGGGTGTGAGTTGCTACACCCAGCCCTCTTTTAGTTCTTTAAGAAAAAGTATAGTGGGCCAGGCACAGTGGCTTACACCTGTAATCCCAGCATTTTGGAAGACTGAGGCGGGTAGATCACCTGAGGTCAGGGGTTCGAGACCAGCCTGGCCAAATGGCGAAACCCCATCTCTACTAAAAATATAAAACTTACCCAGGTGTGGTGTCGTGTGCCTGTAATCCCAGCTACTCAAGAGGCTGAGACAGGAGAATTGCTTGAACCTGGGAAAGCGGAGAGCCAAAATCGCACCGCTGCAGTGAGCTGAGATAGCGCCACTGCACTCCAGCCTGGGTGACAGAGCAAGACTCCATCTCAAAAAAGAAAAAAAAAAGTATAGTGGGCTGGGCATGGTGGGTCGTACCTGTAATCCCAGCACTTTGGGAGGGCAAGGCAGGCAGATCACCAGAGATGAGGAGTTTGAGACCAGCTTGGCCAACATAGTGAAAACCCGTCTCTACTAAAAATACAAAAACAAAACAAAACAAAATTAGCCAGGCGTGGTGGCAGGCACCTGTAATCCCAGCTACTCGTGAGGCTGAGGCAGAAGAATTGCTTGAATCCAGGAGGGGGAGGTTGCAATGAGCTGAGATCCCACCACTGCACTCCAGCCCAGGCAATAGAGCAAAACTCTGTCTCAAAAAAAAAAAAAAAAGAAAGAAAAAGAAAATGAGTCACGGCACCAAAAAAAAAAAAAAAAAAAAAAAAGTGACAAAAGTGATTAACATAGAGAATACTCTTGCACCTACTACTGAGATGCGTCATCTTTACATTCTGTCCCAAGCCTATGTTTAAAAAAAAGTTTAGAAAAACACAGGAACGGTAAGAACAAAGGCACCCAAGTTGCCTCCTTCCCCGAGGCCCCGCCATGTGAGTTCCCCAGGGCTGCAAACACAAAGTACCGCAAACTGAGCGGCTCATCCAAGAGAGTTGTATCCTTTCACAGTTCCGGGGGCTGGCAGTCGAGGTCAGGGCGCCAGCAGCGTGGCTTCTTCTGAGGGCTGTGAGGGAGAATCTGCCATGCTTCTTTCCTGGCTCTGGTGGTCTGGTGGCAGCTTTGGTGTTTCTTGGCTTATAGACAGACCTGTCACCCAGATGTCTGCCTTCATCTTCATGCAATGGTGTGTGTGTGTGTGTGTGTGTGTGTGTGTGTTCAAATTTTCCTTTTCTTTTTCTTTTTTTTTTTTTTTTTGAGACGGAGTTTCGCTCTTGTTACCCAGGTTGGAGTGCAATGGCGCAATCTCAGCTCACCGCAACCTCCACTTCCTGGTTTCAAGCAATTCTCCTGCCTCAGCCTCCTGAGTAGCTGGGATTACAGACACACGCCACCATGCCCAGCTAATTTATTTGTATTTTTAGTAGAGATGGGGTTTCACCATGTTGACCAGGATGGTCTTGATCTCTTGACTTCATGATCCACCTGCCTCGGCCTTCCAAAGTGCTGGGTGCTGGGATTATAGGCGTGAGCCCCTGTGCCCAGCCTCAAATTTCCCTTTTCATAAGGATACCAGTTGTATTAAATTAAGGCAGTCTAATAACCTCATTTTTTGTTTTGGGTCTTTTTTTTTTGAGAGCATCTCACTCTGTCGCCCAGGCTGGAGTGCAGTGGCAACAATCTCAGCTCACTGCAACCTCTACCTCCTGGGTTCAAGCGATTCTCCTGCCTCAGTCTCCCGAGTAGCTGAGATTACAGGCACACTGCACCGCACTTGGCTAATTTTTGTATTTTTAGTAGAGACGGGGTTTCGCCATGTTGGCCAGGTTGGTCTCAAATGCCTGACCTCAGGTGATATGCCAGCCTAGGCTTCCCAAAGTGCTGGGACTATAGCCATGAACCTCATTTTAATTTGCCTCTATAGAGACCCGATTTACAAATAAGGTTACATCTGTGATGCTGTAGGTTAGGATTCCAACATATATTTTTTGGGGGGGGGATAAGAGGGACACAATTCAATCCATAGCATCCACGGAGGACACAGCCCTGCCCTGCCATGTGGCAGCTGATTGGAGTGTGGTTACTATAAAACAGTGAGGGGCTATGTTTATAACCAGCCCAGGCGTTGATGGTATTCCACCTCAGGGCACAGGTAATTTCACAAGCGGGCTGCAATTCACATGTGGATCTCCCATTAGAGCAAACTGTAAGCAGCTTGCATGGTTAGACACATTTTCCAGATGTTACAGGGCAATCCAACACGTGGCAGGTCAGCCTTTGCTCTGCGGGTACAGACAAGCCTCCAGCAGTCACGTCCCAAGGCTCTCTGGGAGACCTGGGCGCACCAAGAACTTCTCACTTTCTGATTTTGTCTCTGTGCCAATGAGCGCACGCCTGACATTTCATCGGTGTAATTCCAAGAATTCTCTCAAGATCGATTGCCCAAAACATACTTACTGTCTGACACAGCCATTTGTATTCCTTTTAGAGTCCTTTTTTGCATTGCTGACTTGAAGAAAGCTAATTAATAATTTGAGACACCACTATTAAATTGACATAGTGATTAATCTGATAATCCTTTTTATGAAATTACCTCTGAAATGCTAACTTTCCATCTTTTTAAACTCACTGTGTAAATTATTCTGCAGATTACATTGTACCAGCTTTTGGCTCTGTAAATCTTAATGGCAGTTTTTCTCCAAAAGCAATAAAAGCTGTCCTGAACTTATCAGGTCAATCAGGAAAGAGGCAGGCCGGCAGGAAATTGAAGGTGACTCACACTGCAAGTGGGGGTTTCGAGGGACGAGGGACGGAACTGTGAAAACCTGTTGTTGCCGGTTACATACAGCGAGGAACAGGAAGCAAAGGGGCGCATGAAGCCCCCCCCCACCCCCCGTGGAGGAGTCAGGGCTGCCTGTCTGAGAAGTGCTAGTGTGGTTCTAACAGAGTCTTCTCCCCTCTTTCCTCTCCCCCAACCCCTCCCAGTGTGTTGCCAGGCTGAGCCTCTCAGTGGTGGTGGAGGCCTCCTGCACCTCCCACTTGGGCTAAACCCACAGAGAGCTGCCTTATTGCCACCGCCCCTGCACAATCCCCAAAAGTCCCTGGTGTGGGGTAGGGGCTGGGAGCACACCTGGGCAATTGCCTTCCACCCTGCTTGTCCCAGTGGGCAGGGTCTTGGCCTCAGGATGAATTTAGTTCTCCAGTTGTGCTAGGGGTTGTCACGTAGAAGCATTTTTTTTTTTTTCTCTTTGAGATGGAGTTTCATTCTATTGCCCAGGCTGAAGTACAGTGGCCGGATCTTGGTTCATGGCAACCTCTGCCTCCCAGGTTCAAGCAATTCTCCTGCCTCAGCCTCCTGAGTAGCTGGGATTACAGGCGCACACCACCACGCCCGGCTAATTTTGTGTGTGTGTGTGTATTTTTAGTAGAGATAGGGTTTCGCCGTGTTAGCCAGGCTGGTCTTGAACTCCTGACCTCCAGTGATCTGCCCACCTGGAACTCCCAAAATGCTGGGATTATAGGTGTGAGCCACCTCACCCGGCCGACAGAGAAGTACTCTTAAAGCCTGGCTGGGGCTACTAGACCTGGTGGAATTAGCAGCATCCACTTTTGCTAATTTTTTAAGGCCAGTCTGTTTTTCTTTTTGGTTGTAACCCCTGGGCCTCCTATTGTGCGCCTCACCAGGAGTGTGTTAGCCACTGTGTTAGCCACTCTGCCAGCTTCTTCTAAGGCCGCAGCACACTTGCCACTTGTTTGAAGGGGAACTGATGAAGGACACAACCTACTGACCCCGCATGGAGGCAGGCTCCATGTAGCCCTCCCTCCACCCCTCCACCTGACAGTGTACACTGAGCGCCTTTTCTTTCTTTCTTTTTTTTTTTTTAAATTAAGATGGGGTTTCAACATGTTGGCCAAGCTGATCGTGTCCAACTGCCTTGGCCTCCCAGAATGTTAGGATTACAGGAGTGAGCCACCCCGCCCGACCTGAGGCCTGGGTTTTCTGGGCCTGGAAGCTCCACTGCCAGAAGCATTTGCCCCTTGGTTCAGAGAGACCGAGGTCAGAGGGCACCTCCACCCAGGCTCCCCCAGGCATTCCTGCTGCTTCTCTGGGCTGAGGCTACCCAACCCACGTTCACTCAGCTTTGCCAGGGCAGGATGCTTACCCCCTAAAACCTCCCTCTGTGCCCAGTTTTCTCCTATCCCTGGGCATGCAGGTGAAAGCTAAATGAGGTGAAACCCATCCCACACTCGAGTGCCCAGGCTGACTCCTGTCATGGAATGAGTTGCTAATGAAATCAGAAGAGATCTGCAGTCTCTTCACGATGCTGCAGAGGGAAGAAGACCCGAGTGTGGCAGGGCTGTGGTCAGTGAGGGCTTCGGTCAGCAGTCTGGGGAGTGCTGTAGTGACATGGTGACAGTCCTTGGCCCCTAGGAGGGGTGCGGGCCACCCCTCTGGAACCCCCAGCCCTAGAATCCCATGCAGGAGTGACTCTGCTGTCCCATCACACCCACAGGTGTGGATGCCTTTCCAGCAGTCACACACACTCCAAAGCAGGAGTCAGCCTTCCTTCCAGGGGCGCAGGGCAGAGAGTGAGCCCATCCTCCCAGCACGCTGCGGCCAGACAACAGCGGCCTGCTTCAGGCGGCACCTGTCTTTGGGCAGCACCTGTCTTAGGTCCCACCTTTGTGGTTGTCCCCAGGCTGAGCTGCTCCCTGGAAGGGTCTTCTGGAAAGGACCAGCGAGGCATGGATTTGGGAAGCTCTGAGCGCTATGGTACCTCTGCTTTCTGCTGCCTGGGTTGAGTGGCCAGAAGAGCGTGTGTGCTTGCATTTTCCGTGTGACCCCTGGCCCTTATGTGCCTCTGTGTCCCAGGGGTCTGCTCAATTCTCCACTTTACCGAGTGGTGCCTGATCCCTCTCCTTCCCCCACTTCTAAACACACCCCACCGTGCGCATGGGAGGGTCCTTCCTCCCTGCGGCTTTTCCATGGAGCCTTTTCTTCTACCCGAAGTCACTCGCACGTCCCGTCGCGGAGAGCCACACAGCGCCTGCCCTCTGGGTTGCCATGGAAACAGAGCCTTCTTTCCTCCTCCCTCCTAAATTACCTTGGTCAGGGACTGCGGCAAAAACTAGCCTGTCGTTGAAGGAGAGGGAGGGCGGTGGGCGGGGGAGCAGGGAGGGGGCCAACCCGCTCCAAACCAGATCATTCCGGTTCAGAGCGGCTGCCCCTCCGGTCCTAGGAGCCTCTCTAGCAAGGGGCACTAGGCTGCGCAAGGAGGCCCTGGGCTGAGCGAGCGTTAGTGGGGAGGGCCTGAGACCACCCTGGCCAGCGCCCCCTCCCCAGTTCCGTCCCGCCTCCTTGCGTCCCTCTCGCGGGTGCTGGTGCTGGAGGGGCCTGGGACGCTGCCCCTGGTTGCTGGCTGTACCCCGCACAGGGGCGCCCTGCTGGGGCGGGGGTGATGGGAACGGAAGTGCTGCGGCCCCAAGGCCCTTTTGCCCTGCTAGAACCCCGTGCACACTCCTGCAGCAGCTACACGGATGCTCTGCGTGGCTCTGGCTTAAAGCCTCCTGCTGCACTTAGAGAACCCAAACCCTTGGTCCCAGCCCCCAGAGATGTGCGAGGCCGCCTCTTACGGGGTTTCTCCTGGCTCCCACCACTCAGCTTCTTCCCCTTGCAGAAGACACCAGAAGCTGGTGAAGGACACAGCCTACTGACTCCATGGCCCCATGCATCCCTCCATCCTTCCCCCTTCCAGGGCCAGGGCAGTCCGTGCTGTGGGTGGCTCCCCAAAACCCCGAACACTCTGGTCACACTTCCTAGCTCCCCGTGCACACTGGGCGGGTGGTCGGAGAGGCTTTCCCTGTTTCTAGGCCACACAGCTCCTAGTCCCCCTCCCTGGGCCGCTCTGGTCACCCTGCTCGTTTGCTGTGATCTGATCGATCGCCTCGTCCCCTATGGAAGCTTCCCGAAGGCAGGGCCCGCTCCCGCTGCACTCCAGCAACTGCACGTGCCAGATGCTCGGTGAGCGACAGTGGGCTGGAGGATGGGACGCGGTGGCGCCGGGCTGTGGGGACCACCTCCCGGCACGGTCCCCTCCCGGATAGCGGCTGCAGCTTCCTAGTTGTCTTGGCGCGCACTAGGCAGTCTTGCTGCAGACTGAAATCCACAGCTCTTCCTCCCTTTGGAGGAAGCCAAGTGAGCCAAGTACGCAGCAGGTGGCCAAGCGGGAACCAGTGTGTCGGGCAGCACAGCACACCAGCCTTGGGGAGCCGCCTGCAGCACGGACCGCCCTGGCCCCTGGCATCACCGCCCGGAATCCCAGGAAACCAGGGGCGACTTCACTTCTCCCAAAGCCTTTCTGAAAGAATCTCCTCTGTCACTAACCGAGGCTCGTGTGCCTGCCGCTGGTTCCCAGGTTCAAAGGCTTGCAGACTTGGACTCTCTTCTCTGAGCCGTGGCAAACCATGGAATTTGTCTTTTCTTGGCCTACCAATCTGTGAAATGGGGATAAAACTTCTAGGCTTGCGATTCAGTACAGGCCTGCCGAGGAGAAAATGAACTGAAAATGCTTGGCTGGCATGGCAGCGGGTGCAAAGGCTGGGCTCTGGGGAGGTGTGGCGTTAGATAGGGTGTAAAGTGGCAGCTCTCATCCACCCCGGCTGCGCCTACTGTTCTTACAAACCACATGGTTGTGCTCCAAGACTGGGCAGTGTGGGGGAGCACAGGCAGAGGCCAACATCCTGAACCATGACCTGACCTTAGCTGTTTCAAGGTGAGGTTTGAGCAGCAAATAACCCAGGTGCAGGAGATGCCCGGATGGTCTGGATGTACTTATTTTTCCCCTGGGGCTGGGAGAGTACGTTTGCTCCCTGACAGTGGGGTGGGGATCTTTAATACACCCTTAGCAGTCACGGTGAGAGCCTCCTCAGCTCCCAGAGCCTGGTGGTTCTAGGTGGAAGGTTCAAGGAGGATAAACTGATCCTCTTACCTTAGCCAAAGAAAAGCGAGTTGCACACAGAACAGGGCGATTATGGACTGAGCCAAGCACAGAGCCTCATCTCCTAACATCCAGGTCACGTCTTCCTAGAATTGCACTAAGAGGCAGCCACGAGTCATGTGTGGCTATTTCCATATAAATACATGAAAATTAAATAAAAATTCAGCCATACTAGCCATGTTTGAAGTACTCGAAAGCCCCATGTGGCTTGTGGCTACCTACGTATTGGATGGTGTAGATACAGAACATCTCCACCACTGCAGAAGGCTCTATTGGTCTAGCACTGGGCTAGAACCTGGCCTTTCATTTGAAGGCAGTAGGGAGACTGGATGGTTTTACCAGTGTTTTCTTTCCTCAAGCAATTACTGCAGATGATTACAAGAGAATGTGGTTGTTCAGTTATAGTAGTCTAATAACATCATTTTTGACAAACTAGAATTTATACATATAAACTGGAAGAACAAAACCATGCAAACCAACTAGGCCACTGAAACCTGTCCCACTAGGCCAAGATGGGTCTCAGACGCCTTATCTAAGAACCAAATCAAATGCACATAAGAGTCCATTTCAAGCTCTGGCCGGTCTAAAGACTAAAAGGTATAGGGTCCATTTCTTATTTCTGGTAGGTTGCAGGGGAGTATAGTTAAGAGGTAGGAGAAATAAACCCAAGGAAAGAAGACTACTCTGCATGATAAAGTATTAACCGTAAGGTGGATGAATGGGTAGCAACTCTTTCTCTTCTTCCTCGTAGATGATTATTATAATATCTAAGATTATTTGTCCATAGAGGGTGTTTTCGATCCAACAGTTAACCAATGAAAACACTGAAAAATAAGAGGCATCTATGCAATTCTAGAAGGGAGACCTTAAGAGTGACCAGACTGGCCGGGCGCGGTGGCTCAAGCCTGTAATCCCAGCACTTTGGGAGGCCGAGACGGGTGGATCACGAGGTCAAGAGATCGAGACCATCCTGGTCAACATGGTGAAACCCCGTCTCTACTAAAAATACTAAAAATTAGCTGGGCATGGTGGCGCGTGCCTGTAATCCCAGCTACTCAGGAGGCTGAGGCAGGAGAATTGCCTGAACCCAGGAGGCGGAGGTTGCGGTGAGCCGAGATCACACCATTGCACTCCAGCCTGGGCAACAAGAGCGAAACTCCGTCTCAAAAAAAAAAAAAAAAAAAAAAAAAAAGAGTGACCGGACTTGGAGTAACCTTGCCTACCTACTCTGGACTAAACAGACATGGAGAAAAGTTCTGCAGGGAGAAGGGTTAGAGGATTAGAGATCACAGCATCATCAAACAGAGGTTTTAGTGAGGGAAGCATCTGGAAGACCAAGGGCAGAGCTAGGAAGTATAGTTTCATTCCCAAAGGACCCCTGCACAGGGCTCAGCTCCTCCTGGGGCTCTTCCCTCAGATCATAAAGTTAGTCCTATGACTGTACATACAGGTTCACATTTTCCCTTTGAACTCCCTGTTGCTCTTCCGGCCCTTCAGAAGAGTCTTGATATAACTATACAAACTTGTCTAGTTTTGATTCGGGGAACAGGGGGTGGGCTGGTAAGACAGAGTATGGGCTGCCGTAGTTGCTTCCTTGTCCTTGTGGAGAGAGCAGTATGCTGGTGAGGGAGCTCTGGTGTGTCCAGGAGTTCCAGACAGTGAGCAGATAAGGAACGCACAGCGGAGTGGGGGCGGAAGGCAGATGACTCAGATATTACAGAGAAAAGCTGAGCCTGGCGGGGGCGGTGGGGGCGGGTAGGACGGACGCTTCTATCATACAGGTGCGCTCACGTACACACAAATTATCATCAGACAATCGAGGTGGCTGCAAACTGAATTGATTTGGATAAGATTTATTGATCAGATTGTTTTAGAAAACCAACAGCAAAACACTGACAAGGTACATAAATACAGATTGGACGTTTTAGGGCAAATTCACTATATTTCCTACTTGCTTGTAGGAAACCGAGTAAAGTGGAAAAGCTGTCCTGATCATATGGCATGCACACCAGACTGCAAAAGGACGTCCACACTATTTAACAGGACTGTGGCAAATAGCTTTAAAGTAAGGCGAGCATTGGGTGTGGCCCAAGCATACCCTGTTGGAAGAGCAAAGCTAGGCTTGCCTCTCCAAGACTGTCTCAGAAAGAGGCTTCCTTTCTTGGCTAGGTTCTTCCAGGAAATGCGTCATTGGCAGGTGCTTTTCCAGGGAGATACCTGTGCTCTCCCTGTGCAGATGTGCACAAGGAAGTGGCTTTAGAGAGTGTGTTTTCTAATGCCTCCTTAATATTCTAAATGTGTAATGGGTAAAACAACAATTACTACCACTTGGTGAAAATTTTGTTTTGTTTTTTTCTGAAAACTGCCTCTGATTCACCCTGTACACTGACTAAGCAGGGCCTTTAAAAAACTTATAAAAAGTTTTTTTGTTTCCCAAATTAAAAACATGAAAATTAAACTAGAAAGATGCAACTACTTTTGAAGCACAACTCAGAACTTCTGTTCGTAATGCCACACTAGGGAAGAGGCCGCTTTTGGCTGAATCCAATGACCTTACAAGGGAAAGGCCACGGCTGAACAGGATCTGGTGGCAATGCACACGGAGGTCCCAGAACTCTGCTAAGCCTACCTCAGGCCCTGCGAGTGTGCCTGGCGTTCAAGGCATTTGGAGAACCAAAGCAATTTCAGCTAACAGGGACCAGTTTTAGAGTGGAGCTTATGATCAGAGGACCATAAACCCTCATCCACCCTAGAGCTCAATGCCAGAAAAATTAAAAATAATACAAAAAATAAAGGAAAATAGGTGTTTGTGCTACATCAGAATGCTGGCAGGTAGACAGTTCAGTAACCTGTGCCACTTTCTAAGCATCTGTAAGACCACACAAAAACCAAACTGGTTTTACAGACTACTAAGACCAACACAGTCTTAGAGGATCATTCAACCTTTCCTATAGGCCAAGCTGTAGAAAATGGCAGAGCCATGGCTCTTGCAAGATTAGAGGAAAAGCAAGTATTTGTTAAGAGCCAGATAAATGTATTCAAATAATGGAATTTCCTCTGTGTTGCACACAGCTTTCTCTTCCCATAGATACTAAGAGTTCTTTGGTAGTTAGAGAAGAGATGGCCTACAGCTCAGGGCAGGAGATGACGCTGAAGAGTTACATCTAAACAGGATTACCACCTGTGGTTCCTGATTTCAGCGTTCTAACTGTTCAGACTGACTGATTACAGGCAATCAGCTGATTATATGGTCACTGGTTGCCAGCTCCTCCCTGATCGTTCCTTTTCCTTTTCTAACTACTTATTAGCCCCATTCCAAGGAAAAAGAGGGAAATGATAGGGAGGAGAAAGAAATAAAAATGAATTGATTGTTTGATGGAAAAGTGGATTCACTGATTATCTATGGAGTTCAATGATCTGTGCTTTACTCTGGCTACTCTGGATAACCAAAGGTCACTGTTAAGGTATCTTTTGCTTAAAAATGTTCATATGCTTATTATACTTTAAAATCTAGCTATGTAAGAGCATGACTGGCTTAAAGCAAATTTTTACATCATATCATTATGGCCCTGATAAAAGGAGATTCTGCCAATGGAAAGGTTTTCTTCTAGCCCCTGAAGGATAGCTAAGATTTCAATTTATTCTGTATTGGTTTATAGTTTTTCCAAGATGTGGAAAGTATTAAAGAAAGCATCATTTTCTTCATTTAAATGAGTGTATGCATGGGAGAGCTGATAGTATTGAATGCTAGGTTTAAATTCTCCATTTAGGAAATTCCTTACAGATGAACTTTCTTGTTCTTGGGCAACGAAATGTCAAGACGTGCAAACGTGAGATAGTACAAAAATGACAGGGGAAAAAAAAATCTCAGCTCTAACAAACTGAAAGAACAATGAGTCTCTAAGAGCTGGAGTAAGAAAACATGGGCTTGAAAATCCAGCTTTACCATGAGTTGGCTTAAGCCAGCCGATCACACCTAAAATTCTTGGCATAATTTGACTCTAAAGTAATGAGCTAGCTTCCCCAGGACAGACGCAAAAAAGTACTCTACCTGCTTTATAGTTACACCCTATATATAATATGTATATATCCATATGTTTCTATATATTGCACTTAAATTTACAGGACTGTAGTAAGACGGCTGGGAGTACCTCAAAGAGGCAGAGAAGCAGCAGGCATAAACTTTCCTAAATCAAGTAAACAGTGTCAGGAATTCCGAGTGCTGGTTATAGGTATACTGAAATACCTGATGACCCTTATCTAACTAGTTACCTACACTTAGTCATTCACACACAGTCTCATTTGGCATCCAGAACATGTGCATGTGTGGTTCTATAGCAGTCAGTGCTAGTCATACCACGTCATTTTTACTAGTGTTATATTAAAAGAAGACACTTTAGACCAAGGATATATACTTTTATGAAAATAAAACACACAGGTCTTCGATGTCAGGCCTCCAAAGCCTACCTCAAAGAAGACTACCCTCAGAAGGCTCAACAAAGGATGCCAGCAAGTGTGGCTGGAAGAGACCCCATCTCTGTTCACCTCTCTGGTGTAGCAGGGCTAGAGACTCACTTCTCTCCTAAGGACCATGAAAGTCTAAGCACAGAGGCTGAGCATTCAGTCTTTGGTCCCTGTATAAATCCAGGACAAAAATCTTCTTGCCGCCCTAGACAGCGTGGCTTGTTCAGTTTGGGATATATTACCAGCACATATCCAGAGGCAGGCTGAAGTCATGCAGCAAAGCTCTGTTCTGGTCTAATGGAGCTGCTCAGACTGACTTACTCTGGGAGAGCTCGGAGGAGCAAGCCAGGCAGTGGGTGCGGGAGGTTAGGTGCTACACAGACTGCTAATGGTGAGATGTAGGGGGGATGGGCCCTAGAGGACCTGCTCCTTCTCCTGTCTCTCTCCCACATCCCTCACTCCCCAGAAAGGACCCAAGTTCACGGATGCATGGCTATTGTAAGACTTCGCAGAATACAGGCTCCATCAACTCAACCCATCACAGAGGGGATGGTATGATAAGGCTTAGGAATTAGGAGCACACGTCTAGAGGCTGCCGTTTTCTCACCCCAGAACTGAACACCAGATGGTAACTTTTTAACCGTAGCTCAAATCCACACAAAAGCTGAAGAGATCCCTTCTGAGATGAAGGAAAAAGAAGAACTTTAAAAGCTAGGTGAAAAAGAGGCACTTAAAGGAAAGATGTGTCCCCACTCTCCCACACGAGTCTCCTGCTGCGAGGCGGCCCCGGGAGGACCAGCGCTGCCCTCGCGCGCCTTCAGCACCTTGAGTATACCTGCGGCTTACACATGCGCATGGCGAGCCTCTTGCTCAGCTCCCCTAGCAGCCTGATGGCAAAGCAAGTGAAAATTGAAGTCATTCTTCTTTTTAGAATTAAAAAAAAAAAAAAAAAAAAATCAAACCAGAATGAAAATTTCACACCAAAAAAAAAAAAAAAAAAGAATGCTACTCAGTTTTATTCCTTCCTCATGCTAGTTTTTAAATGATACTTGGTTCTTCAGGAAGGATGACCTGTGGCTTTACCCCCAAGACCTTTTATCCAATTACTAGACAATTATTCACAGTACCATGCACAATAAAGCAGACAGAAGAGAAGGCAACAAGCTAAGGGAAAAATCAAGGACCAACTGCCTGAGAAAATGGCAGGTACCTACCTGGTCCATTAGAAAAGAAACAAGTTCTGTAAAGAAAATGGCCACGATGACAGCCAAAGACCACAGCCCGAGCAGAAGCCAAGTTAACAAGCTCAGAGGATGCAGGCTTTCCCTGCCTGGCTTTTCTCTGGCCTCTCTCAGGAGTTTGCGTTCACGTTACACAGCATTTACACCACATGTTTAGGGTCTACAATTCCCCCTGAAGAAGTCAAAGAGATATTTAAAACCCATAATGAGCAGAAGAGAGTTTGAAAACTGCCAGAATGAAGAACTTTTGGCCACCACCAGTTTTTCTATTTGAAACATTCTGGGTGCCATAATTTCTAAGAGCAACAATGAACAGCACAACCTCGATACACACACAAGTCCTTTGACAAAGCCAGCCCTAACCAGTGCTGGCACCATGAGGATGAGAAAGAAAGCGCTAACCAAGGGTTGCTGGGCTGCTTAACCTTCCTTCACAGCTAAAGGGTAGGTGTGAGTTATCTATGCAACAAGATGGTAACCACTGCTGCCATCAGATCCAGCTACTACTCATTTGACACACCTTGAAAACACTCAGTGAAACATCTAGGTTCAAGTGTAACCTGCAAGATTCTCAAGGTTAGCCTTCTCAATCGATCCCCTAAACTTGTGGTTGTTGCTGTTGCTAGATGTAAAAATTCTTTAATTTCATTTTTGTTTATGCTGATGATGTTTTCATTTCTGGAAGATTGTATGACATGGAACTATTCGAAATTCCTTTCAAAAGGAATCTGTCTTGATCGAAAATGTTGCTAAGGTAGTTTCGGACTTTCCCTTAACTCTATTGAGAAGGAAGTGGGAGTATGTGAGGTCATGTGCATGTAATGGGGCAGGAGAAATAGAAGCAAAGAAGAAGCACATGGGAAAGTGAGATGTCTATAAACTGAAAAAACAATTTACAGAAAGGCATCTGATGTATTTTCTAAATAAGGCGTTGATCAGGGTAAGCAATCCTTTTTGTAGCACATTCTACACTGCTCATAAATAAAGGAGTCTCTTTAAATTAACATTTCCAGTATCAATGAACAGTCCAGAAATCCTCATTTCAAGCGTTCGATGAGTCCCTGTGTGAGTCCAAGGTGCAGAAGCTGTGTTCGGGAGAGGTTTGCAAGGTTAGGGAAGGCCGCGAGCAGCTTCTCCCAGGCCAGTTCCAGCAGGCTAGGTACCACCAGCCAGATCTTAAACAGTGACCCAGTCCGTTTGTTTTCATGGATGTTCACCACTCCTCCATGAATGTACATGCAACCAGCCTATGAGTAGTTAAAAGAGGACAAATTCAAATGAGAGAGAAACAGATACAAGGCTGAAGACTCAGCGGGGAAAGAGTACAGGAGATGGAATCAAGAAGAAACAAGAATTCCTCACTGATTCCAATACCGTGCAGAGATCAAGAGGGTTTAAGTAATTAAGGAATTACTAAGGGAAAAACTATATATATATATATATATTTTTTTTTTTTTTTTTACTTCAACAACAAACAATTTCACTATTAACTAATATTAAACTAAGACTATATTTAGTACCCACGGTGCCAAATACTGGGAGTACAAAGATGAAAATAAAGGCCTTCGCCTTCAAGAAACTAATGGGATCTTCAATAATATGGTATCAAGGGAGTAAAAGTATTCCGCCCTCCCAGGAAACACCTTTGACATCACGGTCAGGGCCAGAATGCCACAGGTAGCATTTCTCTTACATTGATGTTAGTCTCTCAAATTTGGGTATGATGGGTTTTCTCCTCTTTTCTCAGAGGAGGGCCTAGCTTTGGGAAGGATGTTGGTGTGCCTATATCCAGGTTTTTTTCTTGCTAGTATCTCTAAAAAGATTTCCTTATCATCTGTAACTACATAAGGAAGGTATGAAAATAAAAACTTACTGGTGTAACAGCTGCACAGTGAAAATAAACTGGCTCTGGCATGGTAGCTGGGAGCTTCACCCACTGGAAAGTCTGCAGATTCAACTTCCAGATATCGCCCAGGATCACCTCTCCATTATAGCCCCCACAAATAAACACATCTGTGAAGAAAAGAGAAAGTCAAGATCACACCAAGGAAAAGAGCCAAAGCTATGGAGTGTTTTACAGTAGATCACACAGCCAGCTGACATGTGACAGTGAAGTGGACTGCCCTACGACACAGAGGACTTTTGCTGTGCAGTCTCTCATGCTGTTGTCTTGCTCCTCAACAGAACTAAGATGCTATGTCAGGGTATTCAATGGGACTAAGGATGCAAACCTCTAAGGAGGCTTCATGTCACAGTTTCCAAATTCAAACACATACCTACAGATCCCAGGCACAGAAAGTGAATGAGCAATGGGGTCTAGAAGATAAAGAGAAGTCTCAGGAAAACAGACAGGAATGCTCATGCTCTAAAAGAGGTGACAGCTATTTGACACCACAAGGGACTTAAGGTTCGCAACTGCCAGACGGTCCATTTTTTTCAAGGCAAGGTGGAAATCTGGATATGTTTTTAAAGATGAAACATTTTGGGAGCTGGACATGGTGGCTCATGCCTGTAATCCCAGCACTTTGGGAGGCTGGGGTAGGTGGATCACGAGGTCAGGAGTTCAAGACCAGCCTGACCAACGTGGTGAAACCCCATCTCTAAAAAATTACAAATATTAGCTGGGCGAGTGGTGCATGCCTGCAGTCCCAGCTACTTGGGAAGCTGAGGCAGAAGAATCACTTGAACCCAAGAAGCGGAGGTTGCAGCGAGCTGAGATCATACCACTGCACTCCACCCTGGGTGACACAGTGAGACTCTGTCTCAAAAAAAAGGGAAATATTTTGATTTTTAAGTTTTGGCTACTAACTTTTTTTTTTTTTTTTAAAGACAAGGTCTCACTATATTGTCCGAGCTGGTCTTGAACTCCTGGGCTCAAGTGATCCTCCCACTTCAGCCTCCCAAAGTGCTAGGATTATAGGCATGAGCCACCACAGCTGGCCTAAAAAAATTTTTTAATACACACATAAGCCAAACAGAACACATATGCAGGCCACCAGTTGCAAACTCTTCTTTAAATAAGGTCCTGGAAAGAATATACATTTATCTGCTCATAGAGACAAAAGTCTCCTGGTAGACATTTAACCTGAAGAGGAACATTCAGTGCAATGCTCAGTTTAGGAACACAAAAGAGGCTCTTCCAAGCTTTCAGCTAAAAGACGACAAACTGAAGCTCTGTTTGAGCTGTACAGTTATTACGAATAACTTTCCCAAAATGAAAGGTGTGGGTTTTCTGGTAAAATCAGTTATAACTAATTAGACAACTTGTAACAAAGGCTATGTGAACCTTCCAATGAAATGTCGAGAACTAAGGTTGAATTCCATTTGTATGGTGCTTGGCCTTAAAGAATTAAGTGAATAAATTTCCTAACTCAGGTCTAGACCAAGTTTAAGCCAGTATGTAAGCTATAAAATGCACTGGCAACTTTTTTGGCTAGGATTCAAGGAAAACTTTAAAGTACAGTTCCATTCTCAGAGAGAGAAATGTGAACAATGTCGCTATCTATAAATCTTATATAGAAAACAGAGCATAATAAAAAATTCTTCTGTACTAGAGATGGCAGAACAATCCCAGTTATATCTGAACTAAGTTGCTGAAAGCATACAGGCTATCTAACTCATTTATATATACTTTCCTTCCAGAAAAAAATTTAAGAGCTATAGCAAACAATGAAATAAGTTATAAATTAAAAGACAGGAAGGTTATCCAGAGAGGAGTCACTTATTACATTTAGTTAAAGTGGCTGCAGCTGCTTTCTGAAGGCATACAATGCCTTAGTTGTAATATGGCCAAAGAATGAGCTAAGAGTTCCATTTGGCATCAGAGAGAGAACAGAATCAACTTTATGAAATAACACTCTAAAGGAGTTATTACAATTTTAATACAATGTTCACTGAGGTCTCCACAGTATAAACAGTGGAGATTATTAGTATTAGCCACGATAACCACAGACATCTGTTGAGGTGTGGGGTGCTGAAAGATCAAGTGGTACAATAAAAGCTTATTTATCACCATTTGTTGAGTTCTCTTATAACTGAGGGACCCAAACATCATACCAGTTTACACTATGAAAATGGCTGAGAGAGGCATAACAATGAATTTCCCTTTAAGTTTAAACTACAAGTTTAAACTATAACTTTCTCAAAGTTATGAGCCTCTTTGAGGGGCTATCATTAGGAAATAAGATGTTTTCAGAAGACACAATTACAGAAATGGAAGCATCATGTTGTTTAGAATCCTTACCATTTTTTATTTGAACACAACTGTGACACCTTCGGGCTGCAGGAAAGCCTGCCAAACACACAAACACAGAAGTCCCATTATTTACAGAAGGACTGGGAATCACACTGATATAACACAGTGAAAGACACAGTATTCGAAACTCAAAACAATCCCTTTGTTACATGGGATCAAGCAAACATTGGCTAGTCCTTCCACTCCCTCCTTAATTCAAAAGCCTTCAGAAATCTCATAATAACAGTACAATGCTAAGGTGCCAGAAACAAAGGGGTAAAGGACAGGAGTTGCTAGTGGCTTTCCCAAGCCCTTTTACCCACAAGGAGATAGGTAGATCTTTATTCTTTCTTTAATTTAGACAGAGTCTCACTCTGTTGCCTAGGCTGGAGTGCGGCGGTGCAATCTCGGCTCACTGCAGCCTCCACCTCCTGGGCTCAAGTGATCCTCCCACTTCAGCCTCCTCAATAGCTGGGACTACAGGTGCACGCCACCACACTCAGCTAATTTTTTGTAATTTTAGTGGAGACAGGGTTTTGCCATATTGCCCAGGCTGATCTCTAACTCGTGGGCTCAAATGATCCGCCTGCCTCAGCCTCCCAAAGTGCTGGGATTATAGGTATGAGCCACCACACTCAGCTGGTACATCTTTATTTAAGCTCCAATTTCTTCTATCACCCATACTTCCCAGCTTCTGCCAAAGAATTCAACAATCCCCATTAAAAGCCTATTTGTTCAATTGCTAAGGAAGAATTATTGTGTTATTATTATTGTTGTTGTTGTTGTTATTTGAGACGGAGTCTTGCTCTGTCTCTCAGGCAGGAGTGCACCGGTGCAACCTTGACTCACTGCAATCTCCGCCTCCTGGGTTCAAACGATTATCCTGCCTCAGCCTCCCAAGTAGCTGGGATCCTCAAATGATCCACCTGCCTTGGCCTTCCAAAGTGCTGGCAGGTGTGAGACACCATGCCCAGGGCTAAGGAAGAATTATAATTGGGCTAAGGAATACAAGTATTTTCTAATACCAGTTCAACAGATTTTTCTCTTTTTTTTTTTGAGATAGGGTCTCATTCAGGTGCTCAAGCTGGAGTGTAGTGGCTCACAAGTATTTTCTAATACCAGTTCAACAGATTTTTCTCTTTTCTTTTGAGATAGGGTCTCATTCAGGTGCTCAAACTGGAGTGTAGTGGCTCACTCATGGCTAACTATGGCCTCTATTTCCCAGGCTCAGGTGATTCTCCCACCTTCACCTCCTGAGTAGCTGGGACTACAGGTGCACACCACCATGCACAGCAATTTTTTTTTGTATTTTTTATAGAGACAGGGTCTCACCATGTTGCCCAGGTTGGTCTCAAACTCTTGGACTCAAGCAATCTGCCCACCTTGGCCTCCCAAAGTGCTGAGATTTTAAGCATGAGCCACTGCACCCAGCCCAACAGATATTTTACTTGCCACCTAATTCAGTAAAATTACTTTTTCCTTCCAAAATGAGTAAAAGTATAATACACATTTGTGAAAGATAAATTAATCAATACTTTAAATTTACCTATTTTTTCATGGGGTTTTGTTGCGATTTCCTCCCATGCATTCGTTTCAAGGTTGTATGCATGGATCTTGGAGAAAAAAAAAAAACATATACACATACATAAATAATTGTAATTTTAGCTAGCCTGAAAATGGATTTTTAAAAAATAGACTTTGTTTTTTAGAGCAGTTTTAGGTTCACAGCAAAACTGAGCAGAAGGTACAGTGATTTTCCATACAGAAAACTTTTAACAGCAGCAGCCTGTGTAAACATATATTCTTAGTAGGAAAGTCTTTCTTCTTTTCCTTTTTTCTGGTCTTTCCAAATATAAGGGAAAACATTAAATGAGGCAGTTGAAAATTAAATACATATATGATTTCACTTCTTATTTTTATTTTTTATTTTGAGATGGAGTGTCACTCTATCACCCAGGTTGGAGTGTAGTGACACCATCTCAGCTCACTGTAGCCTCCATCTCCCAGGTTCAAGCAATTCTCCTGCCTCAGCCTCCTGAGTAGCTGAGACTACAGGTGCCCACCACCATGCCCAGCTAATTGTTGGTGTTTTTAATAGAGATGGGTTTTCACCATGTTGGCCAGGCTGGTCTTGAACTCCTGACCTCAGGTCATCTACCTGCCTCGGCCTCCCAAAGTGCTAGAATTACAGGGATGAGCTACCACACCCGGCCTACTTTTTAAAATTCACAGAAAAAGTGAAAAAAGGGTTGGAATGAGAAGCTGCCATGCATGTGATTCTTGATTTTCTTCTGTATGTTGTTCTGCAACTTTTTTTACAACAGAAAAATGCAAGTGTTTGTAAGAGAATGTGGGAATTCAGTTTCGACAAAGACCATTAAGGTTTCAAGGCAGTCCCGGAGCTCTACAGCCTAATATAGGTTTCCCCTGGGGTATGTGACTATGACATTTTAGAAATGCCACAGGAATGGATGAATAACAGCCCTTCAGAGCTCAGCTTTCTGAAGTTCGTGACGTGCAGCCCTAAACAAGTCTGTTCTTTTTAGATACACAGCAAAGATAATGATAGGGATGTGACATTTTGAGAATGCTGGCTCCAATTCTAATTAGTTGCTCCATTCAAGCTACTATGCCCTCCTTTTAGTCACTTTCTTCATCCAACATAAGGGGATAATTTTCATAAAGTATTTTCAGTGTGTGATAAATAACACCTGTCAACTGAAAGCATATTGGGGCACAGAGTTCAACCTTATAAAGCGCATCCAACACAAAATAGGTGTTAATGAGGAAAGTGCTCAAAAAATTAAAATATCTAAAGTCACAGAATTATCTTGCCTAGTTGACATATGCATCTTTCTATCCTTCTCCCTCTCCCTTTTTTTCTTTTTTAAATATATACCTTGTTTAAGGAATATGCTGTCCAGGAAGTACCACCTCCCAAGATGTAAATCCTCTGTCCATCATGTGCGATTTCATGTCGGTATCTGAAAATACACAATAAAATTAGTTTATAATTAAGTAAAAATGATCTACCTAAGATTTAGCTGTAAGGTTTTTATTACATCATTATTTATAAGAGTAAATTATTAGAAATAACCCAAGTGCTTAACAATAGTGAATTGGTTATATGACTTACAGAATATACACAAAATGGCTTAGTATGCAACCAATAACAATGTTGGCACCTGAGGGTGGTTAAGGTATTGAGAACTTTTTGTGTGTTATTATTATTTTTATTATTTTATTTTATTTTATTTTATTTTTGAGACAGAGTTTCGCTCTTGTTACCCAGGCTGGAGTGCAATGGCGCAATCTCGGCTCACCGCAACCTCCGCCCCCTGGGTTCAGGCAATTCTCCTGCCTCAGCCTCCCGAGTAGCTGGGATTACAGGCACGCACCACCATGCCCAGCTAATTTTTTGTATTTTTAGTAGAGACGGGGTTTCACCATGTTGACCAGGATGGTCTTGATCTCTTGACCTTGTGATCCGCCCACCTCAGCCTCCCAAAGTGCTAGGATTACAGGCTTGAGCCACCGCGCCCGGCTTATTTTTATTTTTATTTGAGATGGAGTCTCCCTCTGTCGCCAGGCTGCAGTGCAGTGGCAAGATCTCGGCTCACTGCAACCTCTGACTCCCTGGTTCAAACAATTCTCCTGCTTCAGCCTCCCAAGTAGCTGGGATTACAGGCATGCACCAACACACCCAGCTAATTTTTGTATTTTTAGTAGAGATGGGGTTTCACCATGTTGGCCAGGATGGTCTCGGTCTCCTGACCTCGTGATCCACCCACCTCAGCCTCCCAAAGTGCTGAGATTACAGGTGTGAGCCACCATGGCCAGCTGTGTCATTATTTTTTTAAATCAATTGCATTAAAAATTTATGGATATTGCCGGGCGCAGTGGCTCACACCTGTAATCCCAGCACTTTGGGAGGCCAAGGCGGGTGGATCACGAGGTCAAGAGACGGAGACCTGGTCAATATGGTGAAACCCCGTCTCTACTACAAATACAAAACATTAGCTGGGCATGATGGCACGTGCCTGTAGTCCCAGCTACTCAGGAGGCTGAGGCAGGAGAATTGCCTGAACCCAGGAAGTGGAGGTTGCGGTGAGCCGAGATCGCGCCATTGCACTCCAGCCTGGGTAACAAGAACGAAACTCAGTCTCAAAAACAAAACAAAACAAAACAAAAAATTTATGGATACATAAATAGATACAGAAAATAACTATTAGGATACAATCCAAAACATTAAACCTGGTTATCTTTAAATTTAAACTCGGTTTTTTATTTTCTTCATTTTGCTTACTTGTATTTTCTAAATTTTTCTATAATCTTTTGTGGTAACTTCGTATAAAGGGAAAGTTATTACATAGTTTTAAAAAGTCATCTGCCTACATTTAGAGGCCTTAGACTATGGGTTTGCAAATTAAAATACTTATTTAGCAGAAAATTATGCTACATAGAACTGTGAATATAATATAAAACACCTACCAGACTTTTAGCTAGGCTGTCTAGCTAAAAGCTAAAATAATTTATAATAGGTCCATAAAATGTCTCAAAGAAAGCAACCACATGGAAATGCTTTGAAAACTTAATCTATTTCCATCTTTACCTAAAGATATTGTTGCTTATAAAATGAATTACATCAAAATCTGTCCAGTAGATTTTTTTTTCTTTTTCTTTTTTTAATAAAATTATAGATATATAGATATAGATATAAAAACATAAAACAGACACAACGCAAGCGGACGCTGTCGTGTGCTTGCTCTCGGGTCCCTGACGCCAGGGGAAGCGCTGGCCTCCCAGTGTGCTTTCCACAGGGCGCGAGCACCACGCCATCTCTCAAGTCCTCTCATGGTAGTTTTACAATGATCATAACATACCACAATTAAGAAAAATTCTTCCTTAGCACCTATAACACTATTTTGTTTAAAGAGGCAACAAAGAGACACAGGGTAGTCTAAATAGAGTTAATAAAAATGGTTTACTGTCTTTGCTTTCAAACTGGAGGAGAAAAAATTCTCTTCAAGTGTTTCAGTGAGTTTAATTTTAAGAGGCAACTCTTACTAGAAGGCAATTAGAGAGAATCATGTGATGTTTGAGTGTTTAACAGAACACTTAAAATGAATGACCTTTCCATGCATCCACCCATCCATCATTCATCCACCCAACTATCCATGCAACCTTCCTTCCACCTATCCAATCAACATTTACTGGGCATCACTGTGGGGATGGCCCTGTGCCCCATACTGAGGATATGTCTGTGAGTGAATGAGCCAAAGAATTCCAATATGCAAGTTAAGAAGGGAAATCAGGCTCAGCATTGTGGCTCACGCCTGTAATCCCAACACTCTGGGAAGCCAAGGTGGGCAGATTGCTTGAGCCTAGGAGTTTGAGAAGCAGCCTGAGCAACATGGTGAGACCTCAACTATATTAAAAAAAATTTTTTTAATTAGCCCGACATGGTGGCACAGGTCTGTAGTCCCAGCTACTTGGGGGACTGAGATGGGAGAATGGCTTGAGCCTAGGAGGTCGAGGTTGCAGTGAGCCATGATTATGTCACTGTGTGCTCCAGCCTAGGTGACAGAGTGAGACCCTTTCTCGAAAAAAAAAAAAAAAAAAAAAAAAAGAGTGGAATCAAAAAGTAACTGGAAAGTAACTGTTTTGCCTGTAATATGAAATTTAGTTATAAATGCTACCACTGGTTTCTTCTTCAAAGTGTTACTATCTTCTTAATGCAGAAAGACTAAATTATAAGAGGAAATGCCATGAAAAAAATTGTATAGTTTAGAAGGAAGTACTATCTCCTCACCAGAAGAATTTTTTTTACTTTAGCCCTTTTTTTAATAACATACTGAGATCTAACATCCAACAGCCAGTTAGTTATCCTAACTAGGGCTAAAGGGTTTTCTTCATATTGCCAATGCTCTGAAAGAGGTCAAATGTTAGCATGAAAGAATAAACCTGCTTTAATTCTAGATCCTCACCTCTCTTCTGGCAGATCACAGGATAGGTTGTTTGGTTTCAGTTGTGTCCACTCTCTGGTATTGAGATCTAACTTGTGCAGGTCTGTGCTGTAAATATAGCCGGTTGTCCCTCCAAAGACATAAAGGGAGCCATTGATGATGGCCATAGCCTGGATAACAAGGAAAGGTGAGTAAGACTGACTTGTTAACACTTGATTAAAGAATGTAAACTTACCAGATACCTCCAGCTCAGGTTTTATGAAATTCTCTTGCACTTTTTAATCTTTTTAATATATCAGACTCTTAAAAGACTAAAGATTTTAGAGAACCCAGAGATCATTTTAAGAACCTGGAAAACACCTTTAGAAAGGTAAAGCTTTACTCAACTGGAAAGCCAGTCCTACCTGCCAAGATGTTTCTTAAGGGTCCTGGCCGATCAAATAATTTCTAGCCCATGGGCAAAAGCATTTCCATTGAAAGCTGCTTCTCTCTACAAGTCTGAAGAAAAATGCTCTCAAGCAGCAGCAGATATGAAAATAGGTCACTACAACCTCCTAAGTAAAAAGCCTAATCGGGAGTTCAAGGAACTTGACCTTTTCCACTGGACTCTTTTCAGTGAAAATTTCAGCTATTGTTATGGCCACCTCTTACAATTTATAGGCCTCTGGTGGAAGCAACAGAGTTATCTAGTATGTGCTCCTTTAAAGTTAAGCTCAGAAGCTGTTTATCAGTACTAATGCCAGCGAGTCAAGAAACGAGCCAAAGCTTGGTTGTTTTAAGCTTAGGCTCTCAAAGGGTCTCTGATGTACAGTGGGTTGCTCCCTATCTTTCTGGATATAACTTTTCAGACCTAAAGTTTGAAGCACTGGCACCTAAACTAATCTCTGCGTAATATATGTTTAGCTCAGACCCACGTAAAAGTTTCTTAACCAAGTGCTTTCTCATCTACTCAAGAATCACCCTAAAAGTTACCAGGACCCAAACCATAGTGGAGCCCTATCTCTTATTGGGAGTGAGGGTAGGGGTGGAGGTTGGGTTTTAACATTTAAAGTAACTTCCATACAGATCTATATCCTGAGCTAAATTGAATTAGAAACAGAAAGTAAAAAAAAAAAAAAAAAGAAAGAAAGAAAGAACAGAAGAGAAAAGAAAAGAACATGGCAAGTAACCAGATTTACAAATTATAATTTCACATCAGAACTAAAAAGTCAAGTACTAACCACAAAGAACCCTTCTCCATTAAAATAAAACGGTAACAACTGCAAATATTCTAACACCGTCCCCAGGCTAGAAAAATATGAACAAATACACCATGATTGGCCATAGACTGGTACCTGTCCATATATACGACTGGGTTTCTTCCCCCGACAGCTGAGTAAAGCCCATCTCTTATACTTCACATTACACACGTGGACGTCATTGCCGTTGCTCTCTCCAAATGGGATGCCGGTACCTCCAAAAACTAACAGGTTGTTTCCATGCAGCACAACTGAGGAAGGAGAAGCACAAATTCCACTCACATGATGGCTACCTGCAATGTGTTCCCACATAAACCCATAATATCTGAGAAGCTAACATGTATCTGCCTTAATGATCTTATAAGATAGCTCAAACCACTGACATCTAACTACTAGCTGAGCATACCAAACCTAAAAATCTGAAATCTAAAATACTTCAAAATTCAAAACTTTCTGTGTACCAACAATGATGCTTAAAGGAAATGCTCACTGGAACACGTTAGAGTTCAAAGTTTTGGATTTGGAATGCTAAGTACAATGCAAATATTCCAAAATAAAAAAAATTATGAAATGTGAAACACTTTTGGTCCCAAACATTTCAGAGAAGGAATACATAGCCTATACTAGAAAGTTCTGCAGAAAAAGATCTAGCTCCACTATACGGGATATAGCATATAGTTCACTGCTACATATATATGACGTATTCAGCACATGTTTATGGAATTCACTAAACACTGTGTATAACAATAGTGACTTCTGTGAACTACAGTTTACCCAGTATACCACTGCTGCTAAAGACAGTTAAGTATACAGCAAAGCAGAGAAAAATGAAGCATCATCTTTGATTGCAGCTTACTGCAGTCTTGACCTCCGGGGCTCAAGTGATCCTCCTGCCTCAGTTTCCCAAGTGGCTGGGACTACAGGTGTGTGCCACCATGCCTAGCTAACTTTTGTATTTTTTTGTAGAGACAGGGTTTTGCTATGTTGGCCAGGCTGGTCTTGAACTCCTGGGCTCAAGCAATCCACCCACCTTGGCCTCCCAAAGTGCTGGGATTACAGGCGCAAGGCACCACATGGTGGTTTGGAACTAAACCCACGATATCTCTGAGGTATGCCTGTACTTTGCTCGATAGCTATTAACTGTCATCATAAGCCCCATCTGCTGACCTTATACTACATTTTGCCTAGCATATACATGATACTTTATGTTGAACCTTCTAAGATTTTATTAATCCCATTTTACAAGTTAGAAAATTAAAGCTAAAACTCACCTGACAAGCAAATGATATACAGCTGAATTCAAACTCTGGACCCAGGTAATTCGGAATCACCATGCTATATTATTGCCCTAGTAAAAAGCCTATCCATCCGCAGGGCTAAATCACATTATAATTTTATCAATTATTAATGAAGAATATGGGACATTGAACCTAGCTTCTCAGACATTTCATAAAGTCTAGAATTAAGAACTGCTTCCACTCACGTGACATAGATGCCAATTCCCGGGGCATGTAGCCATCTGTTCCCATCTGGTGCCACACTCCTGTAGCAAAATGATACCTCCAGAGTTCCCTGAAGAGAGGATAGTCTTCATTATCAGGCCCTCCCGATTCATCATAATCTGGGTTATAACCTCCAAACACATATAAGTTGGTATTATCTGCCACGCAACGATGTCCACTTCGTGCTGGTGGAGGTCTGTGTCCTAGGAGAGAAGAGGACAGTTTTCCACCGGTGTCCTGCCAGTTGAAAAGTCCAAACAAAATTAGGTAACAACCATTTTAGACTTAAAAGGGGATCAGGGAAGAATTACAACATGGATATACTTCTTATTTGTTTAGATTTATAACATGGATATACTTCTTAATAATATTTCTTCACATATGCCACTTAAGATTTTAAGGAGCTAGTCTCTACTTCTATTTCATATGACTACCTTCAGATTTTGATAACTGTAAAAAGCATGATAAATTCAAATAAATGGCTGACAACTTGACATTTTCAAGAAAAATAGGAGGAAGGGTTTAATAATCCAAAAGCTAACAGGACAAATTTTCTTATTTCCTTAGAGGAGAAAAAACACAGGCCAACTAAATCAAACTGTGAATTAGGGAACTAAATAAATATAATCACGAATGTGAATGAGTCATGTATAAATAAAAATACACACACATAAAATCTATGATTTTTCCACAAGATATAATTATATAATTAAAGTGAAACCTGGCTGTTAAAGAGTTACAGCAAAATTTTGAATTTAAATAACATTCTAGCTATTATGGTGGTTAACAAAGAATCTCCTTATATTTATCTCAGAGAGCATCTTTCATCCTATTAAGTGCTTTACTAAGAAAAGTTATTTCTACAATTTATATTTGAGTGTTCTGAAGTCTAAATTATGTCAACTAGTTTACTGAAAATTACTTCAAGATTATTTTAGAGTAAAAAAAAAAAACAAACTCTAAAACTCTATTTTTGTTATCCTTAAAAGTTTTATACCAATCTATACAAACCCTTGCCTAACTTCAGAACCAAAGATGCTTAAATATATAATGGGTGGAATAAGAAGCTACTGTAGTTGTGACCCTACAGAGGAACCCACTTTTACGTGTTGGTAATAGATACTAGTATAAAGATAATATTAGGACAACACTAGACACCTAATAATCATGCTATACAAACATTTATTACCAACCTAATACAGGCCTTCTATATTTACTTTTTAACATAAAAATCCCAGTTTCTAAGTTATGTTTTTAAACAAGAACTGAAATTGTGCACAGATGGAGAGCAACTAAAAAAGAGTGAATCACTGAGTCACTCAGGTCCAACTCCTCGCCACTCAAGTACCAAGTCATCTGCTCAGCATGTTAGAGTCGTTCTCCTGCTAACCTTGTCCTACCATCAGTTTCTCACACTTTTCTCTGCTAGGAAAGCCCAGAGTCCCTCCCTTACCCCTTGGCCTAGTCTACCTACCTACCCTTCAATCCCTAGTTGTGGAAATACCTAAGTCTAGTGTGAACAGCCCTTCTCATCAATAAAACCCTAGGACCCTTCCAGTTCAGTACCATACTACTTATATATTAGCATATACAATGTATAATTAATAAGATGATCACACATAACTATGTAAATACATGAATATCAGGTAAACTATAATCAGGTGGCAAATTTACTGAGCTATGATTTACCTTAAATGAAGAACTTAACTTCTCTTTCTAGGACTCTTGAAACAGAAAGTGTGGTGTGGAAGAAAAAATAAAAGCTCCTAAAAATGTCTAAGTTTGAATCCCGGTTCTAATTGCTACTTTGAGCAAGTCACTGACCCTTGTGTAGTCTCAGATTCCTTATTTGCGTATTTGGATATTTTTAATGTACTTCAAACATTTGTTATGTTTGTCATATTGAAATGTTTATTGGTTTATACATGTAACTTTCTAGGAGGCTGTGAGCTATCTGAGGGAGGAGGAATACATTTGTATTCACCTTCTATAACCAAGCCTAGGGCACACAGCAGACACTTACCAAACTGGGAACCTACTAATTTGGCATTTAATTTTCTCTACCTATTTTGTCAGTTTGTTTTTCTTCTCCAAATAGATGATAAGTTCCTCGAGGGTAAAGATCATGTATGATAATTATTCTGTATCACCTACAACACCTGGAACAGGGGGAGATCCTAACAGGTGCTAGAAGTTGGGCTGACTTTAACATCAGGTCAAAGTAAACAGTGACAGGGATGATTAAAACAGTGTTCAACTCTCGGTGGACTTTGATATTATTATGCCTAACAGATATATGATTTAGGGAATGAGTGTTAGATTATGCAGTGTTCTCAATACACAAATCCTTCTTTCTAAGAATTAGCAAGACAAATTTAAAGAAGAAATCTAACAGAGTTAGTATGGTCAGCAGACAGGAACTCTAAAAATCTCTGTCATCTGCTGTATTGCTTAAAGCAAATAGATAATTTTTAAAGCCGCTTTTGACCGAATATGAAAAGAAATGCAATCTATTCTACTAATTTTTAAAGCTGCTTTTGGCCAAATATGAAAAGAAATGCAGTCTATTCTACATTTTCTCTAAATGGCTGTATAGTAGGGAAGGTGAGGTTAAAAGTTTATTGCCAACTATTTCTGTGACAAATACAATTCACATGGATTACACAGTTGAGGAGTCTGTGAAAAGATAGTTTCGTATTTCTCTACTCACTCATTCAGGTCAAAAATATTGGGCCAGGGATGGTGGCTCACACATGTAATCCCAGCAGTTTGGGAGGCTGAGGCAGGTGGATCACCTGAGGTCAGGAGTTCAAGACCAGCCTGGCCAATATGGTGAAAACCCATCTCTTCTAAAAATACAAAAACTAGCTGGCGTGGTGGCTGGCAGCTGTAATCCCAGCTACTCGGGAAGCTTAGGCAAGACAATTGCTTGAACCTGGGAGGCGGAGGCTGCAGTGAGCCGAGATCACATCACTGCACTCCAGCCTGCGTGACAACAGCAAAACTCCATCTCAAAAAAAAAAAAGAAAAATTATTATTGGATGCTGGCTATGTACTCAGTACCATGTACTGTGGTAGGTGCTGGGACACAATGATAAGGCAATGACTACCTCTGCCCTCGAGAGCTTATAGTCCAGCCTGCACAGCACAAGTCAGTAGCCATGAGCCATAACACGTGGCTCCTAAGCACTTGCAATGTGAGTGATCCAAACTGAGCTGTGCTTTACATGTAAAAATACCCCCTGGATTTCAAAGACTAAGTACCCAAAAATGAATGTAAAATTATTAGTTTTTATATTGATTATATGTTGAAATGGTATTTTTAAAAACATTGGGTTAACTAAAAATATTAAAATTAATGTTACCTATTTGTTTTACTTTTTCAAATGCGGGTACTAGAAACATTTTAATTTTGTGGTTCACCTATTTCTGACACAGTGCTGATCCAGCCCAACTGTTGGCTTCTGTTAATAATTTCATGATCTCTGCAAATCACACTGCTGGGTAAAGAGCATCTAATCAATATTTGATAAATATTAAACATCTTGTCAAGGAATCTCATAGCTGGGAGTAAAATGGCAACTCCTCTTCTCTCTCGCCAGTAACTACAGATTTCTTTCTCATATTTATAGCCCAAGAGTGACTAACATGTTAAAAAGCCATTTCATTTTGGATAAACCATGGGAATTTGTCTGGGTTAATGCCATGAAGACCAAGCATTAATTTTTATTAGGTGAAATATAGCATAGGCTCCTCAACCTTGACAAAACCGAAATTGGGTTTCAGAGTCTCAAGCAGCTCTCTAAATCCTCCCCCAAATTTTCCATGTGCAAATCCCATTTTCCTAAAAATTACTTACTGCTAATAAAATCTACCATAGAATTGGTTTACCTGATTCAGGAACTCCCACTGGAAAATGTAAAAGCAAAAAATTAAAACAGAACCTTATTCACAGGTAAACACTCAATACCCAGAAGAGAACATGAAGCTAAAGGATATGTACCTGTAATGTCTGACCCATCTTCTCTTCCATGTCACAAGGACTCGCTCTTTACCCCAGGGAGCAAGCAAGAACTTACAGTAACCAGAGAAACAGGTTTTAGTTTCTAGCCCAAAGGCAGAAAGAAGCTAGCTGTCTGAGATAATGTGACGGAAGATTAGTTTGTTTCCAGTATTTTCACTATTATAAATAATGTTGTAATGAAGCTTTCTCTATATATATTTGTATGCAAATGTATGAGCATTTCTGGGTCAAAGGAATATGCATTTAACATTTTTATGGAAAAAATAAAAAATGCAAAAATACAAAACAAAAAATTTTTTTATAGATATAATACTGTTATAGGGCTATACTGCTCTCCAAATAGAATGGACCAATTTATACTCCCAGCAATGTATATGCAAGTGCCCACTTCTTCATGCTTTCTGTAACCTTCTCACATTTGTGCCAATCTGATGGGTACAAATTGGTGTCAGGTTAATTTCCATTTTCTTTATTTTACTAGTTCACATGTTTATCGGCCCATTTGTAGTTCTTCTTTTTGGAAATGCCCGATTGTATCCTTTGCCTATTTTGAATCTATTAAGTTGTCGTCTCACCATTTTGTAATATTTTTTTCTTTTTCCTTTGAGACAGAGTCTTACTCTGTTGCCTAAGCTGAGTGAGACCCTGCAGTAGCATAATCACAGAGCGCTGTAGCTTCGACCTCTCTTCTTCAAGAGATCCTCCTGCCTCAGCCTCTGGAGTAGCTGGGTCTATAGGCATGAGCCACCACACCTAGCTAATTTTTTAATTTTTTGTAAAGATGAGGTATTACTATGTTGCCCAGGCTGGTTTTGAACTTCTAAGCTCAAATGATCATCCTGCCCGAGCCTTCCAAAGTGCTGGGATCACAGGCATAAGCCACTGAGCCAGGCCCGAAATTCTTTATTTATGTTTATTTCTTCCAGGCTGCTCCTTGTCTTTTGTTTATGGCATCTATTAACATACAAAGGTGTTTATGTAACTGAATCTGTCAATCTTATCTTTTATAGCTCCCTTGTTCTATAACTCATTCACCTCTGCATTATAAAATGATTAAAATATTCTCATTTATCTTGAATAATTTCATGTTTCGATTTTTTATATTCAGAATTTGAATACATCAGAATTTATATTTTTGTGTGTTGTATGCAATAGGGCTCTAATTTTTCCTCCCAAAATAGATAGGCTACTGTCCCCAAATCACTTAAAGAAAGCTGGCCGGGCGCGGTGGCTCAAGCCTGTAATCCCAGCACTTTGGGAGGCCGAGGCGGGTGGATCACGAGGTCAAGAGATCGAGACCATCCTGGTCAACATGGTGAAACCCCGTCTCTACTAAAAATACTAAAAATTAGCTGGGCATGGTGGTGCGTGCCTGCAATCCCAGCTACTTAGGAGGCTGAGGCAGGAGAATTGCCTGAACCCAGGAGGCGGAGGTTGCGGTGAGCCGAGATCGGTGCCATTGCACTCCAGCCTGGGTAACAAGAGCGAAACTCCGTCTCAAAAAAAAAAAAAAAAAAAAGCCACCCCTCCTATAATTATTTAAAATGCTACCTTTCTCACATACTAAATCGACATGTTCTAGACTAGCATTAGGAAAATCCCAATATTCAGATCTAATCACCTTGGACACAAAATTTATTGCTAAGGATATATGAATATAAAAATATGTAAATAATATGTAAATATATAAAAGAATACCACAGAAGCTTAAATGCAAAAGCTTGCAAATAAAGTAGTATATAATATTTATTGCTTAATAAATCTATTACTCACAAGATGCAGCCATCTCCAGATGTGCTGATGAACATTTGTAGTGAGGCCATTTTTTAAAAATAAAAACTTATTGCTAAAAGTATTTATTGGTTATAAATATCAAACAAGGTAAATGAGATAAATCAATTTAACTGGTTACTTCTTTCCAAATATAAAGGCCACAACTACCTCTACCACAAAAGAGGTACCTCTACCAACTTCTGTTGGACCTAGAAGTCTCAAGGAAAGCCAAGAAAGTCTGATCCAGTTAGCTCCTCCATATCCCCCAGATGGCAGGTAGAACTTTTTACTACTCCCAGAGCCCAAGTTGCTCAGACCAAAGCAATTCATTCACATCAGCCCACAATATTAGTTGTTGGTTATATAAGCATCTCCTACCACAGGGCTTCCCAAAGTGCTGGGATTATAAGTGTGAATCACCATGCCTGGCCCTCATTACCACATTGTTTTAATTATTATAAATTTGAACTATCTTTCAATATCTAGAACAAATTCTCTTTTGTATTACTTTTTCCCAAAAACTTCTAGCTATTTTTCTCCACTTTTGCAATGAATTTTAGAATGAGTCTGTTAAGTCTATAAAAAGTCCCGTGGACAGAGAGCATCTTAACCAGGTGATCAAAATTAAAATAACCAATAACGGGACAAATCAATCAACATCATGTGTAATGAGATGATCACAATACTATTTCAGTGGTAGTCCTGTCAAAAATAAATAAGCTGAATATAACTATGAGAAAACAGAGAAAAACCAAAACTAAGGTATGTTTTACAACATAACTAGTCTGCAACTGTTCGAAAATATCAATGTCAAGACAAATGCTGACAAACTGTTCAACACTGAAAGAGGATAAAAACACACGAAAACAGAATGCAACACACAATCTCAGACTTTCTACTGCTATGAAAGAACATTATTAGCCAGGTGCAGTGGCTCACACCTGTAATCCCAGCACTTTGGGAGGTCAAAGCAGGCAGATCGCCTGAGGTCAGGAGTTTCAGACCAGCCTGGCCAACATGGTGAAACCCTATCTCTCCTAAAAATACAAAAATTAACCGGGTGTGGTGGTGGGCACCTGTGAACCCAGCTACTTGGGAGGCTGAGGCAGGTCAATCACTTGAACCCGAGAGGCGGAGGTTACAGTGAGCCAAGATTGCACCATTGCATTCCAGCCTGGTGGTAGAAGAAGACTCCGTCGCAAAACAAACAGAACATTATTAGGATACAGCACATTATTAGGATAGTGGCAAAATAACAATGGCAAAATCTGAAACAAGGTCTGTAACTTATATACTAGTATTAATTTTACCCATTATTTATGAGGTTAATAATCAGTGTTGATGCCTAATTTTGATACATGTCCTGCAGTTACAGAAGAGATTGTCTGTTTTTCAGGAACAAACACTTTAGTACTTAGATATAAAGAGATACGGCAAAATAATGAAACCCTAACTTTACCGACCCCGCCAAAAAAAATCACCTGGGCATGGTGGTGCATTTCTGTAGCCCCAGCTACGTGTGTGGCTGAGGTGGATGGGAGGATCGCTTGAGTGCAGTAAACTATGATTGCACCCTTGCACTTGAGGCTGGGCGATAGAACAAAATTTCATCTCTAAAATTTCTAATTTTTGAATTTTTTTTTTTTTTTTTTTAAAGAGACATCAGCTGGGCGCGGTGGCTCACATCTGTAATCCCAGCACTGTGGGAGGTCAAGGCAGGTGAATCACTTGAGGTCAGGAGCTCAACACCAGCCTGGTCAACATGGTACAGGGCATGGTGGCGCATAACAGCAGTCCCAGCAATTCAGTAGGCTGAGGCGGGAGAATCGCCTGAACCCGGGAGGCAGAGGTTGCATGAGCCCTGATCGCGCCACTGCACTCTGGCCTGGGTGACAAGGTGAGACCCTGTCTCAAAAGAGAGAGAGAGCGGGGGGCGGTGGGGGTCTGCAATTTTCAAATGGTTGAAGCAGAAAAATATGCATATATGTATTGTGTACAAAGCGGGGAAGGAAAAAGGAGAGGGAGCAGGATAAAGCGAAAGAGAAAACAACATCTGGGGAATCTGGGTAAAAGATACAGGATAATTTTTTTCTTTTTTTTTTTTTTTTTGAGATGGGGTCTCGCTCCGTCACCCAGGCTGGAGTGCAGCGCCGCGATCTCAGCTCACTGCAACCTCCACCTCCCGAGCTAAAGGAATCCTCCCACCTCAGCATTCTGGGTAGCTGGTACCACCGGCGCGCGCGCTACCACGCCCAGCTACTATTTTGCGTTTTTGGTAGAGACGGCGTTTCGCCTCATTCCCCAGGATGGTCTCGAGGCTGGTAACTCACGAGCCTAAGTGATCCACCCATCTCAGCCTCCCAAAGTGCTGAGATTACTGGTGTGACTCACCATGCCCAGACAGGATACAGGAGAATGTCTACCATTTTTGCCTTTTTTTTTTTTTTTGAAATGGAGTTTCGCTCTTGTTGCCCAGGCTGGAGTGCAATGGCGCGATCTCGTCTCACCACAACCTCCGCCTCCTGGGTTCAAGCGCTTCTCCTGCCTCAGCCTCCCGATTACCTGGGATTACAGGCATGCACCACCACACCCGGCTAATTTTTGTATTTTTAGTAGAGACGGGGTATCACTATGTCGGTGAGGTTGGTTTCGAACTCCTGATGTCGTGATCCGCCATCCTCTGCCTCCCAAAGTGCTGGGATTACAGGCGTGAGCATTTTTGCAATTTTTGTGAAACCAGAAGTTACATGGAAATTAAAATGCAATTCTTAAAAAGTCCCTTGAGGATTTCATCGGGATAACCCATTAAGGAACATAATCCCTGGCCATTTATTTTTTGTTTTTTTTTTAACGTCCATGAGTATAGTATTTCGTTTTGTTTATTCAGATGCAGTCTCGCTCTGGTCGCCTACGCTGGTGTACAGTGGCGCGATCTCAACTCACTGCAACTTCCGCCTCCGGGTTTAGGCGACTCTCCCACCTGAGTGGTTGGAACTACGGGCGCACGTGACCTCGACCAGGTAGTTTTTTTTTTCTTTTGTATTTTGAGGAGTCTTGCTCTGTCGCCCGGGATGGAGTGCAGTCGCACGGTCTAAGCTCACCGCTACCTCCGCGTCCCGGTTCCAGCGATTCTCCAACCTCAGCCTCCTGAGTAAGTAGAGAGCATAGGCGCGGGCCACTACGTCTGGGTTTTTTTCTTTTTGAGACTGAGTCTCACTCTGTCGCCCAGGCTGGAATACACCGGCGCGATCTTAGCTCACTGCAACCTCGGCCTTCTGGGTTTCGGCAATTCTCCTGCCTCAGCCTCCTGAGTAACTGGGATTACAGGTGTGTGCGACGATGCTTGACTAATTTTTGTACTTTTAGTAGCGAGGGGTTTGGGTTTCACCATGTTGGCCAGGCTGGTCTTGAACTCCTAATCTCAGGCGATCCGCCCACCTTGGCCTCCCAAAGTCCTGGGATCTCAGGCGTAAACTACCACACCTAGCCAATTTTTGCACTTTTCGGAGAAATGGAGTTTCACCATGTTGGCTAGGGTGGTCTCGAACTCCTGACCTCAGGCGATCCACCCACCTCGGCCTCCCAAGGTGCTGGGATTACAGGAATGAGCCATAGCGCCTGGCTGCCCAGCTAGTTTCTGTATTTCATCAGTATAGTTTCATTTTCTTCTTCTCTTTTCTAAATACTTTATACATTTCCATACAATTTTAAATAGATACTTTTATCTTCTAATTGGTTGCTGTTAATATGTAGGAAGGTGGTTGTTTTGTTTTGTTTTGTTTTGTTTTTGACTGAGTTTCGCTCGTTACCCAGGCTGGAGTGCAATGGCGCGATCTCGGCTCACCACAACCTCCGCCTCCTGGGTTCAAGCAATTCTCCTGCCTCAGCCTCCTGAGTAGCTGGGACTACAGGCACGTGCCACCATGCCCAGCTAATTTTTTGTATTTTTAGTAGAGACGGGGTTTCACCATGTTGACCAGGATGGTCTCCATCTCTTGACCTCGTGATCCACCCGCCTCAGCCTCCCAAAGTGCTGGGATTACAGGCTTCAGCCACCGCGCCCGGCAGGAAGGTGGTTTGTTTTTGCAGGTTTAAATTTTTTTGTTTTTGTTTTGTTTTGTTTTTGAGACGGAGTTTCACTCTTGTTGCCCAGGCTGGAGTGCAATGGCGCAATCTCGGCTCACCGCAACCTCCGCCTTGTGGGTTCAGGCAATTCTCCTGCCTCAGCCTGCTGAGTAGTTGGCATTACAAGCACGCGCCACCATGCCCAGCTAAGTTTTTGTATTTTTAGTAGAGACGGGGTTTCACCATGTTGACCAGGATGGTCTCCATCTCTTGACCTCGTGATCCACCCGCCTCGGCCTCCTAAAGTGCTGGGATTACAAGCTTGAGTCACCGCACCCGGCCGCATGTTTAAATTTTGTCCACCCAATTTTCAGAATTCTAGTATTAGTTATCATGTATTATCTTGAATTTTATAGGTACACAATCAGATCATCTGTTGTTAATGCCAACTTTAACTTCTTTTCCAATATATGTACTTTTTTTTTTTCTCTCTCTCTCTTTTCCTGGTCTTCTACTGTATTGGCTGAAAACTCCTGAACAAGGTTGAATAGTGGAGATGACAATGGGCATCATTGTCTTGTTTTTTTTTTTACTTAAATGAGGATACTGTGATACCTCATATACGATCTTTACTAGTTTTTTTGTGTAGAGACGGGTTTCACGGTGTTAGCAAGGATGATCTCGATCTTCTGAAGTCGTGATCTGCCCACCCTGACCTCCCAAAGTGCTGGGATTACAGGCGTGAACCACCGCACCTAGCCCTACTACTGGTTTCATATAGTACTCTGTCACAAAATAAATCTTCTTTTATCTCTGGATGCTTAAGAATGTTTTCCCTTACCAGGAATGGGTGTGGAGTACTTATTTATTTATACAATCGCTGCTCACTGCAGCCTTGACCTCCCAGGCTTAAGCAATCCTCTATCTCAGCCTCCCAAGTAGCTGGGACCACAGGTGCGTGCCACCATGCCTGGCTAATTTTTAATTTTTTTTCTTCTCTATCCAAGTCTTCTTGCTAGGGAAGTTTTTTAAGAGACAAGAAGGCCGGGCGCGGTGGCTCAACCCTGTAATCCCAGCACTTTGGGAGCCCAAGGCAGGTGGATCACGAGGTCAAAAGATCGGACCATCCTGGTCAACATGGTGAAACCCCGTCTCTACTAAAAAAAAATACAAAACATTAGCTGGGCATGGTGGCGTGTGCCTGTAATCCCAGCTACTCAGGAGGTTGAGGCAGGAGAATTGCCTGAACCCAGGAGGCGGAGGTTGCAGTGAGCTGAGATCGCACCATTGCACTGCAGCCTGGGTAACAAGAGTGAAACTCCGTCTCAAAAAAAAAAAGAGACGAAGAGTGTTGCCTAGGCTGGTCTCCAACTCCTGGGCTCAAGAGATCCTCCTGCCTTAGCCTCCCAAAGTGCTGGGATTACAGGCATGAGCCACTGTGTGCCCAGCACAAAGTTTGTATTCAAATGTAACATACAGAAAAGCACATATGTCATATGGTTACTAGATACATTTTAACAAAATGAACACATTATATATCAAAGTTTATTAAATGTTTTATTTAATACAGCAAAGTCACACTTTTTCTTTAAGCCTATTAAAATAGTAAACTAAATACATTCCAGAGATGAGGCCCATTTGATGATTTTATTTAGATTTGCTCCTGCAATCTTTTTTTTGAGACGGAGTTTCACTCTTGTTACCCAGGCTGGAGTGCAATGGCGCGATCTCGGCCCACCGCAACCTCCGCTTCCTGGGTTCAGGCAATTCTCCTGCCTCAGCCTCCTGAGTAGCTGGGATAACAGGCACGCACCACCATGCCCAACTAATTTTCTGTATTTTTAGTAGAGACGGGGTTTCACCATGTTGACCAGGATGGTCTTGATCTCTTGACCTCGTGATCCACCCTCCTCGGCCTCCCAAAGTGCTGGGATTACAGGCTTGAGCCACCGCGCCCGGCACTCCTGCAATCCTATGTGTTTTTTATTTACCACTTTATTGCTTCATTTTCCCACTTTTCTGATCTTATTGAAATAGGCTATCTTCTTTTCTCCTACAAAGATCTACAACTTATTACCCCTAATATTTTCTGAAAAACAAACTTTTATTTTTTTAACACTCTTCAGAATAAACTACATCTGGAAAGAAACTCGCTTGTTAATGGTGGTTGAGTGAAAATGTGAGGCAGGATCTTTGCTTTTAAAATTTAACTCCTTTTACTGTTAAACATGGCGTGCATTAGAATTTACAAAAATATAAATGCACAGTTTAACAAATTATTAAAAAGAGAAATGTAACTATCATCCAGCTCAAGAAACTGAATACTGCATCGAGAGCTTAACAAATTATTAAAATAGGAACAGATAATCATCATCCAGGTTAAGAAACAAAATACTGCCAGCACCCAGAAGCTCTCTGTCTGCCCATCTTGATCACACCCTCCAACCTTCACTTCGAGAGTATCCTACTTCCTGATTTTTAGGGCAGTCATAAAATCTGTGTCTTTTTATAGCTTTATTATACCTAGGTATGTATCCCTAAACAATACTGTTTATTTTGGCCTAGTTTTTTGTTTTGTTTTGTTTTGTTTTGGTACTTTAGATTCTGGGACACATGTGCAGCTCGTGCAGGATTGTTGCATAGGTAAACAAACCACATGGCAATGTGGTTTGCTGCCTCCATCCCCCTGTCACCTACAGCTGGCATTTCTCCCCATGTTATCCCTCCCCGACCTCCCCACCCCCACACTGTCCTTCCCTTGGCCCCCACCAACAGACCCCAGTGCATGATGCTCCCCTCCCTGTGTCCATGCGTTCTCATTGTTCAACACCCCCCTACGAGGGAGAACACGTAGTGTTTCATTTTCGGTTCTTATGTCAGTTTGCTGAAAATGATGGTTTCCAGATTCATCCAGGTCCCTACAAAGAACACGAACTCATCGTTTCTGTTTTTTATGGCTGCACAGTATTCCGTGGTGTATATGTGCCACATTTTCCTTGTCCAGTCCATTGTCGATGGGCCTTTGGGTTGGTTCCAAGTCTTTGCTATTGTAAACAGTGCCCCTGTGCACATACATGTGCATGTGTCTTTATAATAGAATGATTTATAATCCTTTTAGTATGGAATTGCTGGGTCAAATGGAATTTCTCTTTCTAGGTCCTTGAGGAAGTGCCACACTGTCTTCCACAATGGTTGAACTAGTTTACACTGCCACCAACAGTGTAACAGTGTTCCTATTTCTCCACATCCTCTCCAGCATCTGTTGTCTCCAGATTTTTTTAATCACCACCATTCTAACTGGTATGAGGTGGCATCTCAATGTGGTTTTAATTTGCATTTCTCTAATAATCAGTGTTGATCAGCATTTTTTCATATGTTTCTTGGCCTCATATATGTCTTCTTTTGAAAAGTGTCTGTTCATATCCTTCTCCCACTTTTGGATGGGTTTTTTTCTTGTAAATCTGTTTTAGTTTTTTGTAGATTTCTGGATATTAGCCCTTTGTCAGACGGGTAAATTGCAAAAATTTTTTCCCATTCTGTTGGTTGCCAGTTCACTCTAATGATTGTTTCTTTGGCTGTACAGAAGCTCTGGAGTTTAATTAGGTCCCATTTGTCTATTTTGGCTTTTGTTGCCAATGCTTTTGGTGTTTTAGTCAAGTTTTAAAGCATATTTTAATAGAATAATATAGTATGTAGGATAATATATATATGTATTCTTTCTGGGCTCTTTTATTCACAATTACGTTTTTGAGATTCATCCATGTTCTAGGGGAGCAGGGGTGATCTGTTCATTTCCCTTGCCAAATACTGTTTATTTGTATGAATATATACCACTATTTATCCAGTCTAAGTTGCATGAATAGGCATTTGGGGTTGTTTCAAATTTGTGGTTCTTAATGTTGCCATGAACATTTTTGCACACATTGCAAGCGCACAGGGGCTTGTATTTCTGTTGGCTATAAATCTAAACATGGTATTTCTGAATCTTAATGTAAATATTCACCTTCATTTGACAAAGCCAAAATGTTTTTCAAAATGGTTGTACCAATTTATACATCCAACAGCAGCATGTGAGAATTTCTGATGCTCCACATCCTTGCCAATATTTTGTATTGCCATTGTCAGTCTTTTTAATTCGGCAATTCCTGCGAGTTTGTAAAGCTGTCTCGTGGTTTTAATATTCATTTGTCTCATCACAATTAGGGTGAGCACCTTTTCATGTTTATTGGCCATTTGAATATTTCTTTTGGGAAATGTCTGCTGATTTGGATTTGTGGCCCCGCCCAAATCTCATGCTCAATTGTTATCCCCAGTGTTGGAGATGGGGCATGGGCATGGTGGGAGGTGACTGGATCATGGCGCCGAAGTTGTCATGAATGGTTTAGCACTATCGCTCCTTGGTACTGTATCGAGAATGAGTTCTCACAAGATCTGGTTGTTTAAAAGCGCTTGGTACTTCCCCCCACCCACTCTTGATCCAGCTCCTGCCATGTAAGACACCTGGTTCCACTTGTCTCCTGCCATGAGAAAAAACTCTTTGGGGCCTCTCCAGAAGCAGATGCTACCCTGATTCCTATACAGCCTACAGAACCGTGAGTCAATTAAACCTCTTCTTTATAAAGTACCCAGTCTCGGGTATTTCTTCACAGCAGTACAAGAACAGACTAATACACCTGCTCAAGCCTCTTATATACATTCTCTCACTGAATTATCATTTTTGTTTCTGAGATGGAGTTTCACTGTCACTCAAGCTGGAGTGCAATGGCTTGATCTTGGCTTACTGGGTTCATTCTCCTGCCTCAGCCTCCCGAATAGCTGGGATTATAGGCACTCTCCCACCTCAGCCTCCCAAGTAGCTGGAATTACAGTTGCTGTCACCACGCCCGGCTAATAGTTTTGCATTTTTTAGTAGAGATGGGGTTTCACTATGTTGGCCAGGCTGGTCTCAAACTCTTGACCTCATGATCCACCCGCTTCAGCCTCCCAAAGTGCTGGGATTATAGGTGTAAGCCACCATGCCCAGCCTTCACCCTATGCATTTCTATATTATTTGAATTTCATTGAGGATGAAGACTTTTATGATGATCCACTTCTACTTAATGAATGGTAAATATATTTTATTTTTCTTACTTCTTTTTTTGAGACAGAGTCTTGCTCTGTTGCTGAGGCTGCAGTGTAGAGGCATGATCTCGGCTCCCAGGTTAAAGTGATTCTCCTGCCTCAGCCTCCTCAGTAGCTGGGATTACAGGCGCCCATCACACCCAACCAATTTTTTGTATTTTTAGTAGAGATGGGATTTCACCATGTTGGCCAGGCTGGTTTTGAACTACTGACCTCAAGTAATCGCCTGCCTCAGCCTCCCAAAGTGTTGGATTACAGGCATCAGCCACTGAGCCTAGCCTATAATTTTCTTATCCTTTTTAGATAAATAAATAATATTTTCCTTGCCATGACAAGGATTATTGTCTTTCTTAAATTTTTTAAAATTAAAATGGAGGCGGGGTTTTGCCATGTTGCCCAGGCTGATCTCAAAATGGGCAACATGGCAGTTTGAGCTCAAGCAATCCACCCACCTCAGCTTCCCAATGTGCTAGAATTACAGGTGTGAGCCACCATGACTGGCCACAAGGATATTGTTAAAAATATTTTTTCCCTTCCTCCAGTTTCCTTTATTGTAAGAATACAATATATAATATATATACAAAATACGTGTTAGCTTACTATGTTATCAGTAAGACTTCTGGTCAATCATAAACTATTAATAGTCTAAAGCTATGCAGAGATTTTTTTTTTTTTTTTTTGAGACGGAGTTTCGCTCTTGTTACCCAGGCTGGAGTGCAATGGCGCCATCTCGGCTCACCGCAACCTCCGCCTCCTGGGTTCAAGCGATTCTCCTGCCTCAGCCTCCTGAGTAGCTGGGATTACAGGCACGTGCCACCATGCCCAGCTAATTTTTTTGTATCTTTTTTTTTTTCAGTAGAGACGGGGTTTCACCATGTTGACCAGGATGGTCTCGATCTCTTGACCTCGTGATCCACCCGCCTCAGCCTCCCAAAGTGCTGGGATTACAGGCTTGAGCCACCGCGCCCGGCTCAGATTTTTTTATTGCATGGAGGTCAGCGTCTTTAACACCTGAACTGTTCAAGGGTCAAGCATATACGTATATTCACACATACATGCATATTTATTTTACTTCTCTATATTTTAGAAATATCAAAACTTATACTACTGGCCTTCCTGAATTTCTTGGCTTACTCCTTCTTATATCCAAATCTTCCTCTATTTTAGATTTTTCATTTTACCGGGAGTACATCTTCAAGTAATTTTATCAAAATGGGATGGCACAAACTTTCAGAGATCTTACTCATTTTTACCCCCCACTTAAAAATGAGTGAGGCTGGATATAAAATTCTGTCTTGAGAATAATTTCCCCTCTGAACACTGAAGGCACTTATCTTCCAGCAAACCATGCTGCAGGTGAGAAATCCATGCCAGTCCAATTTTCAGTTTTGAGTCTATGTAATTTGTTTTCTAACTCTGAAATAGTAAGTACTTCGGTAATATACAGGGAGGTACTTCTTGTTGGTTTGTTTTTGCATTTTTCCTGCTTGGTCCTTGGCATGCCCTTTGTATGTGGAAACTCAGATTTTTAAATTTTCTCCCTTCCATTGTCTGATCTCTCCTTCTGTAACTCCTATGAAATGGGTACTGGACCACTCAGGTCTATCCTCAAAGGATGAATTTTCCTCATGTACTTTCTATCTGTAGGTCTTCTTACTTTACAGTCTGCAAATTTCCTGTTTCATTTTTATGAAAAGTAACTGGTCTTAAATGTATTGTTTAATGCTCCAACTGAGTTTTAATTTCAATTAAATTCTTCAATATAAAACGAATTTATTAATCATTACTTTTTATCCATGGAAGCGTTTTTTGTTCTGTTTTGTTTTTTTGAGACAGAGTCTTGCTCTGTTGCCCAGGCTGGAGTTCAATGGCGTGATCTCGGCTCACTGAAACCTCCGCCTCCCAGGTTCAAGTAATTCTCATGCCTCAGCCTCCCGAGTAGCTGCGACTACAAGCGTGTGCCACCATGCTCAGCTAACTTTTGTATTTTTAGTAGAGACAGGGTTTGTCATGTTGGCCAGGCTGGTCTCAAACTCCTGGTCTCAAGTGATCCACCCACCTCAGCCTCCCAAAGTGCTGGGATTATAGGTGTGAGCCACCACGCCTGGCCAGGAAGCTTTTTTCTTTTTTTTTTTTTCTTTCACTTTGTGGATCTAATTCATGCTTGGCTCTGTAAAGATACATCCTGTGATTGGAACTTCCTCATGTTCCACTCTACTACTTCATTATCTCTGTTCCTATCACAGGCAGCTGTTTTGTTTACTTTAGTCTCTTCTAAGTCTAGTTTCCCTCAAATTTCTGGTGAGTCTTTATCACCTACTCACACTGGTTAGTTATTATAAGAAACATGTGTTTCCTCAATAGTTGTATTAATGTGCCTCCAAAGCCCAAATGGAAGGTCTTTCTCAGTGTGGGTCTCTGCAGGTAAGTGACAGACGGGCTTTCCTTTACAAATGGAGAAAAAGAAAGCAGTTTTACCCTATTGTTGCCAAAATCGTCAGGCTGTATTTTGATGGCATTGTCCTTTAATGCATATCAATCCTTGATAGAGTTCCTTTTCTTGTTCTCCTCTCATTCCACCCTCCTCACCCATTTACTGCAGAAGTCCATTCACTAAGGCTCTGTTTTGTGCACTCTACCTCCAGTTCCCAAGGCAAATCTGCTTTTCTTGAACTGTTCTCATGACTTTATCCTGGAACTAATGCCATTGCTAGCGCAGTTTATATGAAGGGAGAGAAGGAATAGGGGAAGTAACTGTTGTGAAGGCAGATCTTTCATCACCTGCCCAGATAGTCCAGTTTCCTCCAAAACTGCTCCATCTTCCTACACTTGCTGCCTCTAGGCGTAGAGTTTAAGAAAAGAGCCCTGCTAAGACATTCTCTGACCTCCATCATGCAGCAGGAGCATCTATTCTGGGTTGCATTTTATTCTGTGCTGGTTCCTCCATCAATATAATTCCAATTGTTTTCTAGTACCCTAATATTTCTAAAAACTTCTGGTATCATAACAGGAACAATAATGATAGCTAACATTAATTCAGCATTTGCTACATGTAAAGAAACTCTCCTAAGTGCTCTGTATATATTGTCTCTCCTGATTTCACAGTAACTCTAGAAGGTAGGTACTATTATCAACATCCTAATTTTACAGATGAGGCAACTGAGGCCAAAAAAGAATAAGCAACTTGCTCAAGGTCATGCAGTTGGTAAATGGCAGAGCTTGGATTCAGACACAAGTCATCTAGTTTTAAAGTCTCCCTTTTCTGTTCTTTCTTCTTCTTTTTTTTTTTAATGACAATGATTTATTCTTTGTCTTATGTCTGTTTTGTCATCTCCAATGATATCTGAGAAGTAGGGGAAGGTAAATGGGTATGCTAAGTCTACCATTTTATAATAAAAACCACTGTTTTCATTACACCATTACTGTTTTCACTACACCACAGTTTTAATTGGTAGAACTATGGTTTAGAGAGGATGCAGGATCTGGTGAAGAAATCTAGTGACCGAAAATGGGCGGTATGAAACTGTCTACAATCTGAACCAAGAGAGGTGATATAAAGAATTCCAAAATAAGAGGCTTGGAAGTGGCTATTTCAAAAGTATAGATAAGTTTAAAAAAAAAAAAAAAAGACCAAAAAACAAACAAAAACCACACAACCTATTGAAGCATTACACAATAGCATTTTCATGTTCTCAACAATTCATTAGTTCACTGTCACCAACACCAAGGAGAAGTTGAGAACAAAATAAAATGTTAGTCTCATCCTGTTTCCTGACAGTGGCCTTTATAATACTTTAATTCAACTCAAATACAGGTGATATACCTGCTACATTCACTATGGAGTAAGTGATATGAAAGGCACTGTCCTGCTATCCCTGCCCTTACAGAGCTTACAGTCTAGTGGGAGGCATGGACAAGTAAACAACTACAATTCAGTGCAACAGTAAGTGCTATGAGACAGGTAGGTACATGGAGGGGGCCTTCAGAACAAAGAGGGGAGAGGCCTGCTAAGGAAGTTTCCCTGCAAATACTCTTGAACTGAGTGTTAAAGGATATGCTATTATTGGTTTGGAGAGATAAAACCGAATTTATTATTCTTTGCCTAAAATCTATATCTAATTCCACCTCCACTTCCTGATATGTCAAATTAATTATCTATTTTTTTTTTCTTATGAGACAGGGCCTCACTTTTTCACACAGGCTGGAATGCAGCGGCATGATTATAGTTTACTGCAGCCTCAAACTCCAAGGTGCAAGTAATCTTCCTGCCTCAGCCTCCTGAGTAGCTGGGACTATAGGCATACTCCACCACACCTGGCTAATTGTACATGTGTGTGCACGTACGTGTGTGTGTGTGTGTGTGTGTGTGTGTGTGTGTGTGTGTAAAGAGTTTCACTCTGCTAGGATTACAGGTATAAGCCACCATGCCCAGCCCCTACTCTCCATTCCTATTACAACTACCTCATTTGTGTCTCCATCATTTTGCACACTGATAACAGTAATCATCTCATAATTAGCCTTTAATTAAATCTCTTCACTAGCTAAAAATCCAAATGTGATCCTAAAAACTCCACTTGGGTGATATCCACTTGATCTGGGCCCTCTCCAGCCTCTTTTGTCCACCCCCTTTCCCACTGTGCTGAACTTTCTCTAGATCTCTAAATACACCATGTTCTGTTTTGCCTAAATGCCTTTACTCAAGCTGCCTAATCACCAGTTTGTGAGGATCCAACCTTCCTCTGCTGACACCTACTCAGCCTTTAACCACAACCCTTCTGATGTCATCCTCATGGCCACTCCTTGTCACCTTCCTCCAGCAGAGCTGAGTCAGGAACCTCTCCTTTGTGCTACCACAGCATGCTACTTCATCGTAACACTTACCACAAAGAATTATGCTCAAATTATTCTGTGATTGTCTGTTTACCTGATTCTCTGTTACTTAGATCGTCAGGCTAGTACAATACAAAGGAAGCAATCAAGAAATACTGAAAGAATGAAAGAATGAAGAAACGAACAAACGAAGAGAGTTAAGCCTGTGAAAGTTGATGAGTCAACCAAAGGAGATAATGGAGAAGACAGAACACTGGAGCAATACCCACCTTAAGGGGGTAGGAAGAAAGAAGCTAGAGAAGGAAACAGAATGAACAATCAAAGAGGTAGGAAGAAAATATCTAGAACTATACAGTAAAGCAACCCAAAAAAAAGAGAGAAATTTAAGAAAGGCAAGTAGTCAACAGCATCAAACAGTACATAGAGGTTAAAGAAGGTGAGAACTAGTGAGTAGAAGGCCACTAGTGATTCTGATGTTGCTGATGCTGAGTTAACGCCCCCTCAATTCCAGCATTGTCAGGGGCCACCTTTCTCAACTACTGATTGAGGCTTACAAATAACCAATGGTATAAAACTTACCTGTGTAATCTTTTTTTCTACTATCAAAAAATTGAAAAACAGACACCATACAAAAGAAAATAAAATTCCCACCACTCAGATACAACCTGTTATGTCACTATTTCCTTTGTTTTTTATGTTTATACATTTTATATCATTGTTATGTTGAATTATATATCCTAAACAATTCCTTAATTAGTATGCATAAAATTAATATAATTAAAAATGAAGCTTAATTTATGCTTTATTCAGCACAAGTTACATTTCTCATTGGAAATTGGTAAATTAGTATGCCAATTTATAAATAGAAAAAAGAAAAAATGCTATAGAATGACATGCCTGCTTGGCCATGTGTGTACAATGGCTTTCCTGTCATATAATACTATAATTACCTAATTTTTTTTTTTTTTGAGACAAAGTCTCACTCTATCACTCAGGCTGGAATGCAGTGGTGCAATCATGGCTTACTGCAACCCGTGCCTCCCGGGCTCAGGTGATCTCCCACCTCAGCCTCCCGAGTAGCTGGGACTGTAAGTGTGTACCACCATGCCCAGCTAATTTTTGTATTTTTTGTGGAGACAGGGTTTCACTGTGTTGTCCAGGCTGGTCTCAAGCAATCTGCCCACCTTGGCCTCCTAAAGTGTGGTGATTACACGTATGAGCCACCCAGCCTGGCCCTTAATTTTTACCAATAAAATTTACTCATGCTAAAAGGTGGTACACCATCTCAAGGATCTTATCTTGACCCATTTTACAGTTGATTTTATGCATGCTCTGGAGCTTGGCTGCCAAAAATAGGTTAGGAACTAGCTATAGAAACATCTATAGCAGTTGCAGGATTTTTTCCTAGGTTACAAAAAACAAACTCCAGTTAAAATTAGATATACTGGGTTGTAAATAATTTAATAAAGCCTAAATTACATTAAGTACGCTTGTGTGATAATTTGTTGTATCTGGAAAAATAGTGTGAACCAGAGTTTTCAACCTTCCTCTGAGATTTTCTTTTTTCAGTATGGAGTATGTTTTAGTAGAAAAAATAAAAAGTAGAAGGAATGCAACATTTCTAAAAGTAAAAACTACTAGGTCAAAGGGCATGAACATTTCTAAGGTTTTTAATACATATCACCAAACTGGTTTCAGAATAGCTATATAAAATTTACACTTCCTTCAATATATGAGGTTTATTTTCCCATACCCTTGCCAACACTGGGTATTCTTTTTTTTTTTTTTTTTTTTTTTTTTGAGATGGAGTTTTGCTCGTTACCCAGGCTGGAGTGCAATGGCGCGATCTCGGCTCACCGCAACCTCCACCTCCTGGGTTCAGGCAATTCTCCTGCCTCAGCCTCCTGAGTAGCTGGGATTACAGGCATGCGCCACCATGCCCAGCTAATGTTTTGTATTTTTAGTAGAGACGGGGTTTCACCATGTTGACCAGGATGGTCTCGATCTCTTGACCTCGTGACCCACCCGCCTCAGCCTCCCAAAGTGCTGGGATTACAGGCTTGAGCCACCGCGCCCGGCAGAACACTGGGTATTCTTATTTTTATTTATTTATTTTTTCCTGAGAATATTCCAAGCAAGGTATTCTTATTTTTGGCCTTTGCTGATGTAATAGGTAAAAATACCTTATTGTTTTAATTGTGTTTATAATAACAGTAAAAATAAATATGTTCATATTTATTGGTACTTCTTTTTAACAGAATGATAATTCTATATCTTTTACCTATTTTTCTAGCGGGCATTTGTTTTTAACCTATCTTTTAATATACGACATTTATAAGAACTCTTTATATATTCATATTACCTCTTTGTTACAAATAATTCTTTATCTTTTAATATATGACGTTTGACATAAAAGGTTTTTAATTTTATACCATCACATAATCTTTTATTTCTTCCTTAGAATCGTATTTAGAAATTATTTCCCACATACATATTTTATAGATTTTCACTCAAAATTCTTTCTAATATGGCTACAGTGGAATACCATTTATATCAGAGAAATAATTTATCTCTACCATCTAATAACAAACTAAGTTACAGTTACAATCCCAATAGTAGCCAATAAGAAACAGGTTTAAAATTAAGTTCTAGATTTTTCTTACTCCAATTGTTTCATTAGCTGTTTAGATGACTTTTAGAAACCAGAGTTTTGAGTTTAGAAAATTCATTCAAAGTTCCCTTTAACCCATACGAAGCACAGATCTCTTGCTAGTTATCACCCACCTCTCAAAAACCTGTTAGGGATCCTTATGATGGGACAGGACTGAATGAAGCGCCTCCTAACTGGGTCCCATCGTATTTTCTTCTTACCTGTTACCACAATTATCAGCAATAAGTCAGACACATACAACACATGGCAAATAATACATAGTTACTGTAGTTATAAAGACAGAAAAACAGGAAACAAAACAATACTTGAATACAGAAAGAAAGTGATATAAAGTAGCATTTTACCCTGTTTTGGAAGTCAAAATTAAATTAAAATATAAGCAGTGACGAAGGTTTTCAACTCTTACCCCCAAAAGAATACAATTTTGTGCACCGTTTTTCGGAATTCTGGGTCAATAGTATGTGCACTCAATAATCACCAATGCCATCTTGTGGCAAAAATTCACCAGGAGCTTTATGAACAGATTAGAAACGATGACATTTTAAAGTCAGTTAATTTCAAAATGGAGCTCTGAAACTAACTGGACATAACATAGGCTCCTGTTCTCTTCAAGGTTATAATAATTATATGGTTAACAAGATAAAGCATTGGGCACCATTCCTTAAATATTAAATAAGCTGACTCTACTATAATTAAATTTTAAAACAGCAACCAAATAAAACAAACATTTAATATCTTGGTACTTCCATGGAATAAGGGAGAGAAGGAGCTCATCTGCCTTCCCAGGAAGCAAATCAGCTCCATGTTAACCCCAATTAAAATTTTTTGTCTTATAAAATAGAAGAAAAACTTACTAAATTAATGGAACTCTTAAATGGGGTAACTTTCTCTTTTCCCAAAGTTTTGATAACTCCCAAAGATAACTCTTGACAATAAAAACAATTAACACTTGTGTAATGTTTAAGGTTTACAAACAGCTTTCACATATATTACCTCATGTAATTCTCACAACAATCCTGTATTGATTCAACAGTCATTTTATTAAGCATCTGCTATGTCTGGAGCCCTATGCTAGGACCGAGGGTTACCAGGGTTGCAAAACAAGGACTGACTCCTGCTCTTCAGAACCCACAGTCTCACGAGGAAGACAGACGTGTAAACAAATAATTACATTACAGTAAAGAAACTGCTGTAACAGGAGCTATAAAAACACTTTGAAGAAAGTATCATCATCATTTTACAAGTAAGGAAGCTACAAGAAAATTAAGTGATTTAATGCCAGAGCCAGGATTCAAGCTAGGCCTTCTGACTCTAAAAACTTGCCTTCTTTCAACTATACCATATTTATCCTGTCTTAAATTTCCTAGAAAAAGAACAGTTTTTATTTTTGGTAACCGGAAATATATTCAGATGTCCATCAACAAGGTCTAGTTTGCTTGCTACAGAACATATACATAGAGATATACAAATTCTGTATAATGAAATGGCATCACCTGCACATTTGTACTTAATTTTGTAGAGAATACAGACTCATGGGCAAGGGGAATAATTATTTATTTTGCAAAAGGGTTTATTTTTTTAACATTCTAAGTCTTTCAAATCAGTGGTTCCCAAATGTTGGTCTACAGACCACTACTAGGCTAAGGTGAAGATTCACTGATCCAACAAAAACATGATAAAAATATGGACAAGGCAATAAGTTTTTCAAAAAGCTAAAAGGTTCCATTTAAAGGCCTGCCCTTTTTTCAGAGATTAGAACCTTTTTGTTGTTAAATATTCTTTACCTTATGAAATGATGCTGCTAAGAAAATGGTAGTTGGCTTTGTTTTTAATATTCTTTCGTGGAAAAACTGAAAATTTGCAAGCCCATATCTAATCTAAATATACACATATAAATATATACAAGTGCATATATATTTTAACGTACAGGTTTATAACATTCAACAGTCTAGACAAACATTGTTTTAAATCAATACAGTATGTGTTGATGACTCCAGAGTCCAAAGCTGTAAACCACACTGTCAAAGGATACGTAAGATATATAAGAAACCTCCCTTGCCCTTAAGAAGTTTATATTCTAATTAGAGAGACAAGACAGACACGTAAAACAATTAGCAATACAAGACAGAATATAACAAGTGATTAGCTCATAATTTGACATTTTTATGTATCAAAAGTGTTAAAATGTACATACCCTTTGACCCAGCTATTCCACTTCTAGGAATCTATTCCTAAAGAAACAATCATAGATGCATGGAAAAATGTATGGACAAAGATATTAACTATGATATTATTTATAATGGTAAAAAAATTAGAAACACTTTCAATGTCCAATGATAGGGAGATGGTTAAGTATGCTAAATGAGCATACTTAAATATGCTCATATTCTACACACCACTAAAGATATATACAAAACTATTCATTAACATGACAAAACATTCACAACATTTTGCAAATGAAAAATACAATGTACAAAACAGTATTAAAGCATGATACCATTTTAGTAAAGAAAAAAGTATTTTTGGGACGGAAGACAGCAAACCACACTGCCATGTGTGTACCTATACAACAATCTTGCATGTTCTTCACATGTACCTCAAAACCTAAAATGCAATAAAAAAAATAAAATAAAATAAACAGTCCCTTCTCTTTTCTTCCACGTAAAAAAAAAAAAAAGAAAAAGAAAAAAGTATTTTTATGTATTCATTAAACAATATAGGAAAGATTACATCAAATTAATGTATTTGACTATAGTTATCTTTGGATGGTTCTAATGAATTATTTTTGTTTTTTCCCTTTATGATGGTCTTTGTTTTCCAAGCGCTCTGGGTAGGCATTACTTTTAGACTGGAAGAAAAACAATACTGTATTTTTTTTTTATTTTTAAAAAAGTTATTACAAAAAAAAATACCTGAAAGGAACATACCAAAGTCTTAACACTGGTTATGACTGGGCCTGGGGTTTTATTACCCCTTTTATGTTATCCATAGATTCTATTATATATGATTTTATAAAGGAAAAATATTAAAAACTACTTTGGAGTAACACTGAGGAAATAACATTAAAAATTACCAAACTGAGCCTGGCATGGTGGCTCATGCCTGTAATCCCAGCATTCTGGGAGGCCAAGGCACATGGATCACTTGAGGCCAGAAGTTTGAGACCAACCTGGGCAACGTGGCAAAACCCCATCTCTACTAAAAATATACAAAAATTAGTCAGACATGGTGCAAGGTGCCTGTAAACCCAGCAACTCAGGAGGCTGAGACAGGAGAGTTGCTGGAACCCAAAAGGCAGAGTTTGCAGTGAGTAGAGATCGCGCCACTGCACTCCAGCCTGGGCGACAGAGTGAAGCTCTGTCTCAAAAACAAACACAAACAAAAATAATTAACAAACCAAAACTGTAATTAACAAAACACTTTTTATGTTTTCTCAGAGCTTCTGTCAAACATCTTTGGCGTGTCTTCCTGTCAGCAACCAGAATAAGTCTATGCACAGACTCCTGTGGACTCTATGGAGGTTATTCAGTCAAGGCAGGCACTGACTTCAGAACCCATGTTTTTGTTTTTGTTTTTTTTTTGAGACGGAGTTTCACTCTTGTTACCCAGGCTGGAGTGCAATGGCGCGATCTCGGCTCACCGCAACCTCCGCCTCCTGGGTTCAGGCAATTCTCCTGCCTCAACCTCCTGAGTAGCTGGGATTACAGGCGCAAGCCACCATGCCCAGCTAATGTTTTGTATTTTTAGTAGAGACGGGGTTTCACCATGTTGACCAGGATGGTCTCGATCTCTTGACCTTGTAATCCACCCGCCTCAGCCTCCCAAAGGGCTGGGATTACAGGCTTGAGCCACCGCGCCCGGCCAGAACCCACGTTTTAATCTCTCACCCGAAGAGCAGAAAAAAGAGAAACCAGCAACACAGCAGTGTAGTATCAATACAAATATACTTCTTAATTTTTTTTTTTTTTTTTGAGACGGAGTTTCGCTCTTGTTACCCAGGCTGGAGTGCAATGGCACGATCTCAACTCACCACGACCTCTGCCTCCTGGGTTCAGGCAATTCTCCTGCCTCAGCCTCCTGAGTAGCTGGGATTATAGGCACGCGTCACCATGCCCAGCTAATTTTTTGTATTTTTAGTAGAGACGAGGTTTCACCATGTTGACCAGGATGGTCTCGATCTCTTGACCTCATGATCCACCCGCCTCGGCCTCCCAAAGTGCTGGGATTACAGGCTTGAGCCACCGCGCCCGGCCACTTCTTAAATTTTTAAATAAATATATGCCTCTCCAGTTTCATATAAATATATTCCTGGTCTGAACTTTTATTTATTGATGTTTTAGTTTTTATATATTCAAAGTGCCAATCTTCGTAAGTGATAGCTTCAGCTCTTCAAAACAAAAACATAGGCCAGGCATGGTGGCTCACACCTGTAATCACAGCACTTTGGGAGGCCAAGATGGGTGGATCACCTAAGGTCAGGTGTTCAAGACCAGCCTAGCCAATATGGTAAAACCCCATCTCTACTAAAATACAAAAAAAAAAAAAAAAATTAGCTGGGTATGGTGGCGGGCACCTGTAGTCCCAGCTACTCGGGAGGCTGAGGCAGGAGAATTGCTTGAGCCCGGAAGGCAGAGGCTGTAGTGAGCCAAGATCATGCCAAGGCACTCCACCTTGGGCAAGAGCGAGACTCTGTCTCAAAAAAAAAAAAAAAACACACACACACAAATCCATAATTTCTTCAATGATTTCATCAATATTTTGTTTTTTGCTAGGTTTTAAATTAGTTTTCTCTTTTTTACTATGTTTACTTCACTATAAATATAACATAGTCACTGGTTAAATTAAGATGATAGGCTGAGCACACTGAGCAAGCTTACCTTCCCCTAAAATCTCCCAAATAACAGATCAGTCATTTAAAAAAAAAAAATGCCCTTTGCTGACTTTTTTGGGAAAAATAAACAAACTCATAATCAAAAGAAAACAAGAAATGCCTTTAGTGGACTAATACTATGAGGAATCACTGGAAGATGAAAAGCAGATAGAATCCACCTAAAGGAAGAGACCACAATCCTACACACCAAAAGAGGACCAGGGCAAGTGAAGGGATCAGCTTGCAGGGTAAACTAGGCCCAAGACAACAGGAAGAAGTGAAAACAATTTGAAACATTTGCAGCCTAAGTGACTGCAGTGTAACACAGAAGTTACATAGCAGGTGAACCCCTCCCAACCATTTACCGTTTTGAGTCAAGCATTATAGAGGTATTTGCTCCCAGATGGGAACAGTGGCAAAAGCAACAAAGGTGTCACTCTCCAGCCAGAACAATGAGTGTGGACACTGGGATCAGAGAGAGAAGATAGAACTGTGCGAGGATATTAACACCCAGGCAGAAGAGGGGACAGTCACACTGAAGAAGCCTGGCAACTAGCACACTTCATCTCATTGCCATACATTCCATCCCTATCCACAATCCGTGGAGACCTGCTGCGATAAACAGATGCAACACTCACAGGAAGGCCAACTAGGACTCACAGATAAAGACGAACGCGCATAAAACTAAAACCCAAGCATGAAGAAGTATTATAGAAAAGTATATTAAAAAGTTAAGACACAAAAGAGAATCGAAGAATATTAAAATTTCAACTACCTTTTTGTTTTGCCGAAATGAACAAGCTAATCCAATACTTCAGATTGAAAAAAGCAAGAAACCCAGAATACCAAAACAATCTTGAAAAAGAACTGAAAATTAGAGGACTCGCACTTCCTAATTTCAAAACTTTCTGCAAAGATATAATATTCAAAAACTGTGGTACTGCCACATGAATGGACGCACAGATTAAATGAATGGAACTGAGAGTCCAAAAGTAAACCCTAACATCCAGTCAACTGATTTTTTTGACAAGAGTGACAAGACTATTCAGTGGGGAATGAACAGTCTTTTCAACAAATTGTACTGGGACACTTGGATATACTTTTACATGTAGAAATCTACACCTACTCCAACTCTTGCTCAAGAAGGAGAGTGAAATAAAGAAAAAATTTTTTAAAGACATTTATTTATTTATTTATTTATTTATTTTGAGATGGAGTCTCCCCCATTATTACACCTGGCTAATTTTTTTGTATCTTTAGTAGAGATGGGTTTTCACCATGTTGGCCAGACTGGTCTCAAACTCCTAACCTCATGATCCACCTGCTTCGGCCTCCCAAAGTGCTAGGATTACAGATGTGAGCCACTGCGTCTGGCCCAATAAAGACATTTTTTAACATGCAAGGACCCAAAAAGTTTGTTTCCTTCAGAATTCTGATGAAAGAATTACTCAAAGATATGTATCTGGATTTTCTTTAAAAAGTTAATGCAAGAAAAACAAAAAAAAGGAAAAAAAAGTTAATGCAAGAATAACAAGGCACAAGAAAAGAGTGAGCAGAGAAACCAGTAAAATCTTTAAGTCCAAATATGCACTGATTGGGGAAAAAGAATTACTAACATTCTAAACTATAATCTCAGATGCTATCAACAGGAATATTAATAAGGGTAGGAAAGGAGGTTGAGAGAAGAAAAACTAGAAGAACATTAAAGTATCTGTCTTATTCAGATGAAGGATATGGAAAATGATTAATATGGATACTGATAGAAAAATATAAATTGAAGTATTATGTAAAAGATCTAAGAATACTAGATGGCTTCACTGGTGAATTCCTCCAAAGATTTAAGGACCAACTGCCAAGGCAAATTGATATAAGTAACCAAAGGTCTCATTCTAGGGAACCTGAAGACACATCTAAGAAGTCAGTTCTGATTTTCTTAAAATGAGAAAGACTAGTTAACAGTAGTTGCCAAAGTGTTTTATCAAAACTGATCATGTTGGCAAGGATGCAGAGGAACTGGATGAGTTATACTTTGCTGGTAGGAATGTAAAATAATACACACATACTCTGAGAGACAGTATGGTAGTTTCCTACAAAACTAAACATATGCTTACCATACAACTCAACAATTACATTCTTGGGCATTTATCCTAGAGAAATGAAAACTATGTCCACACAAAGACCTGTACACAAATGTTCACAACACCTTTATTCACAATAGCCAAAACATGGAACCAATCTCAATATCCTTCAGTGAATGAATGGTTAAACAACTGTGGTACAACCATGAACCATTGATTCATGCAACCAACAGAAAAAAGGTGTCAAAAGGTTACATACTATATGTAACATTGTTGAAATGACAAAATTTTAGAGAACAAACTAGTAGTCACCAGGGGTTTGCCAGGGAAGGTGGTTACGGCTGTAACAGGGTACCACCAGGGATCCTTGTGATGGAATTGTTCTGTATCTTGACTGTGGTAGTCACATGAATCTTAATATAGAATAAAACTGTACAGAATATGATACACACACACACACACACACACACACACACACGAGTACATGTAAAACTGATGAAATCTGAGTAAGGTCACTGGATTGTATCAATGTCAATTTCCTAGTTGTGTTACTATACAATAGTAACAGGATGCTATCATTCCAAGAAATTGCCTGGGGAAGGGTATATGGATCTCTCAATATTTCTTTCTTTTTTTAAAATTTTAATTTTAATTTTTTGAGTCAGGATCTTGCTCTGTCACCCAGGCTGGAGTACAGTGGCATGATCTTGGATCACTGCAACCTCCACCTACTGGGCTCAAGTGATCCTCCCACCTCAGCCTCCCAAGTAGCTGGGATTACAGGCGTGTGCCACCATGCCTGGCTAATTTTTGTATTTTTTGTAGAGATGGCATTGTCTCACCAAGTCAGGCTGGTCTCAAACTCCTGAGCTCAAATGGTCCACCTGCCTCAGTCTTTCAAGTACTAGGATCACATGTGTGAGCCACCACACCCAGCCAATATTATTTTTTAACACTGCAAGTGCATCTACAAGTCTCAAAGTAAAAGATATAAAACTTAAATAAAAACCAAAATGAAGAAAAAACATGATAGTGCTAATATGGAACAGATTACATTCAAAATGATATATCTAACAATTATGAATATTTAACAATTCGAACTACTGAATCAGAGAAAATGATCCAAGAATTCTGACTTAGGTGGCTACAACATGTGCTACGATCCTACTGCTATATGTAATTCAGGACCTATAAAGATTTCAAAAGAGAAGCAAATTAATACTGGATCTGGAATCACTGCACAGTCGTACAGACTGCTCACTGCACAAGAGCTCCAGGCAAAGTGTCTAAGTGGAGACTAAATCCAGCCTTCACTCTGCTCCCCAATGTACCTAGGGGACTATGTCTACCTGGAAGAGGAATCTTTTCAAAATTTCAAAGTGGCACACTTTGAGCTAACAGTGATCTACTTGTTAAGTAAATGACTTACTTTTAAATTTAGGATAATCAATATTTATTATCTACTCTATGCCAAGCACCTTTATATACTGAGTATCTTAGCCATTATAAATACTCTTTTTTGGCAGGGTGCAGGGGAAGTAGTCACAGGGTCTAGCTATGTTGCCCAAGGTGGTCTTGAACTCCTGGACTCAAGCATTCCACCCGCCTCCATCTCCCACCAGGGAGACAACAGGCATGCGCCATCACGCCCGGATAATTTTTGTTTATTCTGTAGATATGGGGCTGGGGTTCCACCATGTTACCCAGGCTGGTCTCAAACTCCTGAGATTACAGACATGAACCAGCAATCTTTTTCAGTTTTAACATTTTATGATTCTAAGAAGTTTCAGACAAGGAGAAAATAAGAAAAAGATAAAAGTTCATTAAATTTTTTTTTTTTTATTGTTCATGGCTTTCTTTTCTGTATAAGATTTACCAAAAATCCTGCCTGTATTTGTACTTTACATGTTCCTGTATGAACGTGCCTATCTTGAAATATTAACTATCACCAGAGAATTTTTCTTTTTATTTTATTTTATTTTTTTTGAGACGGAGTTTCACTCCTGTTACCCAGGCTGGAGTGCAATGAAGCCTCCTGTGTTCAAGCGATTCTCCTGCCTCGGCCTCCCGAGTAGCTGAGATTACAGGCATGTGCCACTGTGCCCAGCTAATTTTTTGTATTTTTAGTAGAGACGGGGTTTCACCATGTTGACCAGGATGGTCTCCATCTCTTAACCTTGTGATCCACCTGCCTCCGCCTCCCAAAGTGCTGGGATTACAAGCGTGAGCCAGTGAGCCCGGCGAGAATGTTTTTCTTTTTTTTTTTTTTTTTTTTTTTTTTTTTGAGACGGAGTTTCGCTCTTGTTGCCCAGGCTGGAGTGCAATGGCGCGATCTCGGCTTACCGCAACCTCCGCCTCCTGGGTTCAGGCAATTCTCCTGCCTCAGCCTCCTGAGTAGCTGGGATTACAGGCACGTGCCACCATGCCCAGCTAATTTTTTGTATTTTTAGTAGAGACGGGGTTTCACCATGTTGACCAGGATGGTCTCGATCTCTTGACCTCGTGATCCACCCGCCTCGGCCTCCCAAAGTGCTGGGATTACAGGCTTGAGCCACCGCGCCCGGCCGAGAATGTTTTTCTTAATTGAATATCACCTCCTTCCTTTTTATCTCCAGCAAAACTTCACTTAGAAAAATAAACTGAGGCCAGGCATAGTGGCTCAGGCCTGTAATCCCAACATTTGGGGAGGCCGAGCAGGGGGACCACTTGAGGTCAGGAGTTCAAGGCCAACCTGGCCAACATGGTGAAACCTTGTTTCTACTAAAACAGCTGAGCGTGGCAGTGGGCGCCTATAATCCTAGCTACTCGGGAGGCTGAGGTAGGAGAATCACTTGAACCTGGGAGGCAGGGGTTGCAGGGAGCCGAGATTGTGCCACTGCACTCCAGTGTGGGTCACAGAGTGCAACTCTGTCTCAAAAAAAAAAAAGAAAGAAAGAAAGAAAAGAAAAAAAAAAAACCAGAGAAGGAACCAATTTTGAAGGTGAAGACATGGCCAGGACTGGTGACTTTTGGCCTGTAATCCCAGCACTTTGGGAGGCTGAGGCAGGTGGGTCACTTGAGGTCAGGAGTTCGAGACCAGCCTGGCCAACATGGTGAAAACCTGTCTCTACTAAAAATACAAAAATCAGCCAGGTGTGGTGGTGGACACCTGTAATCCCAGCTACTCAAGAGGCTTGCCACAGGCCGGGCGCGGTGGCTCAAGCCTGTAATCCCAGCACTTTGGGAGGCCGAGACGGGTGGATCACGAGGTCAAGAGATCGAGACCATCCTGGTCAACATGGTGAAACCTCGTCTCTACTAAAAATACTTTAAAAATTAGCTGGGCATGGTGGCGTGTGCCTGTAATCCCAGCTACTTAGGAGGCTGAGGCAGGAGAATTGCCTGAACCCAGGAGGCGGAGGTTGCAGTGAGCCGAGATCGCACCATTGCACTCCAGCCTGGGTAACAAGAGCGAAACTCCGTCTCAAAAAAAAAAAAAAAAAAAAAAAAAAGAGCCTTGCCTTGAACCCAGGAGGTAGAGGCTGCAGTGAGCTGCGATCACACCACTGCACTCCAGCCTGGAGATAGACCCAGACCAAGTCTCAAAAAGAAAAAAAAAAAGGGGTCGGGCGCAGTGGCTCAAGCCTGTAATCCCAGCACTTTGGAAGGCCAAGGCAGGTGGATCACAAGGTACGGAGTTCAAGACCAGCCTGGCCAAAATAGTGAAACCCCATCTCTACTAAAAATACAAAAAATTAGCAGGGCGTGGTGGTGGGTGCCTGTAATCCCAGTTACTTGGGAGGCTGAGGCAGGAGAATCGCTTGAACCCGGGAGGCAGAGGTTGCAGTGAGGCGAGATCGTGCCATTGCATTCCAGCCCAGGGAACACGGTGAGACTGTCTCAAAAAAATAAAATTTAAAAAAAAAGACACAACTTCTCTCTATGAACTCACTTTCCCTTCTCTCGGGTCATTTTCTGCTGGCAAATGCAATGCCTTTCAAGAAAATACCTAGATCTGACTGAAGGACATAAAAGCTTATACAGGACTAAATCCAGCAAAAAGTAATAGTCACGAATAAGCAAATTTTTAACATCTGATATTTTTAAAGCTGTTAAAAGTATAATATGGACTGGGTGTGGTGGCTCACATCTGTAATTCCAGCACTTTGGGAGGCCAAGGCAGGCAGATCACAAGGTCAGGATATGGAGACCATCCTGACTAACAGTGAAACCCTGTATCTACTAAAAATACAAATAATAGGCCGGTTGCGGTGGCTCACGCCTGTAATCCCAGCACTTTGGGAGGCTGAGGCAGGTGGATCACGAAGTCAAGAGATCGAGACCATCCTGGTCAATATGGTGAAACCTCGTCTCTATTAAAAATACAAAAAATTAGCTGGGCATGGTGGCGCGCACCTGTAATCCCAGCTACTCAGGAGGCTGAGGCAGAATTGCCTGAACCCAGGAGGCAGAGGTTGCGGTTAGCCAAGATCGCGCCATTGCACTCCAGCCTGGGTAACAAAAGTGAAACTCCATCTCAAAAAAAAAAAAAAAAAAAAAAAAAAAACAAATACAAATACTTAGTGGAGTGTGGTGGCACGCACCTATAGTCCCAGCTACTTGAGAGGCTGAGGCAGGAAAATCACTTGAAGCTGGGAGGTGGATGTTGCAGTGAGCCAAGATCGCGCCACTGCACTCCAGCCTGGGCGACAGAGTGAGACTCCATCTCAAAAAAAAAAAAAGAAATTCCACATTTCTGTATTAGGTTAGTGTGTACGTGTGTGTTTTAAGGAATGTGTTTTATGTGACACCAAAATATTTGTAGTTAGCATTTGATCAATTACACATCTGATTCAAATTAAATGAGTTGACAGTTTGTTGATGAAACCATATGGCAGGAGCTACTATGGGTAAAAAGGAAAACAACTCAGGGAAAAAATATCATTCAACTCCAAAGATCACTTATCTCATTTTTTTGCTAGTCATAATACTTCTCATTTCACTTCACTATCTAGCCTTATTATGTCTTATGACACTTTACTGCTCACACCCTAGATATAGCTTGGAGCAAATTCAGGGACATATACCAAATATAAAAGGGAAGGGCAAGAGATTGAGCTGGATTCTAAATGCAGCAGGAAGCTACTGAAAGATTCTTGTCTGCCGGGCGCGGTGGCTCAAGCCTGTAATCCCAGCACTTTGGGAGGCCGAGGCGGGTGGATCACGAGGTCGAGAGATCGAGACCATCCTGGTCAACATGGTGAAACCCCGTCTCTACTAAAAATACAAAAAATTAGCTGGGCATGGTGGCGTGTGCCTGTAATCCCAGCTACTCAGGAGGCTGAGGCAGGAGAATTGCTTGAACCCAGGAGGCGGAGGTTGCGGTGAGCCGAGATCGCGCCATTGCACTCCAGCCTGGGTAACAAGAGCGAAACTCCGTCTCAAAAAAAAAAAAAAAAAAAAAAAAAGAAAGATTCTTATCTGGGAAGCAACATAACCATAGCCATGCATTAGGACAATTAATCTTGTTTCAGTATACAGCATGGGTTAGGAAAGACGAGGAATAGCAAAACAAATTTTTAGTATAGTCCAGTTGACAGAAGTGAAGGCCTGAATTACAGTACTAGTAACAAAAAAAACTGGGAAGGACAGGAAGCAGAGGGGAGTGCAGCATGGCACATGGATTTTTTAGAGCCACATTGCCTGGGTCTAAATCCTACCTCTGTCCCTTGCTAGCTATATGCCCTTGGACAAGGTCTTGTCCTGGGTACCTGAGCTTCCTTAACTATAAAAAAAGGGACAGCAATAGTATCTATCCCCTTACTGGGTTATGAGTAAATGTTTATATAACTACCCAGCTAATATTATGATAGGGATAAAACATAAGGATGTAAAAGACTAGCTGAATGAGAAAGCTGAGTAAAATAAAGGGATAAATGTAAGTGCAAGTTTTTAACTTCCATAACTTGAAGAAAACTTTAAAAACACAGATATTAAAAGGTAAGTCAGCAATATTTATCACTATGTATTGCAGTGATATTCTTAAATAACAGAAACCAGAGCAAGCTAAATAGCCATCAGTTGGGTGGCTGGTAAATTACAGCACATTGACACAACACAATACTTTCAGCCACGAAGAAGCATTAAGATAAGTCTAAATGTGCTATATAGAACGATCCCCAAAATATATTTTTAAGTTAAAAAAAAAAAGACAGATGCAGAAAGGATATTTTGTTGTTGCACTCTGTTTTAATATAAAGATAACACATACCTGTATGCATATATATGCAAATTCTATTTCTGGAAAGACACACCCAAAACTCTAGGGAGATGATACTGCTAGGCAGACAGACTGGAAAATGAGGGATCTCATGAGGAAGGGACACTTTCTCCTCCTGCATACTGTTTGAATCATACCAAGTTTATGTAATGTTTTTCCATTAAGAAAAAATTAATGACAAAAAGACTTTTAGGAGAAAAGCTGGATGCATTCAGTCATAGGAAATCATACTTACATATTTGAAGTAAGCATAACATTTATGTGTTCTACAAGCTTGCCCAGTATAGATACTGGTGAAAATCTAATGATACTGAGTGTTCAAAACCACTTAAAAATGGGCAGACTATAGAACTCCTGAGAGTGAGAAAGAAAGAAGCAGCAAAGGTGAATAAAGTAGAAGGAAGACAAGGACTGCTTACTTTAAGAAGTGAGGGGATAGGCTAGGCACAGTGGTTCAAGCCTGTAATCTCAGCACTTGGGAGGCCCAGGCGGGTGGATCATGAGGTCAGGAGTTCAAGACCAGACTGGCCAACATGGTGAAACCTCATCTCTACTTAAAAAAATAACAAAAATTAGCAGGGCATGGTGGCTCATGCCTGTAATCCCAGCTACTTGGGAGGCTGAGGTAGGAGAATTGCTTGAATTGGGACCCGGGAGGTGGAGGCTGCAGTGAGCCGAGAACGTGGCACTGCACTCCAGCCTGGGCTACGGAGCAAGACTCCATCTCAAAAAAAAAAAAAAAAAAGTGGCCGGGCGCGGTGGCTCAAGCCTGTAATCCCAGCACTTTGGGAGGCCGAGGCGGGTGGATCACGAGGTCAAGAGATCGAGACCATCCTGGTCAACAAGGTGAAACCCCGTCTCTACTAAAAAAAAAAAATACAAAAAATTAGCTGGGCATGGTGGTGTGTGCCTGTAATCCCAGCTACTCAGGAGGCTGAGGCAGGAGAATTGCTTGAACCCAGGAGGCGGAGGTTGCGGTGAGCCGAGATCGGGTAAAATAAAGCCTTAAAAAAGATGCAGGCTAATAAAAATTAGGCTATAGCTCAAAATTCTAAGTGATTATGTCAATTTGTGATCTGAAATTCTTAATATATTTTCCAATGTTACACATAATTAATAGGTCAGTACCTATTCAGTCCACAAAGGCCAACTATACCCTCAGTGATTACTTATAGTACTATACTAATGGTAGTACAGAGTACACCATTTTTATTGTTGCTGTTGTTAATTTTTTTTTTTTTTTTTTGAGACAGAGTCTCACTCTGTCACCTAGGCTGGAGTGCAGTGGTGAAATGTCGGCTCACTGCAACCTCCACCTTCTGGGTTCAAGTGATTCTTATGTCCCAGCTTCCCAAGTAACTGGGACTACAGGCAAAAGCCACCATGCCCAGCTAATTTGTTGAATTTTTAGTAAAGATGGAGTTTCACCACGTTGACCAGGCTGGTCTCGAACTTCTGACCTCAGGTGACCCACCTGCCTCAGCCTCCCAAAGTGCTGGGATTACAGGCATGATCCACTGCACCTGGCTGAGTCCACCGTGTTAAAACCCTATCCAACTCAAGCTCTCAGGCAAATTTGACAAGGTAACCTCTCTCTCCTTCTTGAAACATGTTCTTCTCTTGACTGCCTGTGAAACCAAGCAGTTCTGGTCTTCCTCCTATCTCAATGAACTTCTTTGCTTGTTTCTCCTTTCCTTCTCACTTTCAAGAGTTACAAACTCTTCTGCCCAATTTTTAAAAATATTTGGTGAACTCATCCAGTCCAATGGCTTTAGATATCATCTGCATGCTAATAATTCCAAAATCTACATTGTGAGCCTCACCATCTCCCTTGAGTTTTGATTTTTATGTAAAGATTACTTACTCTATATCCTTACTTGGAGGTCAAATAGGCATCTCAAGCTTAACACTGTCAAAACAAAACTCTTAATTCGCCCCCTACAATCCTGCTGCTTCAGATCTGTTCCATCACATCTGATGAGATCATCATCTGTCCAATTGCTCAAGACAAAACTTAGGAGCCATCTTTTTTTTTCCCCCGAGTCTCACTCTGTCACCTAGACTGGAGTGCAGTGGTGCATCACGACTCACTGCAACCTCTGCCTTCTGGGATCAGGCAATTCTTGTGCCTCAGCCTCCTGAATGGCTGGGACTAAAGGCACATGCCACCACGCTGAGCTAATTTTTGTATTTTTAGTAGAGACAGGGTTTCATCATGTTGGCCAGGCTGGCGTCAAATTCCTGGCCTCAAGTGGTCTGCACGCCTTGGCCTCCCAAACTGCTCGATTACAGGCATGAACACCGCATCTAGCCTTGTGAGGAGTCATCCTGACTCCTCTCTTTCCTTCACACCTCACAGAAAATCCTATTAATGCTACTTTCAAAATATATCTCATATTTAACCACTTCCAACAACCAATATACCACCATATCCTAGTCCAAGCCATGCTTCCTTGTCGCCATGTCCCACTAACCATTCTCCAACCAGCAGTAAAGGGAGCTTTAGAAAAGTAAATCATATCACATCACTCCTCTGCTTAAAATTACCCAATAGTTACCAATCAAATTTATAATAAAGATCACAAATTCCGTTTCGACTTGCTGAGCTTGAGGAATATAAAGCATGTAATTGTAGATATGGAGAAAGCAAAGAAATGACTCTCGAAAGAGATTTGGGCTGAAATTACACAGTGGCATGACTTATTGGCATATGGATAGATACTGAAAATCACAGATTTGGAAGAGAATACCTCAAGTAAGTTGAAAAGTGAAGGGAGGGGACACAGAACCAAGAATTGAGAATTCCCATACATAAAGTCCAGGTAGAAGGGAAAGAGCTGACAAAGATGACTAAGGATGAGGCCAGACACTCAAATGGAAAACGAGACCTAACTCCCAGGAAACCAAAAGGGAAAAGGATTTTTCAAAATGAAGAGAGATCAAGGCAGATTGAGATTTTAAAATGTCCATTGACTTCATACACGTAAGTCATTTGGGGTTTTTTTGTTTGTTTTTGAGATGGAGTCTGTCGCCCAGGCTGGAGTGCAGTGACACGATCTCAGCTCACTACAATCTCCGCCTCCCAGGTTCATGCAATTCTCCTGCCTTGGCCTCCCAAAGTGCTGGGATTAAGAGAGAATAGGAGGCCGGGCGCGGTGGCTCTAACCTGTAATCCCAGCACTTTGGGAGGCCAAGGCGGGTGGATCCCAAGGTCAAGAGATCGAGACCAACCTGGTCAACATGGTGAAACCCCGTCTCTACTAAAAATACAAAAAATTAGCTGGGCATGGTGGTGCGTGCCTGTAATCCCAGCTACTCAGGAGGCTGAGGCAGGAGAATTGCCTGAACCCAGGAGGCGGAGGTTGCGGTGAGCCGAGATCGCGCCATTGCACTCCAGCCTGGGTAACAAGAGTGAAACTCCGTCTCAAAAAAAAAAAAAAAAAAAAAGAGAATAGGAAAAAAAATGCTATGTAGTCTAAAGTATACATGGGTGGGTCTTAGAAGATGACTAGGAGGATGGCACTTTAGAAAGAAGAAATGGTACACAGCTAACTACAATCACCATGTCAAGAAAAAAAGAAAGAAAAAAATAGAAAGAAGAAATGGTATGAATCAACAACAGAATCAACAACAATGTAGCACAGGAAATTCCAAGTTTTTTTAAAAAAAATCTCTCCTCTCAACCTACCTTGTTCCAAGAATTTAAGGCAACTAACTTAAATTTCAACTATACAGAGAATACTTCTGTATAGCTGAAATATAAAATGAAAGGCATAAATGAGGAGGGTAGAGAGGTAGAAAGGGACAAATAGAGTGAGAGTAAGGAGGAAGAATCAACAACACAATTCCTTATCAAATTGTGACCAATTCAATAGAACTGTGGCCAATTCTATAAGGAATAATAAGTAAAAGGAAGGAATCTAATGTGTTTCCCACATTTCTGGCTTCACTCACTAAACTGATGATATAGCCATGACATTAGTCAGGATAAGGAGCACAGGATGAAGTAACAGGTTTGGCAGGAAATGATAAAATTTTTTTTTTGAAAATGTTGTATTTAAGGTACTCATCAGTCAGTTGGTAGAAACATCTAGAGGCTGTTGGCAAACAGGCCAGAAAGAGAGGTATGGGTTGGCCATAGATATAGGTTTGGTCAGGACATTAATGATAACTTACTAAGTGTAAAAAGGGAAAACCAAGATATTTTCTTGGATACCAATGTTAAGCGGCAGATAAAGGAAAGCTCTAGAAAGGCAGACAATAGAAGGAAATATCAACAGAGAACAGAAAAGAAATAAAAGGGAAAAATAAAACCAACACAAAAATGAAATCTTCATTGAAAGTAGCACAAAGGAGTACAGACACTGCTGAATACATAGCAAGGGACATACTAATAGATGACAGAATTGAGAAAGGCAGGCGAAACATAAATGACCTCTGAAAACCACAAAACATTGTTAACATAAATAGAAGATCTAAATAAATGGAAATACATCTCATGTTCACAGATTGGAAGACTTAATATTATCAAAATGTCAATACTGTCCAAACTGATCTACAGACTCAAAGCAATCCCTATCAGAACCCCAGCTGACAAAATGACAATCCCTTGTACAAACTGAATTCCTTTGTACAAAATGAAGCTGACACTCAATTTATATGGCATTGCAAGGGACCTAGAATAGCCAAAATAACCCTAAAAGGGAGGAATAAATTAGGGGGACTCAGACTGTCCTGTCAAAACTTAGTGCAAAGCAACAATAACTGAGGCACATGGTGTTGGTACATGAACAGACATACAGATCAATGCAATGGAACTAAGAGTCCAGAAATAAACCCTTACATTTATGGTTAATCGAGGTTTGACAGGAGTGCCAAAACCCGTGTTCAGTGGGGAAAGAACAGTCTTTCAAATTGGATAGGCAATTGAGATAACCCTTACCTCACACCAAATACACAAGTTAAAATGGATCAAAGACATAAATGTAAGAGCAAAACTATGAAGCTCTTAGAGGAAAAACAGGGACAAGTCTTCACGATCTTGGATTTGGCAAAAGATTCTAAGATATGACACCAAAACGAAAGCAACAAAATAATATTAGACTTCATCAAGATTAAAAACTCTTGTGCCTAAGCCGGGCGTGGTGGCTCACACCCGTAATCCCAGCACTTTGGGAGGCCAAGGCGGGTGGATCACGAGGTCAAGAGATCGAGACCATCCTGGTCAACATGGTGAAACCCCGTCTCTACTAAAAATACAAAAAATTAGCTGGGCATGGTGGCTCGTGCCTGTAATCCCAGCTACTCAGGAGGCTGAGGCAGGAGAATTGCCTGAACCCAGGAGGCGGAGGTTGCGGTGAGCCGAGATTGCGCCATTGCACTCCAGCCTGGGTAACAAGAGCGAAACTCGGTCTCAAAAAAAAAAAAAAAAAAAAAAGAGATCGAGACCATACTGGTCAACATGGTGAAACCCTGTCTCTACTAAAAATACAAAACATGCCGGGCACAATGGCTCAAGCCTGTAATCCCAGCACTTTGGGAGGCTGAGGCGGGTGGATCACAAGGTCAAGAGATCGAGACCATCCTGGTCAACACGGTGAAACCCCGTCTCTACTAAAAATACAAAACATGAGCTGGGCATGGTGGCACGTGCCTGTAATCCCAGCTACTCAGAAGGCTGAGGCAGGAGAATTGCCCAAACCCAGGAGGCAGAGGTTGCAGTGAGCCGAGATCGCGCCATTGCACTCCAGCCTGGGTAACAAGAGTGAAACTCTGCCTCAAAAAAAAAAAAAAAAAAAAAAAATACAAAACATTAGCTGGACATGGTGGCACATGCCTGTAATCCCAGCTACTCAGGAGACTGAGGCAGGAGAATTGCCTGAACCAGGAGGCGGAGGTTGCGGTGAGCCGAGATCGCACCATTGCACTCCAGCCTGGGTAACAACAGCGAAACTCCATCTCAAAAAAAAAAAAAACAAAAAAAAAAAACAGAAAACAAAACTCACCGGGCGCGGTGGCTCAAGCCTGTAATCTCAGCACTTTGGGAGGCCGAGGCAGGTGGATCACGAGGTCAAGAGATCGAGACCATCCTGGTCAACAAGGTGAAACCCCGTCTCTACTAAAAAAAAATACAAAAAAATTAGCTGGGCATGGTGGCGCGTGCCTGTAATCCCAGCTACTCAGGAGGCTGAGGCAGGAGAATTGCCTGAACCCAGGAGGCGGAGGTTGCGGTGAGCCGAGATCGGGCCATTGCACTCCAGCCTGGGTAACAAGAGCGAAACTCCGTATCAAAAAAAAAAAAAAAAAAAAAAAACTCTTGTGCCTTAAAGGGCACAATCAAGAAAATGAAAAGACAACAACAGAAGGGAGAAAATATATGCAAATAATACATAGGACAATGGTGTATCTAGAATATATAAAGAACTCCTATAACAACAATGAAAAGACAACCCAATTAAAAATTGGGCAAAGGATCTGAATAAATACTTCTCCAAAGAAGAGTTGGCCAATACATACAAAAGAGCAGCAATCACATGAAACGATGCTCAGCATCATTAGTCATCAGGAAAATACAAAGCAATGAGGTACTGATACCACCTACAACATGCATGAACCTTGAAAACATTATCCAAAGTAAAAGAAGCCAGACACAAAAGGCCACATACTATTATTATATGTTTCCATTCATATGAGAAAGTTTGTAACAGGGAAATCTATAGAGACAAAAAAATAGATGAATAGTTGCTTAGGGATACGGTGAGGGGATGGGGAAGAGAACAGGAGGATAAGGGGATGATGGCTAAAGGATAAAGAGTTTGCTCTTGAGGAGATGAACTGTTTTAGAATTGACTACAGGGATGGTTGTGCATATCTGTGAATATACTAGAAACCACGGACGTTCACACTTCCAAAGTATGAATTGCATGACACGTGAATTACATCTCCATAAAGCTGTTAAAATATATACAAATGGAATTTTTTTTTTTTTTTTTTTAAATTTAAGGGCCAGGCACAGTGGTTCATGTCTGTAATCCCAGTATTTTGGGAGGCTGAAGCTTGAGGCCAGGAGTTCAAAACCAGCCTGGGTAACATAGCAAGACCCCAATCTCTACAAAAAGTTAAAAAATTAACTTGGTGTGGTGGCTCACACCTGTAATCCCACCATTTTGGGAGGTCAAGGCAGGTGGATCACTTGAGGTCAGGAGTTTGAGACCGGCCTGGCCAACATTGTGAAACCTCGTCTCTACTAAAAATACAAAAGTTAGCCAGATGTCGTGGTGGTTACCTGTAATCCCAGTTAGCTGGGAGGCTGAGCCAGGAGAATCACATGAACCCAGGAGGCAGGCATTGCAGTAAACCAAGATCGAGCCACTGCACTCCGTCCTGGGCAACAGTGTGAGACTCTGTCTTAAAGGGAAAAAAAAAACAACCTTAAAAATGGTAACAGCTGCCGGGCGCGGTGGCTCAAGCCTGTAATCCCAGCACTTTGGGAGGTCGAGGCGAGTGGATCACGAGGTCAAGAGATCGACACCATCCTGGTCAACATGGTGAAACCCCGTCTCTACTAAAAAATACAAAAAATTAGCTGGGCATGGTGGCGCGTGCCTGTAATCCCAACTACTCAGGAGGCTGAGGCAGGAGAATTGCCTGAACCCAGGAGGCGGAGGTTGCGGTGAGCCGAGATCGCGCCATTGCACTCCAGCCTGGGTAACAAGAGCGAAAGTCCGTCTCAAAAAAAAAAAAAAAAAAATGGTAACAGCTGAATACTTTAACATGTACGCTTCAATCTAAAGCCAGATCTAATCTTAAAAGGAAAGCATTAAAAATACCTGTTGAAGTAAGGAATAGGACAAAACTCCACTACTATCTTATTGTTTGATATTTTCGGAAAGTACTAGCCAAAGCAATTGAGCAAAATAAAGAAGTATAAAAAGTGGAAAGGAGGGCAGGCTGCGGAGGCTTACTCCTGTAATCCCAGCACTTTGGGAGGCCAAGACAGAATGATCACTTGATCCTAGGATTTTGAGATCAGCCTGGGCAACAGAGCAAGATTCCAGCTCTATTTTATTTATTTGTTTACATATATATATTTTTTTGTTTGTTTGTTTTTCTTTGGAGACAGAGTCTTGTTCTGTCACCCAGGATAAAGTGTAGTAGCATAATCTTGTCTCACTGCAACCTCTGCCTCCAGTATTCAAGCAATTCTCCTGTCTCAGCCTCCTGAGCAGCTGGGACTACAGGCATGTACCAACATGCCCGGCTAATTTTTGTTTGTGTGTTTTCAGTAGAGATGGGGTTTCACCATATTGGCCAGTCTGCACTCGAACTCCTGTGATCCGCCCGCCTCAGCCTCCCAAAGTGATCCGCCCGCCTCAGCCTCCCAAAATGCAGGAATTACAGGCATGAGCCAACATGCCTGGTCTATTTATAAAAAAGAAAAAAAATGAAAAGGAGAAGATAAAATTATCATTATTCCATAATGATATGATTATTTAGCTATAGCTGTTATTCTCTAGAAAAACAGCTGAGAAACTATTACAGATAGTATTGGAATTCTTAAGGTGGCTAGGTACAAAATTAATACTCAAAATTTAATAGCATTCCCATATTCAAACAACCACATAAAAGTTGTAAAAGAAATGCCGGGCGCGGTGGCTCAAGCCTGTAATCCCAGCACTTTGGGAGGCCGAGGCGGGTGGATCACAAGGTCGAGAGATCGAGACCATCCTGGTCAACATGGTGAAACCCCGTTTCTACTAAAAATACAAAAAATTAGCTGGGCATGGTGGCGCGTGCCTGTAATCCCAGCTACTCAGGAGGCTGAGGCAGGAGAATTGCCTGAACCCAGGAGGCGGAAGTTGCGGTGAGCCGAGATCACGCCATTGCACTCCAGCCTGGGTAACAAGAGCGAAACTCCATCTCAAAACAAACAAACAAACAAACAAACAAACAAAAAAAAGTTGTAAAAGAAGTAGAAACCCCATTTACAATAGCAACAACAAAAATAAGCACCAAGGAGTAAACATAATAAGAAATGTGAGGCCTACATAAAAAAAAAACCTTTAAAATGTTGACAGATGCAAAACAAGACTTGAACAACAATAAATACATAAATTGTTTTTTTTTTTTTTGAGACTGAGTCTTACTCTCATCCAGGCTGGAGTACAGTGGTGCAATCTTGGCTCATTGTAATCTCTGCCTCCAGGATTCAAGCAATTTTCCTGCCTCAGCCTCCTGAGTAGCTGGGATTATAGGTGCCTGCAACCACTGCTAGTTTTTATATTTTCATATTTTTAGCAGAGACGGGGTTTCCCCATGTTGGCCAGGCTGGTCTCGAACTCCTGGCCTCAAGTGATCTGCCCGCCTCAACATCCCAAAGTGCTAGAATTATAGGCGTGAGCCACAGTGCCTGGCCACATATACTGTTCTTGAACATGAGGAAATGAATATAGACCCTGTTCCTGAACCTCAAAAAGATGTCGATTCATCTCTAAATTTATCTATAAATATAGGACAATACCAACAAAAATACCAATGGGACAGAGGAATGGGACTTGGTTGGCTAATTCTAAGTCAGATAGAAAAATAAACAAGGAAAACTTTCCAGGAAAACTCTGGGAAGTAGAATGAGGGAAGATTATAACCACAGTATGGAGTCATTAGGTATAAATAGGTAATCTGATCAATGAAACAGAATAAAAGTCCAGTAATAACCTCAAATTATATGTAGGAACTAAGTAGAGCTAGAGACAACATTTCAATCAGCAGGGCAAAGCTGAACTAAATGAAGGACACTGTGATAACTGGGCAGCCACCTGGAAGGAAAGTAAAGCTGGATTCCTACCTCAATACTTTATTGAACTTATATTTGTGTAGGTAGGCACATTTAACTTAAGAATAAAATTACAGAAGTACCCGGAGAAAACACAAGAATATTTAATTCTAATTAGAAATAATATTGAAATAGGAAAGGCCTTTCTTATGACATAAAACCTAGACTCTGAAAATTCTATAAATTTGACAATGAAACATTTAATCTCTGCTGAAAAAACAGACCATAAACAAAGTCAAAAGACAAATGAAAAACTGCAAAAAATATCTGCAACATATGTCAAAGGCTAAGATCTGATTTCGTTAAAATACAGAGTTCTGGGCCGGGGCGGTGGTTCCCGCCTGTAATCCCAACAATTTGGGAGGCCAAGGCAGGCAGATCACCTGAGGTTTGGAGTTCGAGACCAGCCTGACTAATAACGGTGAAATCCTGTCTCAAAAACAAACAAACAAAAAACAGAGTTCCTACAAACTAGGGGTCTTCAACCCCCAGGCCACGGACCCTTGGTACTGGTCCATGGCCTATTAGGAACCTGGCAACACAGCAGGAGGTGAGTGGTGGGCGAGTGAGCCTTCCCGCCCTGGCTCCACCTCCTGTCAGATCAGGCATTAGATTCTCACAGGAGTGCAAACTCTATGGTGAAGTGTGCATGTAAGGGATCTAGGCTTTGTGCTCCTTATAAGCCTCTAGTGCCTGATGGCCTGAAGTAGAACAGTTTCATCCCCAAATCATTCCCCCTACTCTTTCACCCCGCCATCCCCGTCCACGGAAAAATTGTCTTCCATGAAACCCAGTCCCTGGTGCCAAAAAGGTTGGAGACTGCCTTTATAAACAATATGAACCATCCCAATAGAAAAATGAACAAAAAATATAAACAGGTCTATAGATAAAGGAAACAAATAAATGGCTCTTACACCTACCTATTGAAAAGATGCTTAAGAAAAATATTCCTGTTAAACTGACAATTTAAATAACGTTTGATAACCCACTCTGTACCAAGAGAACAAGGAGGACAGCACTCTAACACCAAGAGAGAAACAAACTCACAACTTGACAGTATCTATCAGTTTAAACAGTACATACCCTTTGACCCAGAAACTGTACTTCTACAAATTTATCCTAGAGAGATTCTTTCTTGTGCAAAAATCTATAGGGATATTCATTGTATCACTATTTGCATTAGCCAGACTGTAAACATCTTAAATACCCAACCAAACAAAGGAATGCTACCATCTCCACAAAGTCCTTTCCATCCCCCATGCCAGGAAAAAATACACAAGAAAAGGTTCATTGGTTGCTTCTAGGGAAGGAAGTCAATTAGCTGGGGTCTAAGATAGAAGAAAAACTTCATTTTACCATATTTTTTTTTTGGCACCATTTGAATTTTATACACATTACTTATTTAAAAATTTTAAGTTAAGACTACCATGTTATTTTTACCCAGCTTTACCAACTGTTAACATTTTTCCTTCTTTTCCTTTGTCCCTTTTCCAGTCGCCATGTTAGCAACAATGTTTAGCTGTTTTCCTAGCTAATCATGGTATTCAATCAAACTCACACAGTTAAATCACAATAGCTACTTGGATTCCACTGCCCCATGATCCCCTTGCTCCTGAGCTCTCTCTGCATACTTATTCTACAAAAAGCACAATTCCCTCTTCCTTACTGGGTGTATAGAAATTATGAGTTAGTAAAAATCCAAGAGTAAAAAGCTATTAATTTCTTGGCAAACACATAATCACTACTGAACTTTAGAAAACAGCAGAAAGGCAAATGCTCAAAAAAAGGCTTCACAAACTATCATTTGTGCTGTCACAATGGATGCAGAGTCTAATCCACTACTTTACATTAAAGAATCTGATTTTGGCCAGGCACAGTAGTGGCTCATGCCTGTAATCACAGCACTTTGGGAGGCCGAGATGGGTGGATTACAAGATCAAGAGTTCGAGACCAGCCTGGCCAACATGATGAAACCCCGTCTCTGTTAAAATACAAAAATTAGCTGGGCACAGTGGCACGTGCCTGTAATCCCAGCTACTCAGAAGGCTGAAGCAGAGGAACTACTTAAACTTGGTAGGCGGAGGTCACAGTGAGCCGAGATCAAGCCACTGCACTCCAGCCTGGGCGACAGAGCTCGACTCCATCTTAGGAAAAGAACAAAAACAAAAACCCGATTTTTTTTTTTTTTTTTTTTTTTTTTTTTAGGCGGAGTTTCGCTCTTGTTACCCAGGCTGGAGTGCAATGGCGTGATCTCGGCTCACCGCAACCTCCGCCTCCTGGGTTCAGGCAATTCTCCTGTCTCAGCCTCCTGAGTAGCTGGGATTACAGGCACGTGCCACCATGCCCAGCTAATTTTTTGTATTTTTAGTAGAGACGGGGTTTCACCATGTTGACCAGGATGGTCTCGATCTCTCGACCTCGTGATCCACCCGCCTCGGCCTCCCAAAGTGCTGGGATTACAGGCTTGAGCCACCGCACCCGGCTTCAAAAACCCAATTTTAACCATCTGTCCAGAATCAGTGGGGCTACAAAGGATTGAACCACGCAAGGAATCACACGCAAATGATAAAGTATGCTCAAGGAGAGCCAGCTGATGCTATGAGTGTTACAGAGAGAAGAGACCAAGTCAGAAATATCACAGAAGGCTTCCCTGCAAAAAATTGTAATCAAACTGAGCTCTAATGGAAGAGAAGTTAACACAAGAGACTGGAATGAGGAGTATTTAAGAAAGTTCTTGGATGACGACAAAGCTTGTGCAATGGCCCTGGGGCAGGAGGAAGCATGATACATCTGAGGAGGCAGAAAAAGATCAATGAGTGAGATAATGTAACACAGGATTAACTGGAGAGTTACAGAGGAGTCAGATGACAGGGTGCCTTTTAGGCCATGTTAAAGATTTTTGCCTTATCCTAAGAGCAATAAAAAGGCTGTGAGTGGGGATGAGAATGCATTTGTCCTTGCAAAGACTGGTGTGACATATCAATCAGAAGGCAAAAGCAGAAGCAGGAATACTGCCTAAAAAGCTCCTACAGGAGACCTAAGTGAGGGATGGTGGCACCATGGATTAGAGTTATGGCAGCAGTAAAAGAAATAGGACTTGGTAAATGATTACACCTGAAGCACAAGGGAAAAGAAAATATTGAGGAGGATGCCTAAGTTTCAGGTTTGTACAACTAGACAGATAAAGAAGCTAACACTGAAAGAGAGTGAGAACACTCCAAGAAGACCAGGTTGTTTTTGTTTGGTTTCATTGGGGGCTGGATGAAGGGTTGAGACGTAAAAAGTAAGAAAAGGAGGCTGGGCGCGGTGGCTCAAGCCTGTAATCCCAGCACTTTGGGAGGCCGAGGGGGGTGGATCACGAGGTCAAGAGATCGAGACCATCCTGGTCAACATGGTGAAACCCTGTCTCTACTAAAAATACAAAAAATTAGCTGGACATGGTGGCGCATGCCTGTAATCCCAGCTACTCAGGAGGCTGAGGCAGGAGAATTGCTTGAACCCAGGAGACGGAGGTTGTGGTGAGCCGAGATCGCGCCATTGCACTCCAGCCTGGGTAACAAGAGCGAAACTCCGTCTCAAAAAAAAAAAAAAAAAGTAAGAAAAGGTTCTAGGTATCAGTAACTGGAAGCCTTGGTAGAGAAGGATGAAAAATGGAACATGGGGCTGGCTGGGCACCGTGGCTGATGCCTGTAATCCCAACACTTTGGGAGGCCAAGGTGGGAGGATCACTTGAGGCCAGGAGTTCAAGCCCAGCCTGGCCAACGTGGCAAAACCCCATCTCTACGAAAAATACAAAAAATTAGCGAGGCGTGGTGGCCGGAGCCTCTAATCCTAGTAACTTGGGAGACTTGAGACAGAATTGCTTGAGCTCAGGAGGCAGAGATTGCAGTAAGCCGAGATTGTGCCACCGTACTCCAGCCTGGGCCACAGATTGAGACTCTCTGTCTCGAAAAAAATAATAATAATAAAGAAAGAAAGAAAAAGACAAATGGGGATTAGAGGTCTAAAGAGAGAGAAAGTTAGCTATAGCACTTTTTTTATATATATATTTAACTTGAGATTCGGTCTTGCTTTGTTGCTCAGGCTGGTCTTGAACTCCTAGGCTCAAGCAATCCTCCCACCTTGACCTTCGAAAGTGCTGGGGTTACAGGCATGAGCCACCTCAACCAACCGCTGTGTACACTTTAAAAAAAAGAAGAAAGAAAAGAAAGGTTTGGCTGGGTGAGGTGGCTCATACCTCGAATCTCAGCACTTTGAGAGGGTGAGGCAGGCAGATCACCCGAGGTCAGGAGTTCAAGACCAGCCTGGCCAACATGGTGAAACCCCGACCCTACTAAAAATACAAAAACTAGTCAGGGGTGGGGGTGGGCACCTGTAATCCCCAGCTACTCAGGAGGTTGAGGCAGGAGAATCACTTGAACCTGGGAGGCGGAGGTTGCAGTGAGCCAAGATCACACCACTGCACTCCAGCCTGGGGAACACAGCAAGATTCCATCTCAAAAAATAAATAAAATTTTTTTTTTAAAGTTTTATCTCCAGGGCCCATCATAAACCAAGCCTAGACATTCTATGCCTCTCCATCACCTAAAATCTTTAAAAATCTATCGAAATACAAAAGAAAGGGAAAGGCTTGGAATACAGTACGTGGGAGAATAAAGAATTGGTATGAAAGAATTTCAATCTGTATATAATACATTGAGATATCAGATGTGTCCCAATTTCGAGAATGAGTAAAGGGGCAATGAAGTATCAGTCAAAAGAAAAGGGAAGCAGAAAAAAGAGACTGATGACCCTACTTTACAAATTTTCGCAGTTTAGACACATTTATCTTTACCTCAGGATAAATGGCTGTTCCCTTATGTGCTAAGGGAATGCAGAAATAGCTCCACACTGAAGCCCCTTAACAGAAATCATGGTTTCCACTGCCATCACGTGGTCGCAGCTAGGAAGTGCACCAAACAGGTTCTAGGAACCCAGGAATGCCTACATGTAGCCCATGGTATAATTAATCCGTGATCAAAGACCTAAAGATTGTGGTAGCAGAGGCAAACTGGTGATAGTGCTTGTTAAGAGATTCATCTTCTAAGCTATCAATACACAAAAAGCTAAGTTTTTATTGTTAATTGGGAGTAAGAAAAACGATTGCTCCTTTATGTTAAAGATCACATATTTAGCAATTCTAGGGTGCACAGTCTAACATTATCATCTCAAACTGAACTGCTGGTATATTATATGACTACTTACAAATGCCTCGATTTAATTTTAATGGTGCATATAAATGGGGTAGTGTACATTTCTAGCACACATCAATTACCTCATCACAAACATAAGCAATTGTCTCATTAAATGTGCTAAATTCCCTTTGTCATCTTCAATTTAATCAAATAATAATTTTTGACGACTTACAAGTATACAGTCATAAACACAATTCAAAAAAACCAATTTATCATGTTCTCAAAACTCATCAGCTAAACAAATAATATCACTAATATAATCAGGATTATTCATAAAAAAACACGGTGATTAACACATAATTCCTGATAGTTCTTTTCATAGTAAAAATAAGCTTGCCCAGTGGAATATTTGACATTCTGTGCATTATTTGATTCCCTATCTTTCTTCTACTAGATTGAATCTTCGATTACAAATGTATCTCTTTAAAACTGTCTACACACACATATCAAGTTGATTTGATTTTGTTTTCAAAAGCATCTTAACTCAAGGCTAGGGCACTGTAGACCAAAATGTGAAATAATTGTGTTGGGTACATTTTTCTAGTTCTCAGTTGTTTTTATGTCGTAAACACAGCATAATTTTGTCACCGAATATATTTTTGAGATTCACTCGCTCCTCTTAAAACCTAGACACCATTATCTATTCTGTCTCTGAACATTCCAAAATATTAATAATCCAACTAGTTTTCCCTAATCACCTCCGTTCTCTTTCCCATACACTCCCCAGCCAACACTCCCCCACCCCTTCTTCCGTTTCAGAATGCCTAACTCTTACACACACACCCGGGGTGGTTTTTTACAAAATCACTCCTTGGAATGCGCTTCCCTCTTCTCTCCTTAACTTGGCACCCTTTTTGAAATAATTTCCCACAGCTAGGCGCCAATGTCTTTCATTTACGAGTTCAAACTGCGGAAGGGGACGAGGCTGGGAATCGAGTAAGTGAAACATTTGGAAATGTCAATGAGACAGTCGCCTCTCCTTTGAAGAGAAAACACAACTCTCAGCACACAGCTTTCAACAGAGCAAAGATACTTTTCTTCGCTGTGCTCCTGTTCCCTCCCTGACCTCAAAGGCACCTTCCCTTTTCTCTGTTCCCCAATCCCTCTGCTATGCGTGGGGCCTGCCTTTCCTCCTCCCAAGGAAAAGAAAGGCAGGGAGAAAAAGAAAAGGTAGCAGTCACCTTCCCGCCTGCCGCGCCCGCAAGCGGTCAGAACCCCGTCCCACGACTCACCTGGCAGGTGCGGCCGCCCGGAGAGTTGCACGAACCGGTTGAGCTGGCCAGTCCCCCGACCCCCGCTGCCCCCACTGCCCCCGCCGGCCCCGCTACCTCCGCCACCAGCGCCGGCAGCGCCTCCTCCCCTCCGGCGGTTCCTGTCCCAGCCCTGGGCAGCCGACATGACCCGTTAACGATTGCCGCAGCCCGGTCCCGGGAGCGCCTGACCCGGCGGCACCAGCGGAGCCTCCTTCCTGGGCTCCTCCAGAGACCCAGGAGACAGGGGAAGGGGGCAGCGCCCGGTCCCACCAGAGACCAATGACTGACCGCCTTGGTGAAAGGCAACCAATGGACAATCGTTTTCTTGGCAGGTGGAGGGAGGCGGAGAGAAACGTGGTAACCATAGCTATAGCTTAAAAAAAAAAAAAAAAAAAAAAAAAAAAGGCGGGGGGGGCGGGGGGAGGAGAGAAAGCCAGAAGCAGACACTCCTCGCTCGCATCGTCCGCGCTAGGCAGGCCGGCGTCTCCAGACTCCTGCGGGACCAGGCGGACCAATCGAAGGCCGAGTGGCAGAGGCCGCGCCTGCTGAAAGACGCCGGGAACCGGCCAGTGCCCCAGGCTTGGTTAGGATTCGGGAACTCTTTCCCATAAACATTGCAGACACAGGATATACGCATAACACACATATTTGGGGGCAATACGCTATTCTACCAGCTTTTCACTCTGAGATCCCATTCCCTGACGGTTGATACACACAAAGGGCTTGCTTGAAGTGGGGGTGGGTGAGGGGACTCGGGCGGAGTCAAAGCTAAAATGTGAGAACTATGTATTTCTGGGCTTCATTTGTCTTTCAGTCAGATTAGCTGCACTCGTCTCTGTATAAGCCACGTCCCAAGCAAACAGTTTTAAACCTGGTCAACAAATGCGGGAAAATGTTCACTCTCACCAGTTATCTTAGAACTACAAATTAAAACCTCAAGGAGAAACCATTTCTGGCTTCCTGCATCAGTAAAGATTTTTCAAATAACAACCGGCAGTATGTGGAATGCCAAGAAAAGGTACTCTCTTAGATGGCTGATGGCTCTGTAAATGTTTTTGTTCACTCAAACTCCTTTTTAGTAGTGGAATATATATAATCAAACGGAAACGTAAAATTAAATAAAAGGCAGCAACGAGTATGGAAGATCAAGATCGAAGAACACTTTAGATGTGCCGATCAGGAGTTCCTATTGTTCCAAAATTAAACAGAAATTTTGGCTTGAAATTTATAGGGCGCGATGCAAACTGGGAATACAGACTGTGTTTCTGAATGATAAGGAAAAAGCATATCAAATTTCTCAAGGAAAACAACTTTGCAACGTCCTTAGATATGACGGATTTTTTCTTTTTTTTTCTCCTTTGCATAAGAAGAACGTTTCACGGTTGCAAAGAAAAATGGTGAGTAACTCTGCTGGAGCTAAAGACAAATACCCTTTGGTGCTGCTGTGAAAATTTCTGGTCGCCTCTGGCCCTGCCTCCTTGTTTTTCTACATCCAGTCTCTATAGGCAGAGATGTTTTAGCCACTAGCACTGTAGCACACTGCTTATGAAAATGTCTGAGACTTGAAAAAAAAAAAAAAAGCCTATAGTTCAAAGTATAAAAGCCAAAATTAACATATGTTAACTTTTTTTTGAGACAGAGTCTTACTCTGTCACCCAGGCTGGAGTGCAAAAGCGTGATCTCCGTTCACTGCAACCTCCACCCTTCCCAGGTTCAAGCAATTCTCCTGCCTCAGCCTCCCAAGTAGCTGGGATTATAGGCACAAGCCACCACACCCAGCTAATTTTTATATTTTTAGTAGAGACTGGGTTTCGCCATGTTAGCCAGGCTGGTCTTGAACTCCCAGCCTCAGATGATCCACCTGCCTCCACCTCCCAAAGTGCAGAGATTACAGGCATAAGCCACCAAGTCCAGCCTGTTAACGTCTAAGGAATCTATACCTTTGAGTAACCAGAGTAAATGAGGGAAATTTTCTTTTATAAGAGTATTCCAGCCGGGTGTGGTGGCTCATGCCTGTAATCCGAGCACTTTGAGAGGCCGAGCAGACAGATCACAAGGTCAGGAGTTCAAGACCAGACTGGCCAACATGGTGAAACCCCATCTCTACTAAAAAATACAAAAATTAGCTGGACATGATGGCTCCTGCCTGCAATCCCAGCTAATTGGGAGGCTGAGGTAGAATTGCCTGAACCTGGACCCTGGAGGCGGAGGTTTCAGTGAGTGAGCTGAGATCGAACCACTGCACTCCAGCCTGGGCTACAGAGCCAGACTCCATCTCAAAAAAAAAAAAAAAAAAAAAAAAAAAGAGTATTCCAAGAAACAAATAAATAAGGAATGATAGAATGTCACCATTTTGCAACCCCTAATGAATTAAGAGATCTACCCACTGAGCATAATCCACCGCTAGCACCACAAAATAAGACGTGAGACATAATGTGCCATTCTACAGTGGGGAAGCAGTTGAACAATTCTGCTTGAGATGACACTGAAAATGTAAACCTCATCAAGGAGCTTAGATTGAATCCTAACAGAGTGAGGAGCATTGAAGGCTTTAAGCAGTGAGACCGTCAGATTTGTTTTCAAAGATCACTCCAGCTACAGTGAATTGAGTTGGGTGTTTATAATGGAGAATGGAGGTGCCTATAAGCAGCAGCCTGAGGAAAAAAACCTCTGCTCCCAAATATCTTCTAACTGCCACATTAAGATCTATCACAGGCCTGGCAAGGTGGCTCACACCTGCAATCCCAGCACTTTGGGAGGCCGAGGCAGGTGGATCAGGAGGTCAGGAGATTGAGACCATCCTGGCTAACATGGTGAAACCCCATCTCTTAAAAACAACAACAAAAAAGGTCTATCTATCACATTATGTGTGTTTGAGAGCAATGTAACTAAACATTAAAATTCTTGTTTAGACTATGATTTAATTGCCATACAATTCTACCACTAAGTCACATGGTTTTAAAATCATCAATTATAATGGCAATGCTCTTGTTTTGTAACACAAAGACTAAAACAGAGTCACAGAATTAAACTTTAGTTTTTTAAGGTATTATTAGATTTGTTTTTCTTTATTTTCCTTTCTTTCTTTCTTTCTTTTTTTTTTTTTTCAGAGGCGGAGTCTCGCTCTGTCACCCAGGCTGGAGTGCAGTGGCGCAGTCTCAGCTCACTGCAACCTCTGCCTTCCAGGTTCAAGCAATTCTCATGCCTCAGCCTCCTAGGTAGCTAGGAATACAGGTACCCATCACCACACCCAGCTAATTTTTGTATTTTTAGTAGGGATGAGTCTTCACCATGTTGCCCAGGCTGGTCCCAAACTCCTCACCTGAGGTGATCTGCCTGCCTCAGCCTCCCAAAGTGCTGGGATTACAGGTGTGAGCTACTGCTATTTATTTATCGTCAAGACAGGTTCTCTCTCTTCAAACTTCTAGGCTCAAGGGATCCTCCTATCTCAGCCTCCCAAGTAGCTATGCATGCCATCATACCTGGCTAATTTTTTTTTCCATAGAGATGGGATTTCACCATGTTGCCCAAGCTGGTCCTGAACTCCTAGGCTCAAGCAATCCACCTGCCTCAGCCTCCCAAAGTCCTGGGATTACAGGTGTGAGCCACTAAACCCAACCTGAATTTAGTTTTGTACTTGGCATCATGAAAATGACATAAGGTAATGCAGCACTATGTTACTTTAGCTGTTATAGGCTAATAAGCGGGAGTCCCCAACCCACTCCCCGGCCTCACTGGGGGCCAGTCCCAAGGCCTATTAGGAACTGAGCTGCACAGCAGGAGGTGAGCAGCTGGCGGGCAAGAAAACTTCATCTGTATTTACAGGCACTCCACCTAAGCTCTGTCAGATCAGCAGCAACGTTAGATTCCCATAGGAGCATGAATTCTGTGAGCTGTGCATGTGAGGGATCTAGGTTGTCAGATCCTTGAGAATCTAATGCATGATGATCTGTCACTGTCTCCCATCCCACCAGATGGGACCATCTAGTTGCAGGAAAACAAGCTCAGGGCTCCCACTGATTCTAAATTATGGTGAGTTGTATAATTATTTCATTATATATTATGATGTGATAATAATAGAAATAAAGTGCACAATAAATGTTATGCGCTTGAATCATCCAAAAACCATATCCACCCTTCCACTAAACCAGTCCCTGGTGCCAACAAGGTTGAGGCCACTGGAGAAGAGGATACACACAGGCGGGTAAATGAAGCCTGCGTGACATCACAGTGGAAAGTATAAAATCAAGCTTAGCACTGGTCCCAATGTTTCAAGTCCAATAAAAACTGGATGTTTGAAGAAAAAAACAACCAAACTGGGCTCACGCCTGTAATCCCAGCACTTTGGGAGGCCGAGGTGGGTGGATCACTTGAGGTCAGGAGTTCAAGACCAGCCTGGCCAACATGGTGAAACCCCCATCTCTACTAAACATACAAAAATTAGCTGGGTGTGGCATCAGGCACCTGTAATCCTCACTACTCGGGGCAGGGCAGAGGGCAAGGTGGGAGAATTCCTGGAACTGGTGAGGCAGAGGCTGCAGTGAGCCACGATCATGCCACTGCACTCCATCCTGGGCACTAGAGAGAGACTCTGTCTCAAAAAAAAAAAAAAAAAGAAAGAAAACTGATTAATAGCCAATCATTTTTAAAAATTATGTGAATGAGTCATTTGAGTACTTACCTCCTTCAACAATCTAATAGAAACTTCTGGGCTAAACCTAGACATTTTTTCAACATCTGCAGTAATTGAACTTGAAGTCCAGATATTATTTCCTGTTACCTATTCCAACAATAATTGGTTTAGATACTCATTTAATGCAGATTTAAGTAACACTGACTTAACTATGAGGGAACAAGACTGTTTTTATGAAGACATAAGTCACATCTCATTAAACTGACATTTAAAAAATGCTTTTTTTTTTTTTTTGAGATGGAGTTTCGCTCTTGTTACCCAGGCTGGAGTGCAATGGCGCGATCTCAGCTCACCGCAACCTCCGCCTCCTGGGTTCAAGCAATTCTTCTGCCTCAGCCTCCTGAGTAGCTGGGATTACAGGTACGTGCCACCATGCCCAGCTAATTTTTTTTGTATTTTTAGTAGAGACGGGGTTTCACCATGTTGACCAGGATGGTCTCGATCTCTTGACCTCGTGATCCACCCGCCTCAGCCTCCCAAAATGCTGGGATTACAGGCTTGAGCCACCGCGCCCGGCTTTAAAAAAATGCTTTCTTGCAAAGTTTCTTTTTTTGAAACAGGGTCTCACTCTGTCAACAGGCTGGAGTGCAGTGGTGCAATCTCAGCTCACTGCAACCTCTGCCTCCTGGGTTCAAACAACTCTTCTGCCTCAGTCTCCTGAGTAGCTGGGATTACAGGTGCCACCATGCCTGGCTAATTTTTGTATTTTTAATAAAGACAGGGTTTCGTTTTGTAGGCCAGGATGGTTTCCAACTCCTGGGCTCAAGTGATCCGCTCACTTTGGACTCCCAGAGTGTTGGGATTACAGGCGTGAGCCACTGTGCCCAGCCTATTTAATTAATAAATTTGTTCTGATTTCATATTCTGATTTCAAATTTCATGTTTACTTATTTGCATAAATTTATAAATTTATAAGCTCCTTATGCTTATTGAGAAAGGGGTTTTTCTTTAGAACAGGAAGAACAAAATTAAAAGGTGGAGTGAACATTTCTCAATTTTAAGAAACACTGTTCTACTAAGTTTTCCTTCTTCCTTAGGTTAGATTAAATTGGATTTGTTACCTGAAGCCAATAAAATTATAATTAATACACTATCTCTAGAGTTGTGAGAAATAGATGCAAACCATAAAGTACAATGGATTGAGATATTTACTATACGGGGGGGGAGGTTTTTTTGGGGTGTGTGTGTGTGTGTGTGTGTGTGTGTGTGTTGTGAGATAAGGTCTCCTCTGTCATGCAGGCTGGAGTGCAGTTGCACCGTCATAGCTCACTGCAACCTCGAACTCTGGACTCAAAGGACCCTCCTGCCTCAGCTTCCTAAGTACAAGTACCTGGCTAATTTTTTACTTTTTTGTAGAGATGGGGCAGTGTTGGTGAATGGGAGGGTGGTCTTACCTTGTTGCTCCAGCTGGCCTAGTACTCCTGGCCTCAAGCCATCCTCCTTTCTTGGCCTTCTAAAGCACTGGGTTACAGTAATGAGCCACCACGCCCAGCCAAAGTAGACTTTTTTTTTTTTTTTTGAGACGGAGTTTCGCTCTTGTTACCCAGGCTGGAGTGCAATGGCGCGATCTCGGCTCACCACAACCTCCGCCTCCTGGGTTCAGGCAATTCTCCTGCCTCAGTCTCCCGAGTAGCTGGGATTACAGGCACGTGCCACCATGCCCAACTAATTTTTTGTATTTTTAGTAGAGACGGGATTTCACCGTGTTGACCAGGATGGTCTCGATCTCTAGTAATCCACCCGTCTTGGCCTCTCAAAGTGCTGGGATTACAGGCTTGAGCCAACGCGCCCGGCCCCCAAAGTAGATTCTTAAGCAATGCTTTTTAATTAATCAACTGGGAGAGATGAAATAAGACAATGACATATAACATTTTCATAGTCCCGAGATTTGGCTCAATAGCTCTATGGGTAACTACTATGATTCGAATGTGTCCCCCACAGTTCATGTGTGGGAAACTTAATCCCCAATCTGTTAAGTGGGAATTTTTTTTTTTTGAGACAGAGTCTCACTCTGTCACCCCAGCCTGAAGAGCAGTGCTACGATCTCGGCTCATTGCAACCTCTATCTCCTGGGTTCGAGTGATTCTCTTGCCTCAGCCTCCCTAGTAGCTGGGATTACAGTAGCTCGCCACCACGCACAGCTAATTTTTTGTATTATTATTATTATTTTTTTAGTAGAGACGAGGTTTCACCATGTTGGTCTTGAACTCTTGACTTCAGGTGATCCACCCACCTTGGCCTCCCAAAGTGCTGGGATTACTGGTGTGAGCCACTGTGCCCGGCTGAAGTGGGACCTTTAAGAGTGATTAGGACCTAAGGGTTCTGCCCTTATGAATGGATTAATGCTGTTATTGCAGGAATGGGTTAGTTATCTCCGGAGTGAGTTCCCAGTAAAAGGATAACTTTGGCACCTCTCTCTCTCTCCCTTCCTCCTTTCCTCTGCCTTTCCCTCTCACTCTCTCTCACCCAATGCGATGCTTTCTGCTATGTTAAGATGCAGCTGGAAGGCCCTATCCAGATGTGGCTTCAGGATCTCAGGCTTCTGAGCCTCCAGAACCATGAGCCTAATAGATGTCTCTTCGTTATAAATTATCCAGTCTGTGCTATTCTCTTACAGAAGCATAAAATGGACTAAGACAGTAACTCTACTGTCTTTAAATTCAATTCTAATGTTAAAAATAATAAGTACAGGCCGGGCGTGGTGGCTCACACCTGTAATCCCAGCACTTTGGGAGGCCGAGGCGGGTGGATCACAAGGTCAAGAGATCGAGACCATCCTGGTCAACATGGTGAAACCCCGTCTCTACTAAAAATACAAAAAAAATTAGCTGGGCATGGTGGTGTGTGCCTGTAATCCTAACTACTCAGGAGGCTGAGGCAGGAGAATTGCCTGAACCCAGGAGGCGGAGGTTGCGGTGAGCCGAGATCGGGCCATTGCACTCCAGCCTGGGCAACAAGAGCGAAACTCCGTATCAAAAAAAAGAAAAAGAAAAAAAAAAAAAAAAAAAAAAAACAAAGCTGGGGGCAGGGTAGGTAGGGCGTGGAATTGGGGGTCAGTGATAGGGTGAAGTACATCACGTGTCATATAGGCAGGGACTCAAGAATTTCAGGTAGCCGAGATGAGGTAAGGAGCATAATGCATCAGCACTTTTCCATCCTTGTCAAGAAAGAACAAAGACATTAAGATTTATATTACTTTCACTGATTATCTCTTCCAAGAAAAAGGGAACCAGGTGAGAAGCGGAACATGAGAGTGGACCTGGAATGTGACCACTGAAGCACAGTGTCACATAGAGACAATTAAGCCCCGGGATGTCTGCGGGCCTACCTGACAACAGCATCAGGCCCACCACAAGAGCCTGGAGGAGCGGAGTTTTCTCTTAACTTCTCCGGGGAGGGAGATGTCTCGGCCGTCTTGGACTTCTTCCCCAGCTGGCTAAACCGCAGGCGCTTTCCCAGAGCTGGTGCTGCCACTCAGCCAAGGTGCCCTCCAGCAGCCCTTACATGGGGGTGACAGAGGGCTTAAAGTGTGTTGTCTTAGGGTCCTTTCACAATGTCACCCCACGTTCACACTTCACGACCCAAAAGGCATTAATAAAAGAACTAAGATCACCTAGTAATAACTAAGATCACATATGAATAACTAAGATCACCTATGAATAACTGCTATGGTTATATCTCGTTATTTTCTTCTTCATTATTTATATGGGAATAGGCTGAGGCTTCTGACTTCTGCCTCGGCACTTATGGGGTCTTCCCTCACCAAAGTTTTTTTTTGTTTTTGGAGACAGGGTCTCATCTGTCATCCAGGCTGGAGTGCAGTGGTGCAATCTTGGCTCACTGCAGCCTTGACCTCCTGGGCTCAAGCCATCCTCCCACCTCAACCTCCCGATAGCTGGTCACGGGCCTGCATCACCACACTCAGCTAATTTTGCTTATTTTTTGTACAGACAGAGTTCCACTGTGTTTCTTTTTATTTATTTATTTATTTATTTATTTATTGAGACAGAGTCTCACTGTGTTGCCCAGGTTGGAGTGCAGTGGCACAATCTTGGCTCACTGCAACCTCCAACTCCTGGGTTTGAGTAATTCTTCTGCCTCAGCTTCTTGAGTAGCTGGAATCACAGGCATGCACCACCACACCTGGCTGACATTTTTGTACTTTTAGTAGAGGCAAGGTTCACCATGTTTGCCAGGCTTGTCTCGAACTCCTGACCTCAAGTGCTCCATCCACCTCAGCCTCCCAAAGTGCTGGGATTACAGGGGTGAGCCCTCACATCTGGAGTACATTGCTATTCCTTCATTTTTGAAACTTGCAATGAGGGCCGGGCTCGGTGGCTCACGCCTGTAATCACAGCACTTTGGGAAGCCAAGGCAGGTGGATCACCTGATGCCAGGAGTTGGAGACCAGCCTGGTCAACGTGGTGAGATCCTGTCTCTGCTAAAAGTACAAAAAAAAGTGGCCGGGCCCGGTGGCTCAAGCCTGTAATCCCAACCCTTTGGGAGGCCAAGGCGGGTGGATCACGAGGTCAAGAGATCGAGACCATACTGGTCAACATGGTGAAACCCCGTCTCTACTAAAAATACAAAACATGCCGGGCATGATGGCTCAAGCCTGTAATCCCAGCACTTTGGGAGGCCGAGGTGGGTGGATCACAAGGTCAAGAGATCAAGACCATCCTAGTCAACATGGTGAAACCCCGTCTCTACTAAAAATACAAAAATTAGCTGGGCATGGTGGTGCATGCCTTTAATCCCAGCTACTCAGGAGGCTGAGGCAGGAGAATTGCCTGAACCCAGGAGGCGGAGGTTGCCGTGAGCCGAGATCGCGCCATTGAACTCCAGGCTGGGTAACAAGAGCGAAACTCCGTCTCAAAAAATAAATAAATAAATAAATAATATAAATTTTAAAAAAGTTAGCCGGGTGTGGTGGTACATGCCTGTAATCCCAGCTACTCAGAAGGCTGAGGCAGGAGAATCAGCTGAACTTGGGAAGCGGAAGTTGCAGTGATCCGAGAACACGCCACTGCACTCCAGCCTGGGTGACAGAGCAAGACTCCATCTCAAAAAAAACTAAAAAATAAGAAATAAATAATTTTTAAAAATAAAGTAAGTAAATACCTGCAACCATTCTTCTGTCACCATTGGTGAAAACAACTACTAAAGATTTCTCAGGCCGGGCGCGGTGGCTCAAGCCTGTAATCCCAGCACTTTGGGAGGCCGAGGCGGGTGGATCACGAGGTCGAGAGTTCGAGACCATCCTGGTCGACATGGTGAAACCCCGTCTCTACTAAAAATACAAAAAATCAGCTGGGCATGGTGGCGTGTGCCTGTAATCCCAGCTACTCAGGAGGCTGAGGCAGGAGAATTGCCTGAACCCAGGAGGCGGAGGTTGCGGTGAGCCGAGATTGCGCCATTGCACTCCAGCCTGGGTAACAAGAGCGAAACTCCGTCTCAAAAAAAAAAAAAAAAGATTTCTCAGGCCCAAATCAGCACATTGGAAGTTTAAAATGTAAGTTTAAGGCCAGATGCTCTGGCTCATGTCTGTAATTCCAGTCTTTTGAGAGGCTTAGGTGGGAGGATGGCTTCAGCCCAGTTCTAGATCAGCCTGGGCAACATAGTGAGACCTCCATTTCTACAAAAAAAAAAAAAATATATATATATATATATATATATACACACATACATATATATACACACATATATATGTATATATATACACACATATATATGTATATATGTATATATATATACACACACACACATATATATGTGTATATATATATACAAATTAATTAACCAGGCACGATAGTCTGTGCCTATAGTCCCAGCTACTTGGGAGGTGGAGGTAGGAGTACCCCTTGAACTCAAGAGTTCGAGGCTACAGTGAGCTATGATCTCACGGCTGCACTCCAGCCTGGGTGACAGAGCAAGACACTGTCTCAAAAATAAATTAATTAAAGTTGTTTTAAAAACAGCAAAAATTAAACAAAAGATCTTAAAGTCACTCAAAGACTCCAAACAAAAGCTAAGTTGAAGTTGTCTTCAGCATATGAACAATCTTTCCTTTCAGAAAAAAAAAAAATTAAAGGTGGGAGGGGGATTTCTCTAAACAGGAAAGATAATTTGTCAAGATCTGAGTGAATCTGAGGATATCCTTATACAGTAGGTTAAAGTGTTTGACAGAGTGGGGCAGCCCATGCCTGTAATCCCAGCACTTTAGGAGGTGAAGGTGGGCAGAATACTTGAACGCAGGAGTTCGAGACCAGCCTAGGCAACAGGTAAAACCCCATCACTACAAAAAATACAAAAATAAAAATTAGTAGGGCGTGGTGGTGCCTACCTGTGGTCCCAGACACTACTTTGGAGGCTGAGATGGGAGGATCAGCTATGGGGAAGCTGAGGCTGTAGTGAACTGTGTTCATGCCACTGCACTTCAGCCTTGGCGACAGAGTGAGATCCTGTCTCAAAAAAAAAGGAAAAAGAAAAAAAGGGACCGGGCATGGTGGCTCACACTGGTAATCCCAGTACTTTAGGAGGCCGAGGTGGGTGGATCACTTGAAGTCTATAGAGACTATCCTGGCCAACATGGTGAAACCCTGTCTCTGCCAAAAATTAAAAAATTAGGCAGGCGTGGTGATGGGGGTCTGTAATCCCAGCTACTTGGGAGGCTGAGGAATGAGAATCGCATCTCCCCAGAAGGTGGAGGTTGCAGTAAGCGGAGATTACTCCACTGTACTCCAGGCTCAGCAACAGAGGGAGGGAGCAACAGAGGGAGGTAGGGAAGGAAGGCGGGAGGGAGGAAGGGAAGGAAGGAGGGAGGGAGGGAAGGAGAGAGGAAGGGAAGGAGGGAGGAAGGGAAGGAAGGGAGGGAGGGAGGGAGGGAGGGAGGGGAAGGGAAAGGGAAGGGAAGGAAGAGAGGGGAGGGAAGGAGGGAAGGAAAGAAGAAGGGCTCCATTGACTTTAATCTCCCTGAGGAATTTGTTCACAGGACGCTGTTCTGGTTTCTCCACGCAGATATTGGTCCTTATAATCAGGAGTTCTTGGCTGGGTGAAGGGCTCACTCCTGTAATCCCAGCACTTTGGCAGGCTGAGACATGAGGATTGATTGAGGCCAAGACTGCAAGACCTCGTCGCTACTAAAAATTTAAAAATTAGTAGTGTGGGCCGGGCGCGGTGGCTCAAGCCTGTAATCCCAGCACTTTGGGAGGCCGAGGCGGGTGGATCATGAGGTCAAGAGATCAAGACCAGCCTGGTCAACATGGTGAAACCCCGTTTCTACTAAAAATACAAAAAAAAAAAAAAAATCAGCTGGGCATGGTGGTGCGTGCCTGTAATCCCAGCTACTCAGGAGGCTGAGGCAGGAGAATTGCCTGAACCCAGGAGGCGGAGGTTGCGGTGAGCCGAGATCGCGCCATTGCACTCCAGCCTGGGTAACAAGAGCGAAACTCTGTCTCAAAAAAAAAAAAAAAAAAAAAAAAAAAAAATAGTAGTGTGGTGGCGCCACCTTGTGGTCCCAGCTACTCAGCTAGGAGGTCTTTCCAGCCTGAGAGACAGAGTAAACCTTGTCTCAAAAAAACAAACAAACAAAAAACAGGGTTTGTTTGTTTGTTTGTTTGTTTTTTGTTTTTAAACTTATATCTACCTGGTGGAGCCTATGAACATTTTTTCAGAATAATGTTTTGTTTTTGTTTTGAGACTCGGTGTCTCACTGTGTTGCCCAGGCTGGAGTGCAGTGGCGCCATCTTGACTCACTGCCTCCTCTGCCTACCAGGTTCAAGCAGTTCCCTGCCTCAGCCTCCCAAGTAGCTGGGATTACAGGCGCCCACCACTATGCCTGGCTATTTTTTGTATTTTTAGTAGAGACAGGGTTTCACCATGTTGGCCAGGCTGGTCTTGAACTCCTGACCTCGTGATCCACCTGCTTCAGCCTCCCAAAGTGCTGGAATTACAAGCGTGAGCCACCGTGCCCAGCCTCCAGAATAATGTTTTTAACGCATAAAATAAGATGTGTAGGATTACAAAAGAAAAGAATTATATGGAAATATAGATACCAAAATATTAAAATAATTAAATTTGTAATCTAGTAAAATTTTTTTTGAGTCAGGGTCTCACTCTCGTCTAGGCTGGAGTGCAGCACAGCAATCACGGTTCACTGCAGCCTCAACCTCCTGGGCTCAGGTTATGCTCCCATCTCAGCCGCCCAAGTAGCTGAGACTACAGGCATGCGCCATGACAACTGGTTAATTTCTGTGATTTTTATAGAGACAGGGTTTCGTCATGTTGTCCAGGCTGGTCTCAAACTCCTGGGCTCAGGCAATCTGCTCACCTCAGCCTCCCAAAGTGCTGGCATTACAGGAGTGAGCTACCGCACCCAGCTGTGATATAGTAATTAATGTGCCTCTGTAACACATTAAATAACAAGTCAAGCCCAGGCGCAGTGGCTTATGCCTGGAATCCCAGCACTTTGGGAGGCCAAGGCGGGCGGATCACCTGAGGTCAGGAGTTCAAGACCAGCCTGGCTGGTCTTGAGAGAACAATAACCCGTCTCTACTAAAATACAGAAATTACCCAGACAAGGGGGGCACACATCTGTCATCCCAGCTACTCGGAAGGCTGAGGCAGCAGAACTGCTTGAGCCTGAGAAGGGGAGGTTGCAGTGAGCCAAGATCACACCATTGAACTCCAGCCTGGGCAGCAAGAGCAAAACTCTGTCTCAGAGGATGAGTTCCTGGAAAGTCTAAAGTAACTGGAAGACTGTGAAAAGAGGAAGAAATGATCAACCCCTGTGGGGCCTACTTAACTTTGAGACATTCTCTATTGTTCTTTATTCCCGCCCTAATTGATAAGGCCAATGGAATTTGTAACTGACCTTGGTCAACCTCCTGACTCCACACCCTGCCACCCCTCCCAGGTTGCAAACCTACTACCACCCCACAGCTTGCAAAAAACCACCCTAAACTATAACTTCCCACTGCCCACCCCAAACCTATAAAACCAACTCCTATCCCACCGCCCTTCGATGACTCCCTTTTCGGACTCAGCCCACAGGCACACAGGTGAATAAACAGCCATGTTGCTCACACAAAGCCTGTTTGGGGGTCTTTCCATTCAGGGTGCACATGTTTTAACAAGAAGATTCTGTACAAATTTCTTCCCTATAATCTCATCCATTTCAGCTCCAGCACCTCATCGTCTCAGGAGAATGTGCAAACTAAATTAGGTTCTCCTATTGCAATGTCGGTGCATCCTTGGAGCACTTGTAATCATAATTTTGAAACTATAGGAAAATGTATTTGATATCTAATGCCACCAAGACCTACAGCTCCTTTGCTCACTGCTGTCATTGCCAGTGCCTACAATCAGTAGTACACTTTCGGTTGGGCGCAGTGACGCACGCCTGTAATCCCAGCACTTTGGGAGGCCGAGGCAGCGGATCACCTAAGGTCAGGAGTTCGAGACCAGCCTGGCCAACATGGTGAAATCCTGTCTCTACTGAAAATACAAAAAGAGATTGCTGGGCGTGGTGGTGCGTGCTTGTAATCCCAGCTATTTGGGAGGCCGAGGTAGGAGAATCGCTTGAACCTGGGAGGGGGAGGTTGCAGTGAGCCGAGGAGTTCGTGCCACTGCACCCTAGCCTGGGCGAAAGGCGACAAGAGGGAAACTCTGCCAAAAAGAAAAAGAAAAAAAAAAAAAAAAAGACACTTTCAGTAAATATTTGTTGGACAAAGGAAGGAAGGTCAATACGTCAAATGCCACAGACTTCTAAATCCACCCATAACACAGTTTCCAACAAGGATTCTAAATTATTTGCTCTCAATTACCATTTCCTTGCTTGTAAAAAGATGCTACTGGTATAAGTTAGTATTACTTGAAAACTAAGTTGGGCCCCTCATCCCTGCTGAATTTGGAGAGACCGCGTTCTAAAAATCTCTTAACCTAAATATGCTAGTTGATAAAGGAAACGACTAATTAAGAGTGTCCTAAACACTACAGCCCTCCTTAAACAAGGTAGCTCTAAGATTCTAACACAGTCAGGGAGGCGGGGGCCCGGCGATTTCACTTTCCCCGCCAGGCGGCCTCCGGAGGCGGCCGCCCAGGACGGAACTTCCGGAGCCTTCAAACCCTCGGGGAAGCAACTCGGCAGCGGACCAAGATGGCGGCGCCCAGTGAGGGACTAGCGTTTGCTGTGGGGGTTGAAAAGAATTGGGGTGCAGTAGTTCGCTCCCCAGAAGGAACCCCCCAGAAAATCCGGCAGCTGATAGATGAGGGGATTGCCTCGGAAGAGGGAGGCGTAGACGCGTGAGTTCATGAGTTAACCCTGGGTCCGGCGTTGGAAAAGTGGAGAAGGCTTGGGAAACACAAGCCTGGAGATGGGGTAGCGGGTGGGGAAGGTCCCCCTCGGTCGGCGACTCGGGCAGTGGGGGCTGGCTTCTCAGGATCTGAAAGATACTGGGATTACTATGTTTGATTGGCTTTGATCTTCCCCTTGGGGTGTACTGGATTCACAATCATAGCCGAAATTTTGTCATCGGACATTATTTTTGGAAGGAAAAAAAGGACCGTTAACTGAATGAGTGCACCTGACTTCTTTTTTTTTTTTTTTTTTGAGACGGAGTTTCGCTCTTGTTACCCAGGCTGGAGTGCAATGGCGCGATCTTGGCTCACCACAACCTCCGCCTCCTGGGTTCAGGCAATTCTGCCTCAGCCTCCTGAGTAGCTGGGATTACAGGCACGTGCCGCCATGCCCAGCTAATTTTTTGTATTTTTAGTAGAGACGGGGTTTCACCATGTTGACCAGGATGGTCTCGATCTCTTGACCTCGTGATCCACCCGCCTTGGCCTCCCAAAGTGCTGGGATTACAGGCTTGAGCCACCGCGCCCGGCCTTCTTTTACTTGGGGATTCTTAACCTTTTTTGTGTGTGCCGTGGACCTCTTTGACTGGAGAAGCTTATCTCAGAATATTTGTAAATGCTTAAAGTAAATTACATAGGACTATAAAGGAAACCACTTAGATTGGAATGTTGTTATCAAGATAGTAAAAGAAAAAAGTTATGCAGTAACATATTAAAGAGTTCATAATATCTAGTAGTATGTCTAGTCAACCATAATTTTGAAGTAGTGTTTAGCACAAAGCTGTTTGAAAATGTGCAGCCACCATAATGTGGGAGCATTATTTCCATTGGTGACAAATTAACTGGTACTGCTAATACTACTATGGTATTTTTACCTCCATTCACAATTGAAGAAAATGCTAAATTTTGTCATTTAGAGAGAAGTAAATGTCATTTCTACCCATCCAAGTTTATGGATGCTGTGATTTTTTTTTCCTAAGAACCACACCCCCTTGAGGCTCTCTATGAATCTCTGAGAGTCTTAGAATTTCTTTTTTTTTTTTTTGAGACGGAGTTTCACTCTTGTTTACTAGGCTGAAGTGTAATGGTGCAATCTTGGCTCACCACAACCTCCGCCTCCCGGGTTCAAGGAATTCTCCAGCCTCAGCCTCCCAAGTAGAGCTGGGATTACAGGCATGCGCCACCACGCCTGGGTAATTTTGTATTTTTAGTAGAGATAGGATTTCACCATGTTGGTCAGGCTGATCTCTCCAATTCCTGACCTGAGGTGATCTGCCCTCGTTGGCCTCCCAAAGTTCTAGGATTATAGGCGTGAGCCACCGCGCCTGGACAGAATTTATTTCTTTGGAGCTATAATCCTTGATATAATCCTATTTTTATTAAAATAATGCTCGGCATTTCAGCACTTCCCCAGGCACTGCTGAAATGCCTTCCACTGAAAATGAGATAATTGCTTTGCTGACTTTTTTCTCCCTGATTTTTTTTTTTTCATGAAGTCTTCTGAAGATCTTTCCTTTATTTGAATTTTTCTAATTGGTCCTCTTTTTTTTTTTGGAAGGAATGGGTATCAAAGGTCTCTCCAGGTAGAAATATAAAAATTGTTTTTTCTGCTGTTAACAGATTTCTGAAGAGATTCAAATTGTATAATGCATATCTGAAGCCTTGAGTCTTATTTTCTGTTCACTAAAGTTTTACGAAATACTTGTGGAGAACAGTGAGTGAGTGAGGAAAATAGTTTGCTAGGATTAGTGGAGCCCTGTAGAGGTAGAAATTGATTGAAGTTAGGTATGGCTAAACCGTAAAGAGTTTTGAATGCCAGACTGAAACATTTGGGTTTTATTTATTAAGTTTTATAAAACCATTGAAAATAATAAGCTGAGGAATGACATGAATAAAATGATTTTTAGGAAGCTTAAAATCTAGTATTGGTGTGATTTATGATACGACGCATAGAGAAGCTAGATGGAAAATATTTAAGCAGCGAGATACTATGAAAGGCTTACCAACGGTTTTGCCGCTTTGTGTTAGGAGGGACACGTCTGCCACATCCCAGTCACTTAATGGATCACCCCAAGTGGAACAATCTTCATTGGAATCTACAAGCAAAGAAGCCTTTTTTAGCAGAGTGGAAACATTTTCTATATCCTTTTTTAGTTCATGTGAATTGCACTTTCTGCCAGCTTCTAGAATTCCTCCAAGGCATTACTCCAAGGTATTTAAATTTTTTCAAGGTTTAAATTTAAGACTCAAATCCTTATTTCTGGTGGTCCTGTTATAAGAAGTAGTGAAAAAAAAAAAAAAGAATCAAATCTTGCTAAGAAATTGTATAGGAAACTCAGCATCCTAATATATTATCCCTCAAAGGGACAATTGAGATTATCTAACCTTTTCTTTTTAGGGAAGAAAACACTAAGAGCCTGAGAAAAGAAGAAATAACAACTAATACTTGTACGTAGTATGTTTTCACATATATTATCACATTTGATCTTGACCTTAAACCTATGAAAAAAGCATTATTATTATACTTGTTTTACAGAAGAGGAAACAGTTTGGGGCAGGTTATATGACTTGCCCAAGATGAACCTTTAAGCAAATGGCAGATCTGAGATTATAACCTAATGTTTTTTAGATTATTAGAGACTATACTACTGTACTATCTCTTTCTAGATTTTCCTTTGTGTATTAGCTACCTATTGCTGCATAACAAATTGCCCTAAAACTTAGTGATCTTAAAACAACAAACATTTTTTATCTCATAATTTCTGTGGGCCAGAAATCCAGGCGTGGCTTAGCTGAGTCCTCTGGCTCAGGGTCTTTCACAGGCTGCAATTAAGGTTGGTCAGGTCACTGTCATTTCAAGGCTCAACTAGGAAATGGTCCACTTCCAAACTGTCGTGTGATTGTTGGCAGGATTAATTTACTGGTGTCTGTTGGACTGAGGGCTTCAGTTCTATACTGGCCATTGGCCAGAGATGCCCTTCCCCACTTGGTTTCTTGCTACATGGGCCTCTCTAAAGGAAAGTTCACAACTTGGAAGCTGGCTTCCATCAGAGTGAGCAAGTGAGAGAACAAGATATAAACCTGTCTCATTTTGTAATCTAATCTCAGAAGTGACATCCCATTACTTTTGTCATATTTTATGCGTTAGAAGCAAGTCGCTAGGCCAGCCTGTACTCAAGAGGAGCAGATAAACCAGGGCATGAATATAAGGAGGCAGGGATCTTTGGAGCCACCTTAAAAGCTGCTTACATCACCTTGCTTTGACAGAAGTCTTACTTTATATATATATATATATATAATATATATATATATATGTGTGTGTGTGTGTGTGTGTGTGTGTGTGTGTGTGTGTGTGTGTATATGTGTGTGTGTGTGTGTGTGTGTGTATATGTATTTTAGTGGAGGTGGAGTTTCACCATATTGGCCGGCTGGTCTTGAACTCCTGACCTCATGATCTGCCCACCTCAGCCTCCCAAAGTGCTGGGATTACAGGCATGAACTGCCAAACCTGACCCTGAATTTCTGTCTTATAAACTATTAGCAAGGTCTTGACCTAGGAATCAAAAATTAACAAAATCTCAGAACTTAAGACCATGAAATAAGCCAAATCACACACCATTTTTTGATAAAGAAACTAAATACTGGCCGGCGCAGTGGCTCACACCTGTAATCCTAGCACTTTGGGTGGCCAAGGTGGGTGGATCACCTGAGATCAGAAGTTTGAAACCAGCCTGGCCGGCATGGTGAGACCCCGTATCTACTAAAATTACAAAATTAGCTGGGTGTGGTGATGTGCACCTGTAATCCCAGCTACTTGGGAGGCTGAAGCAGGAGAATCACTTGACCTGGGAGGCAAAGGTTGCAGTGAGCACTCCAACCTGGGCAGTAGAGCAAGACACTGTCTCCAAAAAAAAAAAAGAGACTAGGCTGGGCACAGTGGTTCACGCCTGTAATCCTAGCACTTTGGGAGGCCAAGCTAGGCAGATCACGAGGTCAGGAGATTGAGACCATCCTGGCTAAGACAGTGAATTTGGTCTCTACTAAAAATACAAAAAATTAGCTGGGCATAGTGGCACGTGCCTGTGGTCCCAGCTACTCTGGAGGCTAAGGCAGGAGAATCACTTGAACCTGGGAGACAGAGGTTGCAGTGAGTTGAGATCGTGCCACTGTACTCCAGCCTGGAAAATAGAGCGAGACTCCATCTCAAAAAAAATAATAATAATAGAAACTAATACTGGAATGTTAGTCAAATGAAAAAGTAAGCACATGCTAGTTATCATATTGTATATTTCTTTTTTTTTTTTTGAGACGGAGTTTCGCTCTTGTTACCCAGGCTGGAGTGCAATGGCGTGATCTCGGCTCACCGCAACCTCTGCCTCCCGGGTTCAGGCAATTCTCCTGCCTCAGCCTCCTGAGTAGCTGGGATTACAGGCGCACGCCACCATGCCCAGCTAATTTTTTTGTATTTTTAGTAGAGACGGGGTTTCACCATGTTGACCAGGATGGTCTCGATCTCTCGACCTCATGATCCACCCGCCTTGGCCTCCCAAAGTGCTGGGATTACAGGCGTGAGCCACTGCGCCCGGCCTCACATTGTATATTTCAAGAAGAGACATTATGTATTACATCATAAGTTTATTTACAAACATACCCAGTGTGCTCTATGCCTGAGTTCAAGAATTTAATCCATTGTTTTGTTTTGTTTTGTTTTGTTTTATTCAACTTTTATTTTTAGTTCTGGGGCACATGTGTAGGACGTGCAGGTTTGTTATATAGCTAAACATGTGCCACGGTAGTTTGCTACACAGATCAATCCTTCACCTAGGTATTAAGCCCAGCATCCATCAGCTATTCTTCCTCATGCTCTTCCTCCCGCCATCCCTACCCCCACCAGTCCCCAGTGTATGTCGTTCCCCCCATGCCATGTGTCCATCTGTTCTCATCATTCAGCTCCTACTTATAAGCGAGAGCATGTATTTGATTTTCTGTTCCTGTGTGTGTTTGCTGAACTAGTTTCTAGCTCTATACATGTCCCTGCAAAGGACATGATCTAATTCCTTTCATGGCTGCATAGTTTCAAATTGTGAACTCAAACATCCATCTTAAACAGTTGATGTCTTTTTTTTTTTTTTTTTTTAATTGAGATGGAGTTTCACTCTTGTCACCCCAGGCTAGAATGCACTGGTGTGATCTTGGTTCACTGCAACCTCTGCCTCCTGGGTTCAAGCGATTTTCCTGCCTCAGCCTCCCAAGTAGCTGGGATTACAGGCTCTCACCACTATGCCTGGCTAGTTTTTGTATTTTTAGTAGAGACAGGATTTCACCATGTTGACCAGACTGGTCTCCAACTCCTGACCTCAGGTGATCCACCCGCCTCGACCTCCCCAAAGTGTTGGGATTACAGGCGTGAGCCACCACACCTGGCCCAGTTGATACTTTTTTTTTTTTTTTTAAATAAGAGATGGGGTCTTGCTATATTGCCCAGGCTGGAGTGCAGTGGCTATTCACAGGCACGATCCCATTACTGCTCAGTGCGGCAGTTCTGACCTGCTCTGTTTCCAATGTGGGCTGGTTCACTCCTCCTTAGGCAATCTGGTGCTTCCCTGCTCCCAGGAGGTCACCATATTGATGCCTAACTTAGTGTGGACACCCGATTGGCATAGCATACTACAGCCCAGAACTCCTGGGCTCAAGCGATCCTACCACCTCAGCCTCCCAAGTAGCTGGGACGACAGGCGCCCGCCACCGCGCCTGGCAATTGATATCTTATAAAGAAAAGTACAGCAAATCAGATCCAAAGTACAAGTCATCATAATTAGTAAATGCCAGTTGTTTTCACTGAAAATGTCAAATTCTCTGGGCTGTCATTTTGGCTCCTATAGACCAGAGAGGTTGTGAAGCTGAGGATACTCTAGCCCAGCAGGGCCAACATAGTACTGATGGGTAGCTCTGGGAAAGGGGCAGAGACTGAAGGCGGAAGAAATGTGGTACCACACCAAGTCCTCTGTTTTTCACTAGTTTGTTCCCTGTATGCAAGGACAGAAAGACCTAGATGGTAGTTTTTTACAGTGATTTAAAATTCTTTTTTTTTGAGACAGAGTTTCGCTCTTGTTACCCAGGCTGGAGTGCAATGGCACGATCTCGGCTCACTGCAACCTCCGCCTCCTGGATTCAAGCAATTCTCCTGCCTCAGCCTACTGAGTAGCTGGGATTACATGCACGCGCCACCATGCCCAGCTTAATTTTTTGTATTTTTAGTAGAGACAGGGTTCCACCATGTTGACCAGGATGGTCTCGATCTCTTGACCTCGTGATCCACCCGCCTCAGCCTCCCAAAGTGCTGGGATTACAGGCTTGAGCCACCGCGCCCGGCCTAAAATTCTTTTTTAATTACAGACTTACAGAAAGGTTGCAGAGGTTACAGAGGACCTTTTTTCCCTGAGCTATTTGAAAGTAAGCCACCAAAGTGATGTCTTATTACTCCCAAATACTTCCTATTAACAGGAACTTTGTCCTTCATAACCAGAAGGCAACCATCAAAGTCAGGAAATTGACATTGATAAATTCCTACCCTCTAATCCTCAGACGCCAGTTTTTTCATCAGTTGTACTAATATTAACATTCTTTATAGCTGAAGGATCCAGTTGAGAATCACATACTACATTTAGTTGTCATGTTGCTATAGTCTCCTTTGATCTGGAACATTTCCTCAGTTTTTCCTTGAATTTCATGATTTTGATACAACAGACCAGTTATATTGTAGAGTGTACATCAGTGATGTTTGATGTTTCTTGGTGATTAGATTCAGGTTATGCAGGAGTGTCGTGAAGTGATGCTGTGTTCTCATTGCATCCTGTCAGGTGACACATGATTTGTATTTATCCCTTTATGGTGATGATCACTTTGATCACTTGATTAAGGGAGTGTTTGGCATTTCCATTGTAAAATAACTCCTTCCTCCTTTGTGAATAAAAAGGTACTTTGTGGGGAGGTTCTTTGAAGCTATGTAAATATTCCATTCCTTGTCAGACTTTAGGTAATTGATTTATTTGTAGCAACATAGACTCATGATTTTCTTTTTTATTCAATAGGTTATAACTCATAACTATTATTATATATTTTGATGCTCCAGTTGTTCCTTATTTAGTCAGTGACCACCCCCCTCAGGTTGGCCTTTTGACATATCCCATAACCCATGACCTCTTTGTTACTTTCAGGAACAAGTTGTTCTAGGCTTATCTTCTTGTCCCATCCCTGGAATCAGCCAATTCTACAAGGATCCTTCTCTCATTTTCAGTGGAGAGTGTTATTTAAAAGATAAATCTGAACTGGGCATGGTGGCACACCTGTAATCCCAGCACTTTGGGAAGCCTAGGTGGAAGAATTGCTTGAGCCCAGGAGAGAGACCAGCCTGGGCAACATAGCAAGATCCTGTCTCTATATGAATGAATGAATGAATGAATGAATGCCAAGATCTGGGTGCAGGGAGAACTCAAAGCTCCTGGGATACCACTGTTCTCAGGCCCTCTCAGAGGAAAAAGCTAGAGAATATATGTTTATGTACACACATACACACACACATTCACATAGGTACACATATACATCAAAATTTACATCCATTTATCTCTGCGTTTTAGAAAACAAGGAGTTCCTTCTGGCATCTCCAGTTGCAACTGTACATCACAGGATTCATTCTAGTTTTCTCCTTTTCCATATTTGTCCCTCCCTTATTCAACATTGGGAAACATAATTTCTATTATCCTTTATATGTTTACTACTTTGATCAATCTCCCTTTATGTGCTTCATCTCCCATTTCTGCCATGCTGCCATCCTTTCTTGCATGGATCTCTCATCACCCCGTTGAGGCCCTAGCACTCCACATTTGGCTGCCGTAAGCAAATGCCTGTATATACCACTTGGGTTCTGACACCCTGTGCTGAGCTGCCTCTTCCCAGCCTCCTGACTCAGACATCTTCCTTGTTCACCAATTAATGGCTTTAAAACTAAATTGCTCAGGAAAGGGAAGGTGTTTTAACCATCTTTCTATCTTTGTTTCTTGTGTTAAATCTTGATTTTGGCCGGGCGCGGTGGCTCAAGCCTGTAATCCCAGCACTTTGGGAGGCCGAGGCGGGTGGATCACGAGGTCGAGAGATCAAGACCATCCTGGTCAACAAGGTGAAACCCCGTCTCTACTAAAAATACAAAAAGTTAGCTGGGCATGGTGGTGCGTGCCTGTAATCCCAGCTACTTAGGAGGCTGAGGCGGGAGAATTGCCTGAGCCCAGGAGGCGGAGGTTGCGGTGAGCCGAGATCGCGCCATTGCACTCCAGCCTGGGTAACGAGAGCGAAACTCCGTCTCAAAAAAAAAAAAAAAAATCTTGATTTTGATACAGTATTTAGATCAGTTTCCTTTTTGCTCATTGGCTATAAATTGATCATTTTGGTTATGATGATTATTTATTTAACTGTTACTTTTCTACATAGTCATGGCTCCTTTAATATTTATATCTAAATTTTGTTTTACAGTCTTCATACTTCCTTTGCTAATATTGGAATGCTTTTCAAATTCCTATATCCCTTTATAAAAATGTAAAACTTTCCTGCATCTTCTTTCATATTTTATCCTTTGTTTTTTAACCTGTACTTTGTAAAATAAGAGCTCTTCAGGTAGTTTTTTTTTTTTTGGAGACAGAATCTTGCTCTGTTGTCCAGGCTAGAGTGCAGTGGCACCATCTCAGCTCACTGCAGTCTCTGCCTCCTGAGTTAAAATGTTTCTCCTGCCTCAGCCTCCCAAATAGCTGGGATTACAGGCACATCCCACCATGCCCAGCTAATTTTTATATTTTTAGTAGAGATGGGGTTTCACCATGTTAGCCAGGTTGGTCTCAAACTCCTGACATCAGGTGATCTGCCTGTCTCAGCCTCCCAAAGTCCTGGGGTCACTGCACCTGGCCCAGGTAGAATATTAAAAACTGAGACTGGGTGAAGTGGCTCTCGCCTGTAATCCCAGCACTGTGGGAGGCCAAGGAGGGCCTCAGGCATTAGAGTTTAGTCGCTTAAGACCAGCCTGGCCAACATGGTAAAACCATTCCTCTAGTAAAAATACAAAAATTAGCAGGGTGTGGTGGCCCATGCCTGGAAGCCTACCTCAGAGGCTGAGACAGGAGAATTGCTTGAACCCAGGAGGTGGAGGTTGCAGTGGGCTCAGATTGTGCCATTTGTACTCTAGCCTGGGCTACAGAGCAAGACTCCGTCTCAAAACAAAGCAAAAAAAACAAAAAACAAAAAAATTGAGCATTTACTATTAAGGAGCAATAAATGTTTTAGGATACCTTTCCAAATATATACTTACAGATGCTTTTAGCTATTTGAAACACATTAGTGCACATCCCCACTGATACTAGCAATCAAATTTTGGAGGGAGAATTTTACTGCCTTTATTCTTTGGAAAGTAAAAATGGATGTGGTACAGTAGGAGAGCATAGGTGAGTGGCAGAAAATATTTCCGTGTTTGACTTTGACCATCTCTTACCGTTTAGGCCTATCCCAGTACTCACTAATGTCATTAAGTTCGTAGTGTTTCAGATTCAGTGAAAATTAATGGATCCTATATTCTACCAGATGACCAGTAATAAACTTTTTTTTTTTTTTTTTTGAGACTCTGTTGTCCAGGCTAGAGGGCAGTGGTGTGCTTATAGCTTACTGTGGCCTCCATCTCCTGGGCTCAAGTCATCCTCCTCCCTCAGCCTCTCAATTAGCTAAGACTACAGGTGTGCACCACCACATCCTGCTAATTTTTTGATTTTCAGTAGAGGTGTCTCATTGTATTGCCCAGGCTGATCTTGAACTCCTGAGCTCAAGCAATCCTCCCACTTCAGTCTCCCAGTGTACTGAGATTAGAGGCATTTGCCACTGTGCCTGGCCAATTAACATTTTAAACACACAAAATACATAGGGCTTCTTCAAGAATAAGTTAATAACTTTTCCCCTCCACTTACTACTTAAATGACCTTCATCATTCTGTAAAGTATGTGCCTGTGCATTAAAAATAATTTTTCTGGGGAGGGAGGGGAGGCACAAAGAAAAAAAAGAAAAAAAATAGTTTTTCTTAGTTTGGTGCAGTGGCTTACGCCTGTAATCCCAGCACTTTGAGAGGCCGAGGTGGGCAGATCATGAAGTTGGGAGATTGAGACCATCCTGGCCAACATGGTGAAACCCCGTCTGTACTGAAAATACAAATCTTAGCTGGATGTAGTGGCTCGTGCCTGTAATTCCAGCTGTTCAGGAACCTGAAGCAGGAGAATCACTTGAACCTGGGAATCGGAGGTTGCAGTGAGCTGAGATCACACCACTGCATTCCAGCTTGGCAACAGAGTGAGACTTCCATCTCAAAAAAAAAAGAAAAAAATGGTTTTCTCATTGCCTTTCTCCTTAATATTTATTCCTGTATATGTTAATATTGTAATTTTTTTTTTTTAATTTAAGCCCTAGAAGCTAAGAGAGATTGTAATGTATGACTTACTCATTTAATATACTTGCAGTGTTCACTTGTGATTCCAGCACTTTGGGGGGCCAAGGTGGGTGAATCACCTGAAGTCAGGAGTTCAAGACCAACCTGAGCAACATGGTGAAATCCTGTCTCTACCAAAAAATACAAAAATTAGCCAGGTGGTCCCAGCTACTTGGGAGGCTGAGGTGGGAGAATTGCTTGAACCTGAGAGAGTGAGGTTGCATTGAGCTGAGATCATGCATTCCAGCCTGGGCAACAGAGGAAGACCTTTTCCAAAAAAAAAAAAAAGGTGTATATATATACACACACACACACACACACACACACAGAGTTATATATACATTTGTGGTGTTATTTTTCTTAACATGGATACTCCTTGAAATGGGCAGGTAAGCCCTCCGAGCTGTCTCCCCTCGTCTGTGCAAAATATGGCTGGGTCACAGTTGAATGTGATATGCTCAAGTGCTCTAGCTGTCAAGCTTTTCTCTGTGCCAGTTTACAACCAGCTTTTGACTTTGACAGATGTAAGTATGAGGTACAAATTACGTTTTTCTCCATACTGAAATAGATAACTATCCTGATTTTCTGGAAAAAAAGAGTCATTTTAGTTTGAGCAGAAGGTGTGTACTATTATATATGACAAGGTGAATTTGTGATTGCTTTTACCCTGTTGGCTTTAATCCTTTTTTTTTTTTTTTAATCTTTTTGTCTTTTTGAGATGGGGTCTCATTCTGTTGCCCAGGCTGAGTGAGATGTAGCGGTGTAATTACAACTCACTACAGCCTCAACCTCCTGGGCTCAAGTGATCCTCCCACCTCAGCCTTCAAAGTAGCTGGGACTACACGCACAGTGCCACTACACCTGGCTAATTTTTGTATTTTTTGTAGAGGTAGGGTTTTACCATGTTGCCCAGGCTAGTCTTGAACTCCTGAGCTCAAGTGATATGCCCACATCAGCCTCCCAAAGTACAGAGATTACAGGGGTGAGCCATAGTGCCTGGCTAGTCTTTTTTCTTCTTTGTTTTTTTTTTTTTTTAAACTAAGCTAGCTACTACAGCATGGACTTTACATAATGTAATCTAGATAACAGCAGCATGTTTACTTTATTATTCCAAAATGTATACATTTAAACAAAGAGGGACAAAGGAATTTTGTGAAGGCTCACACTTTGGAATGCTCTGCCTTATAAGATGTACGGGGCTGGATGCAGTGGCTTATGCCTGTAATCCCAGCACTTTGGGAGGCTTAGGCAGGTGGGTCACATGAAGTCAGGAGTTTGAGACCAGCCTGGCCAACATGGTGAGACCCTGTCTCTATTAAAAATACAAAAAAGCTACTCAGAAGGCTAAGGCGGGAGAATCTCTTGAACCTGGGAGGTGGAGGTTGCAGTGAGCTTAGATTGCACCACTGAACTCTAGCCTCAGCAACAGAGGAAGACTTTGTCTCAAAAAAATAAAAAGTAAAAATAAGATAGGTGGTATCTCCTTTGTAGACCTTAGGATCTCAGTTTAGAAGCTGTTTTGTGGAAAATATTAAGATGATGTACTTGCTAATATTTTCACATTTAAAAATTCTCTTAGTTATTTATTTATTTTTTTTTTGAGACAGAGTTTCGCTCTTGTTGCCCAGGCTTGAGTGCAATGGCGCGATCTCGGCTCACTGCAACCTCTGCCTCCTGGGTTCAGGCAATTCTCCTGCCTCAGCCTCCTGAGTAGCTGGGATTACAGGCATGCGCCACCACGCCCAGCTAATTTTTTGTATTTTTAGTAGAGACAGGGTTTCACCATGTTGATCAGGATGGTCTTGATCTCTTGACCTCGTGATCCACCCGCCTCGGCCTCCCAAAGTGCTGGGATTACAGGCTTGAGCCACCGCGCCCGGCCTTTTTTTTTTTTTTTTTTTTTTTTTTTTTTTTTTGAGACGGAGTTTAGCTCTTGTTACCCAGGCTGGAGTGCAATGGCGCGATCTCGGCTCACCGCAACCTCCGCCTCCTGGGTTCAGGCAATTCTCCTGCCTCAGCCTCCTGAGTAGCTGGGATTATAGGCACGCGCCACCATGCCCAGCTAATTTTTTGTATTTTTAGTAGAGACGGGGTTTCACCATGTTGACTAGGTTGGTCTCGATCTCTCGACCTTGTGATCCACCCGCCTCGGCCTCCCAAAGTGCTGGGATTACAGGCTTGAGCCACCGCGCCCGGCTTAGTTATTTTTATTTTTAGTTAAATCTCTACTCCTAGAGGCCATTAATTGGATTCTGAATCTATAGAGTGTTTTTTAAGGTATTGCTGTTTATGTGGATTTCAGATAAGCAACGATGTGCTGAGCTGAAGAAAGCCTTGTGTACTGCCCATGAGAAGTTCTGTTTCTGGCCAGACAGCCCATCTCCAGGTACTTATTTCTAAGAATTCCTGTTCACCATTTCTCCTTCGTCATTGCATTTCTCCTATTGTCTACTTGTTTGTGAAAACTTAGTCTTTGAAGTTTCGTCTTCTCTTTTTCTATTTGTATTTTTCCAGAAGAACTTATATTCACTTGTGTTATTTCTTACCTTTATTAAGTGCATTTGACATACTTAAGGCTTAGCCATAGATATGCATTATCCCATGCAATCCTTAGAGGGGCCCTGGGAGGTAGATGTTATCTTTTTCTTTTTTTAAAATTAATTTTTTTTCTTTTTTCTTTTTTCTTTCTTTTTTTTTTTTTTTTTTAAGACGGAGTTTCGTTCTTGTTACCCAGGCTGGAGTGCAATGGCGCAATCTCGGCTCACCGCAACCTCCGCCTCCTGGGTTCAGGCAATTCTCCTGCCTCAGCCTCCTGAGTAGCTGGGATTACAGGCACGCGCCACCACGCCCAGCTATTTTTTTGTATTTTTAGTAGAGACGGGTTTTCACCATGTTGACCAAGATGGTCTTGATCTCTCGACCTCGTGATCCACCTGCCTTGGCCTCCCAAAGTGCTGGGATTACAGGCTTGAGCCACCGCGCCCGGCAATTTTTTTTTCTTCAAAGACGGGGTTTGACCATGTTGGTCAGGCTGGTCTTGAACTCCCGATCTCAGGTGATCCGCTTGCCTTGGCCTCCAAAGTGTTTGGATTACAGGCGTGAGCCACCACGCCTGGCCTACGGGAGGTAGATATTATCAAACCAGTTCCTTTTTTTTTTTTTTTTTTGAGGTGGAACCCTGCTTTGTCGCCTAGGCTGGAGTGCAGTGGCACGATCACGGCTCACTGCAACCTCCCCCTCCCGGGTTCAAACGATTCTCCTGCCTCACCTCCCAAGTAGCTGTGATTATAGACACCTGCCATTATGCCCAGCTAATTTTTTTATATTTTTGGTAGAGACAAGGTTTCACCATGTTGGCCAGGCTGGTCTCGAACTCCTGACCTCGAGTGATCCACCCACCTCAGCTTCCCAAAGTGCTGGGACTACAGGTGTGAGCCACCATGCATGGCCACAACTCAGTTCATTTAGGTGAAGGAAGTAAGAATCAGAGGTCTTAAAACCAACTAGAGAGAAGCTATAACTAAGTTTAATCTGATTTCAAACCCTCTGCTTTTCCCACCACACCAAGCAACACCATATTCTACCTAGGCTTCCTGTAGAGGGAGTACTAATAGCAATAATGGTGGAAGTTAAACAGGGTTCGTTTGCTAAAGAAGACTCACAGGACCCCAAATGAGAGTGATCACAAATCTGCAATTTATTACAGTAAAACAGTACACTATCACAACAGCACTGAAGTAAGGGTGTCATCACAGCCACAGGCTGTCTATCTGGGGAGGCCAGGTCCATCCTCCTGTTTCTTCTTTATATAAGAGCCATGACAGGACATACTCTCCCTTGAATCAGGAACTACTGATGTGTGCACGGAACACTTTGGAATAAGAGATCCCAAAATATAATCTCAACTGTGTTTTTTTGTTTTTAATTATTATTATTTTTATTTTTGTGAGACAGTCTCACTCTGTAACCCAAGCTGGAGTACAATGGCGTGGTTTCAGCTCACTGCAACCCCTGCCTCCCTGGTTCAAGCGATTCTTCTGCCTCAGCCTCCCACGTAGCTGGGACTACAAGTGCATGCCACCATACCTGGCTAATTTTTGTGTTTTTAGTAGAGACGGGGTTTCACTATGTTGGCCAGGCTGGTCTTGAATTCCTGACCTCGTGATCTATCTGCCTCTGCCTCCTGAAGCTGTGCTTACAGGTGTGAGCCACCACGCCCAGCCTCAACTGGGTTTTTGAAAATAATTTTGTTCATCATTTAAAAAAATATTGTGTTTTGGCTGGGTGCGGTGTCTCACACCTGTAATCGAAGCACTTTGGAGGCCAGGGCGGGCGGATCACCTGAGGTGGGGAGTTCAAGACCAGCCTGACCAACATGGTGAAACCCCATCTTTAAAAAAAAAAAAATTGTGTTTTAAAAAATATTTTGTGGCCGGGCGTGGTGGCTCAAGTCTGTAATTCCAGCACTTTGGGAGGCCGAGGCGGGTGGATCACGAGGTCAAGAGATCGAGACCATCCTGGTCAACATGGTGAAACCCCGTCTCTACTAAAAATCCAAAAAAATTAGCTGGGCATGGTGGCGCATGCCTGTAATCCCAGCTACTCAGGAGGCTGAGGCAGGAGAATTGTCTGAACCCAGGAGGCGGAGGTTGCGGTGAGCCGAGATCGCGCCATTGCACTCCAGCCTGGGTAACAAGAGCGAAACTCCGTCTCAAAAAAAAAAAAAAAAGAAAAAAAAAAAATATATATATGTATATTTTGTTTGTCCATAATCCTAACACTGGGAGGCCAAGGCAGGAGGATCACTTGAGTTCAGGAGTTTGAGACCAGCCTGAGCAATAAATATAGTAAGACCTCATCTCTATTAAAAATAAAAATAAGTAAATATTTTGTTGATTATGTAGGCATGTTCCCGCTAACTAAATAGCTTCAACAGCAGAGCCCTCTGGTGGGGAATCTAAGAGCAGGTATAAAAAATTCTTTAGACCCATAGTTAAAATGCAACACTGTTCATCTCTGTATTTCATGCCTTGACTGGGAATCAGTGCCATATAGGTATATTTTTTATTTCAGTAGGATAGCAGGCTACTTCCAGGGTCACTGATGGCTAGGAATATTCCATGATTTATCACTAAAAGGAAAAAGCAGGTTGAAAATAACCAGAGATTGCTCTTTACCTTTGATCAATGAAGGTGTGGTAGAAAAGGGTTTATTAAAATTGTTAAAATGGGCCGGGTGTGGTGGCTCAAGCCTGTAATCCCAGCACTTTGGGAGGCTGAGGTGGGTGGATCACAAGGTCGAGATATCGAGACCATCCTGGTCAACATGGTGAAACCCCCGTCTCTACTAGAAAAATACAAAAAATTAGCTGGGCATGGTGGCACGTGCCTGTAATCCCAGCTACTCAGGAGGCTGAGGCAGGAGAATTGCCTGAACTCAGGACGTGGAGGTTGCGGTGAGCCGAGATCGTGCCATTGCACTCCAGCCTGGGTAACGAGCGAAACTCCATCTCAAAAAAGAAAATTGTTAAAATGAAGATGATTATGTAATACGGATTTCCTGCTGTTGAAATAGCTAGAATTTACTAATTATTTAACTATAGAGTATAACAAAACTTGGTCCTCTGAGGATTTGAAACCATCCCTGTCTAGTGCACTCAGTCCGAGTTTTTTTTGTTTTTTTTTTGTTGTTTTTTTTTTTGAGATGGAGTCTTGCTCTGTCACCCAGACTGGAGTGCAGTGGTACAGTCTAGGCTCACTGCATCCTCTGCCTCCCAGGTTCACGTGTTTCTCCTGCCTCAACCTCCCCAATAGCTGGAACTACAGGCATGTGCCACCACACCTGGCCAATTTTTGTATTTTTAGTAGAGATAGGGTTTCACCATGTTGGCCAGGCTGGTCTCAAACCCCTGACCTCATGATCTGCCCACCTTGGCCACCCAAAGTGCTGGGATTACAGGTGTGAGCCCCCATGCCCATCTGTGTACGTTTTAAAGGTCTGCCAGGGCTCTGTTGGTGGTTCCCAGCTCTTGTTATTATACATTCTGCTTTCTTGACCTCATTCACAACTTCAGCTACCACCTTGGGGACCTCTAATTCCTATCCAGACCTCTCCTTTGAGCTTGACTTGTATTTTCATCTACCTTCTAAACATTTCCGCTTAATATTATAGGTAGCTGGAACTCAACATGTATAAAACTGAACTGAACTCTTCATCTTACACCTAAAACTTTCTCCATCTTGGCAAATGGCACTAACTTTCCCATCCAGTTGTCCTAGCCAGAAACCTGGAAGTCACTTGACATGCTCTTTTCTATCATCACCCACTTTGACCTATCCATTCTGTCTCCTAAAAGGGTCTTAGATGTGACCTTTCAAGTATACAATCCCTTGGTTTGGTTCTTTAACATTCAAAGGACGTATATGTGGAGAAAAGAACACTCACAACTATTTACACTTTATGGTTAAATTTATTAATCAAAACTAATAAATATAATTTTGAAGGTAATTTTCTTCTAACATTTACCAATGATTTTAAACTAAATTAAATTTCTTTAAACATTTTAAATTACAATGATTAATTTATTAGGACTGCTTATTTTAAACATGTCACTTTAAACAGCAACATGTACAAATACATTAATTATAAAATATATCTTTGGCCGGGCGCGGTGGCTCAAGCCTGTAATCCCAGCACTTTGGGAGGCCGAGACGGGTGGATCACGAGGTCAAGAGATCGAGACCATCCTGGTCAACATGGTGAAACCCCGTCTCTACTAAAAATACAAAAAATTAGCTGGGCATGGTGGCGTGTGCCTGTAATCCCAGCTACTCAGGAGGCTGAGGCAGGAGAATTGCCTGAACCCAGGAGGCGGAGGTTGCGGTGAGCCGAGATCGCGCCATTGCACTCCAGCCTGGGCAACAAGAGCGAAACTCCGTCTCAAAAAAAAAAAAAAAAAATATATATATATATATATATATATATATCTTTAAACTTAAATATATATTTTCATGTTGGGTTTAGTTTTCTTCTCTGTTTACTTTTTTTTTTTTTCCTTCTGAGACAGGGTCTTGTTCTGTCACCCAGAATGGAATGCAGTGGGCCTGATGGCTCACTGCAGCCTTGACCTCCTGGGCTCAAGCAGTCCTCTCACATCAGCCTTCCAAGTAGCTGGGAATACAGGCATGAGCCACCATACCCAGCTACTTTTTCTATTTTTTGTTTCTATCTTTTTCTTTTCTTTCTTTTTTTTTCTTTTTTTTTGAGATGGAGTCTTGCTCCGTTGCCTAGGCTAAAGTGCAGTGGTGCAATCTCGGCTCACTGCAACCGCCACCTCCCAGGTTCAAGTGATTCTCCTGTCCCAGCCTTCTGAGTAGCTGGGATTACAGGCACATGCCACCACATCCAGCTAATTTTTATATTTTTAGTAGAGATGGGGTTTCATCTTAGTGGTCAGGCTGATCTTGAACTCCTGACCTCAAGTGATCCACCCACCTCAGCCTTCCAAAGTGCTGGGATTATAGGCGTGAGCCCCCACTCCCGGCCATTGCCAGAGATAATTATTCTATAGTATATAATCAGTTGCCACGTTGCTTAGACACATTGCTTAGATCACATTGCCACATTTCAGACGGATTCTTTCTTTTCCAGCGTAGGTATTACCAGTATAATTCCTAATTGTATACTTTATATACTCTGGTACCCAGTTATGCTTCACCTTATAACGTAAGCCCTTTTGTATCTCTTGTGTAGACCTTAGGAACATGCCATGTTTTTCATTCATAGCTCACAATAAGTTATAACTTGGGAGTTGTTATAAAATGTTGGTTCTTTAAGCCCTTTCACCTATTTAAGCTTCCACCTCCACTAACTCTGTTTTGTTTTCTCTTTCTCGATGTAACAATTTCAGTCATACACAGAAGTACACAGAATAGGATAAATAATGAAACTCTATCACTCAACTTCAACAATTATCACCTCATGGCCGATCTTGTTTCTTCTGTATTCCTAACACCCAACAAACACCTTGCCCCTCTGCATTGTTTTGAAGCCCAATCCCACACACTATGCCATTTTATCTGTAAATATTTTTATTTATTTTTTTTGAGATGGAGTTTTGCTCTTGTTACCCAGGCTGGAGTGCAATGGCGCGGTCTCGGCTCACCGCAACCTCTGCCTCCTGGGTTCAGGCAATTCTCCTGCCTCAGCCTCCTGCGTAGCTGGGATTACAGGCACGCACCACCATGCCCAGCTGATTTTTTGTATTTTTAGTAGAGACGGGGTTTCACCATGTTGACCAGGATGGTCTCGATCTTTTGACCTCGTTATCCACCCGCCTCAGCCTCCCAAAGTACTGGGATTACAGGCGTGAGCCACTGCGCCCGGCCCCTATCTGTAAATATTTTAAGATATAAAAGATATGGATTCCACTTCTCTTATTTTTGAGATGGAGTCTCACTCTGTTGCCAGGCTAGAGTACAGTGGCATAATCTCGGCTCACTGCAACCTCCACCTCTCGAGTTCAAGCGATTCTTCTGCCTCAGCCTCCTGAGTAGCTGGGACTACAGATGTGCACCACCATGCCCAGCTAATTTTTATATTTTTAGTAGAGATGGGGTTTCACCATGTTGGCCACGATGGTCTCGATCTCTTGACCTCATGATCTGCCCACCTCGGCCTCCCAAAGTGCTGGGATTATAGGTGTGAGCCACTGTGCCCGGCCAGATTCTACTTTTTAAACATAGTCACAGTAGTATCATTATAGCCCCATCAAAATGAAAATCAGTAATTTCCTGATATCATCAAGTTTCCTCAGTCGTTCAATATGTGTTTTTTATTTTTGACAGTTTACACCAATATAATCTTCCAGTTTACTTTTTCCACAGACCGATTTGGGATGTTGCCCCTGGATGAGCCTGCTGTCCTTGTTAGTGAATTCCTAGATCGTTTTCAAAGCCTTTGTCACTTGGATCTCCAGCTTCCTTCCCTAAGGCCGGAGGACTTGAAAACCATGGTGAGTTTTTCCTAACTATGCTGCAGTGGCCTCCAGTTATTGCCAGCATTTATGCCTGAAGCATTTCTTTGTTTTTTTTGGAGACAGAATCTCGCTCTGTTGCCCAGGCTGGAGTGCAGTGGTGTGACCTCGGCTCACTTGGCTCAACGGTTCTCCTGTCTTAGCCTCCCCAGTAGCTGGGACTACAGACGCAGGCCGTCATACCTGGCTAATTGTTTCTATTTCAGTAGAGACGGGGTTTCCCCATGTTGCCCAGGCTGGTCACAAACTCCTGAGCTCAGGCAATCCATCCACCTCAGCTTCCCAAAGTGCTAGGATTATAGGTGTGAGCCACTGCGCCCGGCCTGAAGCATTTCTTTTAATGACAACAAGATGCAATTACTATGAAGAGAAATGCTTGTCTGTCTCTCAGCTTACCTTTTTCAGTCTCCACCAGGAAGGTGACTGTTGAGAGTTCCATTTGAATATTTAGGTATAATTTTTTTTTTTGAGATGGAGTTTTGCTCTTATCCCCCAGGCTGGAGTGCAATGGCGTGATCTCAGCTCACTGCAACCTCCTTCTCCTGGGTTCAGATGAGTCTCCTCCTTCAACCTCCCTAGTAGCTGGGATTACAGGTGCCCGCCACCACACATGGCTAATTTTTGTGGGGTTTTTTTTTTTTTTTGAGACGGAGTTTCGCTCTTGTTACCCAGGCTGGAGTACAATGGCGCGATCTCGGCTCACCGCAACCTCCGCCTCCTGTGTTCAGGCAATTCTCCTGCCTCAGCCTCCTGAGTAGCTGAGATTACAGGCACGCGCCACCATGCCCAGCTAATTTTTTGTATTTTTAGTGGAGACAGGGTTTCACCATGTTGACCAGGATGGTCTCAATCTCTTGACCTCGTGATCCACCCGCCTCGGCCTCCCAAAGTGCTGGGATTACAGGCTTGAGCCACCGTGCCCGGCAGGTATGGTTTTTTAAATGGCATAGATTCAATTTATAATATATGTATATAAGTAGAGAGTTTATTTGAGCCAAGTTTTAGGGCTATAACCTGGAAGCATAGATTCAAGTTTGCCCTGAATATATGCTTCCCACAAATTCAATTCTATCTTGATTTATTACTTAAACTATTTAACAGAAAATACTGAAATAAAGGCTGGGCGTGGTGGCTCATGCCTGTAATCCTAGCACTTTAGAAGGCCAAGGCAGGTGGATCATGAGGTCAGGAGATGGAAACCATCCAATACTGTGAAACCCCATCTCTGATAAAAATACAAAAAGGCTAGCCAGACGTGGTGGCACATACCTGTAATTCCAGCTACACGGGAGGCCGAGGCGGGAGAATTGCTTGAACCCGGGAGGCGGAGGTTGCAGTGAGCTGAGATTGTGCCACTGCACTCCAGCTTGGGTGACAGAGCGAGACTCTGTCTCAAAAAAAAAAAGAAAAAGAAAAAGAAAAAAAGAATGAAATACGACTACATATGGTTTATTGCATATCATTTTCCAAAGAAAGTAACAAACTCCCTTCTCCTTGTGAGTAGAAACGTCTAAATGCTCTAGTCAGGCCACGTGTGGTGGCTCATATCCGTAATCCCATCACTCTGGGAGGCTAAGGCAGGTGGATCACCTGAGGTCAGGAGTTCAGGACCAGCCTGGTCAACACGGTGAAAACTGGTCTTTACTAAAAATACAAAAAATTATTCTGAAGCCACTTCAAGTGCTAAAAAAGAATTTTAAAAAAATACAAAAACTTAGGCATGGTGGTGTGTGCCTCTAGTCCCAGCTACTCAGGGAGCTGAGGCAGGAAAATTGCTTGAACCTAGGAGACAGAGGTTGCAGTGAGCCAAGATCATACCATTACACTCCAGCCTGGACAATAACAGCGAAACTCCGTCTCAAAATAAATAAATAAATAAATAAATGCTCTAGTCAGTCTGTGCTTTGAATATTTACTGTCCCATTTCATCACTGTGTGGGTACTCCATGAGGACAAGACAAGCTTTACTGTGGGAAATAGTAGCCTCTTTTTTTGTTGTTTTTTGTTTTTGTTTTTTTGTTTTTTGTTTTGAGACCGAGTTTCACTCTTGTTACCCAGGCTGGAGTGCAATGGCGCGATCTCGGCTCACCGCAACCTCCGCCTCCTGGGTACAGGCAATTCTCCTGCATCAGTCTCCTGAGTAGCTGGGATTACAGGCACGCGCCACCATGCCCAGCTAGTTTTTTGTATTTTTAGTAGAGATGGGGTTTCACCATGTTGACCAGGATGGTCTCAATCTCTTGACCTTGTGATCCACCTGCCTCGGCCTCCCAAAGTGCTGGGATTACAGGCTTGAGCCACCGCACCCGGCCTTAGCCTTTTAAAATTAAGAGAATGTTATGGGTTTTAGCATCAAACTATTAATCTCTTGAACTTCTTTCCAAGTACTAACCAGGCCTGACCCTGCTTATCATCCAAGATCAGACGAGATCGGGCGCATTCGGGGTGTTATGACCATAGAGGCAAACTGTTAACCTCTGGTGCTTATTATGAATATTATCCTGTCTCTAGCCAAGGCAATTTTTTTCACCCAATCATAGTTCCTTTTTTTTTTTTTTTGAGACAGAGTCTTGCTCCATTACCCAGGCTGGAGTGCAGTGGAATGTTCTCTTACAATGAGGAGGCTCATTGCAACCTCCATTTCCCAGGTTCAAGCAGTTCTCTGCCTCAGCTTTCTGGGTAGCTGGAATTACAGATGCCCGCCAGCATGGCTGGCTAATTTTTGTATGTATTTTTAGTAGAGATGGGGTTTCACCATCTTAGCCAGGCTGGTCTTGAACTCCTGACCTTGAGATCCACTCGCCTTGGCCTCCCAAAGTGCTGGGATTACAGGTGTGAGCCACCTTGCCCAGCCAGTTCCTGATTTTTCTTAGAACGAAACTAAAGTCTAACGAGTTCCGTCATTCTGTCAAAAAGTAATTTCAGAGTGAGGGGCACAGTCATGCACACCTGTAGTCCCAGCTAATCAGGAGGCTGAGGTGGAGGATCTTGAGCTCAGGAGTTCAAGACCAGCATGGCCAACATAGTGAGACCCCCATCTCTAAATTTTTTTTTTTAACGTTTAAGTAAATTTAGCATTAGGCTAAGACATAAGCAGTAATCTGTTTTCACTATTTGAGTTTGAAGTTTGCATGTTTCAGGGAAAATCTGCAACTGGTAAATTGAAAACAATTTAGTAGTAACAAGAGTTTTAGCAGTTCCAGGGAGACTTTGTCTTTCTCAGTCAGCAGATCCAGGGCAATTCAGAAAGCTTCTGTGTGGGTCTGGGCATGGTGACTCACACTCTGTAATCCCAGCACTTTGGGAGGCTGAGGGAAGCAGATCATCTGAGGTCAGGAATTTGAGACCAGCCTGGCCAACATGGTGAAACCCCATCTCTACTACAAAAGTAAAAACATTAGCCAGGTGTGGTGGCACCCGCCTGTAATCCCAGCTACTCAGGAGACTGAGGTAGGAGAATCTCTTGAACCCGGGAGGCAGAGGTTTGCAGAGTTGAGATTGCGCCACTGCACTCCAGCCTGTGCAACAAGAGTGAAATTCTGTCTCAAAAAAAAAAAAAAAGAAACCTTCTATGTGATAGTATAGCCCTGTCCTGGAAGTATTTGTTCTCTGTGAACTGTCTTCGTGTTTGTAATTTCCTTCCTGATTTTTGACTTGTACCAACTAGGTATGTTATAATGTATAATTTTTCCTTTTATGGTGGTTGAAACTTGCAGTTTTTTACTTGGCTCCTCTGTAGTGCTTGACAGAAGACAAGATCAGTCTTCTCCTACACCTACTTGAAGATGAACTTGATCACCGAACTGATGAGAGGAAAACTACAACCAAATTAGGCTCAGACATCCAAGTCCACGTCACTGCCTGTATTCTCTCTGTGTGTGGCTGGGCATGTAGGTGAGTCAGCAAATTTGCCCGGAGACAGGAACTATGACAACAGCATTATTACACCCATATATATCAGCCCCTAATCATATTTAGAAATCACATGGTGTTTCCCATGAGAAAAAGAGACAAAGAGAAACTGGTTGGGGGGCTGGCAGCAGGGAGAATGGGTAATAATAATTAGTAACAAAACCAGAATTGGAATTCAGGAATTCCTGGTGTAACAGCTGAACTTTGTTTCTTGTGCTGTTGCTTCTCAACTGGGAATTTGTATTCTATAAATAGTGAAGCTCCTTTCTAAAAATAGAAAATAAGCTCTTTTCTATTTTTAAGAAGGAAAAATAGGAAGTTCTTTTCTACTTTTAGAAAAGAAGAAAAATCCGCTTAATTGGTAAAAACTACCATAGGAAACACCAGCTGGAGTCCTCAAGGCCCTAATGTTGCTATTTCCATTCCAGCTGCTCAATTTGGCAGAGACTTCCACTATCCTTAATCTACCAAAGAGAGCATATTTAAAATAAATCAAGATGGTTTCTGACAGTAAATAAATCTTGATTTATTTTAAATATGCTCTCTTTGGTAGATTAAAGAATGTTTTTTGTGTAAAGGGAAAAGATTTAAGGAGGGACAGGAGAAACTTTTAAAACATGCCTGCAAAACAGTCTCACCATAGAGAGCACACTAAGAACCGTAGGTCTTTCTATGGGAAATGTATGAGAGATGACAAAGCATGAAGCTAGGGTCCTGAGATTGGAGCACAAAGGCTGTGACAGGACATGGTTCCCGTCCACTGGACTGTTCCAGAAATTGGATGAGATAAAACATACTCGCAAGACATTACACTTAGTCATTTGGAATTGTGACACTTTGAGAAAACTCTCTTTCTTTTTCATTCCTGTCTAGTTCCTCTTTGGAACCCATGCAGCTCTCCCTGATAGCATGTTCTCAGTGTATGAGGAAGGTCGGGCTCTGGGGCTTCCAGCAGATTGAGTCGTCCATAGCTGATCTGGACACATCCTTTGGCCTGACCAGCTCCCCTATCCCAGGCCTTGAGGGGCGGCCAGAGCGCTTCCCTCTGGTGCCTGAATCTCCTCGGAGGATGATGACCCGGAGCCAGGATGCCACTTTCTCCCCTGGCTCAGAGCAGGTACGCACTTAGCTTGTTTGGGGTGGACTTTTTTTAATTTTTATTTTTTTCTTTAAAAAAACTGCCCTCTGAAGTGAATGAATTGAACTGGGGTGGACTTTGAAACGACATTCTTGGCAAAAATGTTGTTGCTAGAAAGTTGGAAATTAGGGAGATAGACTTCACTTTGCACTACATTGGTTGCAATGCCACGTGGTGTTTCTGTTCACTAATGGAGAAGCTAAATTCAGCCAGATGTGGTGGCTCATGCTGTAATCCCAGCACTTTGGGAGGCTGAAGCAGGCAGACCACTTGAGGTCAGGAGTTTGAGACCATCCTGGCCAGTATGGTGAAACCCCATCTCTATGAAAAATACAGAAATTAGCCAGGCGTGATGGCAGGTGCCTGTAGTCCCAGCCACTTGGTAGGCTGAGGCAGGAGAATCACTTGAACCCGGGAGGCAGAGGTTGCAGTGAGCAGAAATCACCCCGCTGCACTCCAGCCTTGGCGACAGAGCAAGACTCTGTCTCAGAAAAAAAAAAAAAAAGATGAAAGAAAGAAGTATTTCTGACCATGATCATTAATACATTTTCATACTTCCATTATCTCCCCTTTCCTTCAGGCTGAAAAGAGCCCTGGTCCCATTGTCTCTCGAACTCGAAGCTGGGACTCCTCCAGTCCTGTTGACCGTCCTGAGCCAGAGGCTGCTAGCCCCACCACCAGAACCCGCCCAGTGACCCGAAGCATGGGAACAGGTGACACCCCTGGCCTAGAGGTACCATCTAGCCCTCTTCGGAAAGCCAAGCGAGCTCGCCTCTGCTCCTCCAGCAGTTCGGTGAGTCCACCTCGCATGTAGCAGTGGCTGAGCATAGACAGCATGTTGGGATTTCCCTGGGCAGCATGGAGAAGCAGGCATGAGCCCTTCCGTGGTCCAATGCAAAAAGTAGACCATGTAAATAAGTTTAAAGTTGGGTGACCAAAGGGAAAAAATGTCAGTCATTTGCTCCTTTGGGGTAGCTTCTGGAGAAATAATAGATACCTCAGGCAAATGGAACAGCAGCGTGATACGGGGACAAACCTGATAAGGCAGTGGTCTCCAACCTTTTTGGCACCAGGGACCATTTTCGCGGAGACCATTTTTCCACATACTGGAGTTGAGAGGATGGTTTCGGGATGATAAAAGTACATTACATGTATTGTGCACTTTTTATATAAGGAAATGGTTATACAACTCACCATAATATAGAATCGGTGGGAACCCTGAGCTTGTTTTCCTGCAACTAGATGATCTCATCTGGACGTGATGGGAGACAGTGACAGATCATCAGGTGTCAGACTCATAAGGAGCCGGCAGCCTGGATCCCTCGAACGTGCAATTCACAGTAGGGTTCCTGCTCTTATGAGAATCTAATGCCGCTGCTGATCTGACAGGAGGCGGAGCTTAGGCAGTAATGCAAAGGATGTGGAGTGGCTGTAAATACTGATGAAGCTTTCCTTGCCCAGCTGCTGCTCACCTCCTGCTGTACAGCCTGGTCCCCGTCCATGGCCTGGGGGTGGGGTATCCCCTATCCCTTGTGATAAGGTATAGTTTGTTTAACAAGAAAAGAGTGAAAAAATGAGGAAAATATCTTGGCAGAGTTTAAAGGAGAGCATAAACACTTGAAGTATGGGTAGTTGTGAGGTTCTGGATTTGATGACTAATAGCAGTGCCTCCCTGAACTTACACAGCATCTGCCCATGAATGCCATTTCTTTTTCTCCTTCCTCAGGACACATCTTCCCGAAGCTTCTTTGATCCCACCTCTCAGCATAGAGACTGGTGCCCTTGGGTGAATATCACACTTGGCAAAGAAAGCAGGGAGAATGGTGGAACTGAACCAGATGCCAGCACCCCAGCAGAGCCAGGCTGGAAGGCAGTGCTGACCATCCTGCTGGCCCACAAACAGTCTAGCCAGCCAGCTGAAACAGACTCTGTGGTGAGATAAGCCATTACCTTGTGTGTGGACAGCCCTTGCTGTTTATGGAAGGAGGAGCAGAGGCTGGTCCTATAATTAGCACCCCGCCTGCCCTCAGCTTTCATATGTCAAGTTATTTGGGTTTTTTTGTTTGTTTGTTTGTGAGAGGGAGTTTTGCTCTTACTGCCCAGGCTGGCACGCACTGGCGTGATCTCTGTCACTGCAACCTCCGCCTCCTGGGTTCAAGTGAGTCTCCTGCCTCAGCCTCCCAAGTAGCTGGGATTACAGGCATGCACCACCACACCCAGCTAATTTTTTGTTCCTTTTTTTTCTTTTTCCTTCAAACTACACAAAGATGTTTTTGGTTTTTTTTTTTTTGAGACAGAGTTTTGCTCTTTCGCCCAGGCTAGAGTACAGTGGTGCAATCTCAGCAGACTGCAACCTCCACCTTCTGGTTCCAGGTGATTCTCTTGCCTCAGCCTCCCGAGTAGCTGGGATTACAAGTGCCCATCACCATGCCTGGCTAATTTTTATATTTTTAGTAGAGATGGGGTTTCACGATGTTGGCCAGGCTGATCTCAAACTTCTGACCTCATGATCCACCCCACCTCAGCCTCCCAAAATGATGGGATTACAGGCGTGAGCCACCGCACCCGGCTAATAGGTCAAGTTAGACTCATTTTGCTTTCATGCTAGGGAATAGGTGTAGAACCGGTTTGTCTTTCTGCACTTTAGCATATGGCATTCCATCAAGTTCTGATACATTCTTTTGTTCACTTAAATAAAATGACTCTAAGTAGAAAAGGAGTACAGAAACAAAAATAGATGAATAGGCAGCTGCTCCAGCCTCATGTTGCAGACAGCTGCTTTTTCTTTCAGTTGCTGTCACTTGCACCTGGCCAGTTAACTTAGCCGTTTGGAGCACTGGACTCTGCCACCAAGATGATGGCTTCATTTCGCACGCTGGCCACATTTACTCTGTTCCACAGCCCAGACTGTGACTCTACTAGCCATTGCAGCCATGACTACTGTGGGTTACAAATATGGGTGTCAACTGAGAAGAAAAGTCAAGTGTTTGCTGTGTGTAAAGACTGGAAGTGATAGGCTGGGCAATATGGAATCCTGAAAACTGGGACTCCCCTTGGCTGACTCACTCCCAGATTTTCCTTATAGCTGGTAACAATTTCTGACCTCTATAACTTTTGAGGACAAAGTAAAATAATGCTTGTCATCAGATATTTACGAGCAGCATTCCTAGATTCATGGTCTTCTAGAGTTACAGGACTCCACTGGAGGGCACTATAGTAATGCTAAAAGTCCAAAAGTGTGTATTAGTATGCTTAGTAAATATACAGGTGAAGGTTTTCCAAGTTTTCACAGAAAACTTGGCAGTTATAGTAAGATTCCTCTGTCACTGCCATACTAAAAACAAAGCCCAAGGGGTTTTGCTTTTGTGTTTGGGTAGGAAGTTGGCCTCATAACTGGCTGTGGATTCCAGGACTTTTTTTTTTTTTTTTTTTTTTTTTGAGACGGAGTTTCGCTCTTGTTACCGAGGCTGAAGTGCAATGGTGCCATCTCGGCTCACCGCAACCTCCTCCTCCCGGACTCAGGCAATTCTCCTGCCTCAGCCTCCTGAGTAGCTGGGATTACAGGCACGTGCCACCATGTCCAGCTAATTTTTTGTATTTTTAGTAGAGATGGGGTTTCATCATGTTGACCAGGATGGTCTTGATCTCTTGACCTCGTGATCCACCCACCTTGGCCTCCCAAAGTGCTGGGATTACAGGCTTGAGCCACCGTGCCCGGCCCTTTTTTTTTTTTTTGAGACAGAGTTTCGCTCTTGTTACCCAGGCTGGAGTGCAATGGCGCGATCTCGGCTCACTGCAACCTCCGCCTCCTGAGTTCAGGCAATTCTCCTGCCTCAGCCTCCTGAGTAGCTGGGATTACAGGCACGCGCCACCATGCCCAGCTAATTTTTTGTATTTTTAGTGGAGACGGGGTTTCACCATGTTGACCAGGATGGTCTTGATCTCTTGACCTCGTGATCCACCCGCCTTGGCCTCCCAAAGTGCTGGGATTACAGGCTTGAGCCACTGCGCCCGGCCTTTCTTTTTTCTTTTTCTTTTTCTTTTTTTTTTTTAACTAATGTCCTGTTTAAATGACTTTTAAGATCTTTTATCTTTTTTTTTTGATAGTGTGTCTTTTAACCTGACAGCTGCTGCGACTGAAAGCTAGAAAGCTTAATGAGGTTGTGTGGTAAAGGATCCTGATGTTCGAGAAAAAGTGTATACTGAGGCTGGGCGTAGTGCCTCACACCTGTGATCCCAACACTGGGATGCCAAGACAGGTGGGTCACCTAAGGTCAGCAGTTCGAGACCAGCCTGGCCAATGTGGCGAATCCCCATCTCTACTAAAAATCCAAAAATCATTAGTCAGGTGTGGGAGAAATGATCTATCCTTTGTCTCTATAAAAGAATATAATCACTATTAATAAGCTTTTCTACCTACAGAGTCTCTCCGAGAAATCAAGGAAAGTATTCCGAATATTTCGGCAGTGGGAATCTCTATGCTCGTCCTGAAGATACTCCAGCCCCTTCTGGAGACAGCTGGAATGAGAGTGACTCTTTGACAAATGAAGGCCAAGTTCCTTTCGGTCAGCTGACGCTAAGTTTTCCTGTTCTGGGTTAATCGTAAGGACCGCCTGTTGTTGCAAAGGCAGTGAGTGTCAACCATCTGCATCTGGCTGAGGGAGACCAGATGTCATCGCTTTCAGGATGTGGCGGGCTAAGGGCAGCAAGCCTGGTTGTGTTGAAGGAGTGTGGGGTTATCTGACTAGCGGGAGGACCAAGGACCTGACCACCCATTTCAGCATCTTCAATGTGGGGCAGTGTTCTGAGGACTGTTCTATCCCAGGAGTATGACAGCGTGTGTTAATAAAATATTTGCTAAGATTCTCATTGTTAGAGAACTGTTTTCCCCCTTACCTTGTGGGCTGGTGTTCAGATTTGCTGTAAAGCCTAAAATTTATTTGTGATTCCAGTCAAGGAAGTATAATCTTTCTTTTTTCTTTTTTTTTCTTTTTGAAATGGAATCTTACTCTGTTGCCCAGGCTGGAGTGCTTTGGTGCTATCTTGGCTCACTGCAGCCTCCGTCTCCTGAGTTCAAGCAATTCTCTGCCTCAGCCTCCCGAATAGCTGGAATTACAGGTGCCTACCACCACGCCCAGCTCTTTTTTTTTTTTTTTTTTTGTATTTTTAGTACAAAAAATGTTTATAAACAGGGCTTCATCATCTTGTCCAGGCTGGTCTTGAACCCCTGACCTCATGATCCACCCACTTCAGCCTCCCAAAGTGCTGGGATTACAGGTGTGAGCCACCTTGCCCAGCAGTATAATCTTTCTTAAATCACAAGCTAGGCATGGTGGTATGTGCCTGTAGTCCCAGCCACTGGAGAGACTGAGGCAGGAGAATAATTTGAACCCAGGAGGTGGAGGCTGCAGTGAGCCAAGATTGTGCCACAACCTGGGCAACAGAGCCAGACTTCGTCTCAAAAATAAATAAATAAATAAAGAATAGAGCTTTTTCCCTACATGTTACACCCAACAAAAATTAATAATCTGGCCAGGCATGGTGGCTCATGCCTATAATCCCAGCACTTTGGGAGGCCAAGGTGGACAGATCACGAGGTCAGGAGTTCAAAAACACAAAAAATTAGCCAGGTGTGGTGACATGTGCCTGTAGTCCCAGCTACATGGGAGGCTGGGGCAGGAGAATTGCTTGAACCTGACAGGCGGAGGTTGCGGTGAGCTGAGATCATGTCACTGCACTCCTGCTGGGGAGACAGAGTGAAACTCCATCCAAAAAAAAAGAAATCCCTCAATATCATCTAATACTGCCTACTCTATAGTCACAATTTCTGATTATTCCAAATACATTGCTTATATGTGAATCGTCCGAACCAGGACATGATCTTGAGTTGCATAACTCATTTTATTCTAAGGGGCAGGCATTTCTTTCATGCATGTCAGATTTTAAATTTGTCATTGTCAATCTGAACTTTTAAAAGGTAAAATATCTCCTAAATCAATATTTTATCAATGGACGAAGCCAGGTAGAGGCTGTCCAGGTTGTTTTTCTTTCTTTCTTTTTTTTTTTTTTGAGATGGAGTCTCACTCTGTCACCAGGCTGGAATACGGTGGCGTGATCTTGGCTTACTGCTACATCTGCCCTCTGGGTTCAAGCGATTCTCCTGCCCCACCTTCCCGAGTAGCTGGTACTACAGGTACAGACCACCATATCCAGCTAATTTTTGTATTTTTAGTAGAGATAGGGTTTCACCATGTTGGCCAGGATGGTCTCCATCTCTCCTCAGCCTCCCAAAGTGCTGGGATTACAGGCATGAGCCACTGTGCCCAGCCCCAAGTTGTTTTCTAAGGGTGTTTTCTTACCTTAGGCTGTGGTAAGTGCCTTAATTGTTTATTACTGGTCTCGAGGTCTCCCTTGTGGGGAGACTAGTAGGTACCTCTCTAATGTTTATAGAAAGGAGACCTCAAGTTTTTCCACTACAGTTTTTAATTTTTTTTTTTTTTTTTTTTTTTTTTTTTTTTTTTTTTTGAGACGAAGTTTCGCTCTTGTTACCCAGGCTGGAGTGCAATGGCGCGATCTCGGCTCACCGCAACCTCCGCCTCCTGGGTTCAAGCAATTCTCCTGCCTCAGCCTCCGGAGTAGCTGGGATTACAGGCACGCGCCACCATGCCCAGCTAATTTTTTGTATTTTTAATAGAGACGGGGTTTCACCATGTTGACCAGGATGGTCTCGATCTCTCGACCTCGTGATCCACCCGCCTCGGCCTCCCAAAGTGCTGGGATTACAGGCTTGAGCCACCACGCCCGGCCCTAATTTTTATTTTAATTTATTTTTTTGAGACAGAGTCTTACTCTGTCACCAAGCTGGAGTGCAGTGGTGTGATCTTGGCTCACTACAACCTCCACCTCCCAGGTTCAAATGATTCTCCTGCCTCAGCCTCCAGAGTGGCTGCGAAAACAGGTACGTGCCACCACACCCAGCCAATTTTTGTATTTTTAGTAGAGACGGTTTCACCATGTCGCCAGGATGGTCTCAATCTCTTGACCTTGTGATCCACCTGCCTCAGCCTCCCAAAGTGCTGGGATTACAGGCGTGAGCCGCCGTGCCCAGCCCAGTTTTTAATTTATACTCACGCCAAAACTATTTATACTTATTTAAAATAGACAAGACTTGGCCGGGCGCAGTGGCTCAAGCCTGTAATCACAGCACTTTGGGAGGCCAAGGCGGGTGGATCACGAGGTCAAGAGATCGAGACCATCCTGGTCAACATGGTGAAACCCCGTCTCTACTAAAAATACAAAAAATTAGCTGGGCATGTTGGCGCGTGCCTGTAATCCCAGCTACTCAGGAGGCTGAGGCAGGAGAATTGCTTGAACCCGGGAGGCGGAGATTGCGATGAGCCGAGATCGCGCCATTGCACTCCAGCCTGGGTAACAAAAGCGAAACTCCGTCTCAAAAAAAAAAAAAAAAAAAAATAGACAAGACTCCACATTTTTTGTTTTTATATGTATTTTAAAATCTTAGGCTGGGAATGGTGGCTCACACCTGTAATCCCAGCACTTTGGGAGGCTGAGGGGGGCAGATTACATGAATTCAGGAGTTGGAGACCGGTCTGACCAACATGGCAGAACCCCATCTCTACTAAAAATACAAAAATTAGCTGGGCGTGGTGGTGTGCACCTGTAATACCAACTACTTGGGAGGCAGAGGCAGGAGAATCTCTGCAACCTGGGAGGTGAGGCTGCAGTGAGCCAAGATCACACCATTGCACTCCAGCCTCAGCATAAGAGCATGAATTCATGTCAAAAAATAAAATCATAAATGGAAGCAGAGGTTTATAATGCCAACACTTTGGGAGGCTGAGGCAGGAGGATCACTAGAGTCCAGGAATTCAAGACCAGCCTGGGTAACACAGAGAAACCCTGTCTTACAAAAAATACAAATAAATTAGTGAGGCATAGTGGCTTTCGCCTGTAGTCTCAGCTACTCAGGAAGCTGACCTGGGAGGATCTCTTGAGCCCAGAAATGCAGACTGCAGTGAGCTGAGATGACACCACTGCACTCACTCCAGTCTGGGCAACGGAGTAAGACCTTGTCTCAAAAATAAATACATAAGTAGAAATAAAAATAAATGGAAGCGGCCGGGCGTGGTGGCTCGAGCCTGTAATCCCAGCACTTTGGGAGGCCGAGGCAGGTGGGTCATGAGGTCAAGAGATTGAGACCATCCTGGTCAACATGGTGAAACCCCGTCTCTACTAAAAATACAAAAAATTAGCTGGGCATGGTGGCGCGTGCCTGTAATCCCAGCTACTCCGGAGGCCGAGACAGGAGAATTGCCTGAGCCCAGGAGGCGGAGGTTGCGGTGAGCCGAGATCGCGCCATTGCACTCCAGCCTGGGTAACAAGAGCGAAACTTGCCTCAAAAAAATAAAAATATCAAAAAATAAATGGAAGCAGATTGAGATAGACTTTGTGTAATTCAAGAAATACTATTTTCCATGTGTGAAGCACTGTGCTATAGATGAATGACTACCTGGTTTCTACCCCTAAAAAGTTTATAGTCCAGGCCAGAAGACACACCGGTATATAAACATCACACAGGGCAAACTGCTAAATGCTGTAGTCTAGAAGAGGCATAAAACAGGAAGAAGTTAATTCTCATGTGTCACTGGGAAGAACTTTGAGGAAGGTGTAGATTTGAGCTGGACCTTGGAGATGAGTGGGAGATGTAGGCTTCATGAGAACAGGGACTTTGTCCTGGTTTTTTGTTTTTTTTGTTTTTTTTTTTGAGACGGAGTTTCGCTCTTGTTACCCAGGCTGGAGTGCAATGGCGCGATCTCGGCTCACCGCAACCTCCGCCTCCTGGGTTCAGGCAATTCTCCTGCCTCAGCCTCCTGAGTAGCTGGGATTACAGGCATGCGCAACCATGCCCAGCTAATTTTTTGTATTTTTAGTAGAGACGGGGTTTCACCATGTTGACCAAGATGGTCTCGATCTCTTGACCTTGTGATCCACCCGCCTCGGCCTCCCAAAGTGCTGGGATTACAGGCTTGAGCCACTGCGCCCGGCCCTGGTTTTTTTTTTAAAACAGTCTCCCTCTGTCGCCCAGGCTGGAGTTGCGCCATCTTGGCTCATTGCAGCCTCCACCTCCTGGGGTCAAGCAATTCTCCTGCATCAGCCTCTGGAGTAGCTAGGATTATAGGCATCTGCTACCACACCCAGCTAATTTTTGTATTTTTTATAGAGATGGGGTTTCACCATGTTGGCCAGGTTGGTCTCAAACTCCTGACCTCAGGTGACCCGCCCACCTCGGCTTTCAAAGTGCTGGGATTACAGGCATGAGCCACCATGCTTGGCCTTGTCCTAGTTTTAATCTCAACACTTGAAATAGTGCCTGACATGTCATAGAGCCTCAGTTAAAAATACACACATCCGGCCGGGCGCGGTGGCTCAAGCCTGTAATCCCAGCACTTTGGGAGGCCGAGGCGAGTGGATCACAAGGTCAAGAGATCGAGACCATCCTGGTCAACACAGTGAAACCCCGTCTCTACTAAAAATACAAAACATTAGCTGGGCATGGTGGCGCATGCCTGTAATCCCAGCTACTCGGGAGGCTGAGGCAGGAGAATTGCCTGAACCCAGGAGGCGGAGGTTGCGGTGAGCCGAGATCGCGCCATTGCACTCCAGCCTGGGTAACAAGAGTGAAACTCCGTCTCAAAAAAAAGAAAAAAAAAAAAAAAAAATACACACATCCGAGTTGGAGGTAGCATTGTAAGCAAATGAGCAGCATGTAGCATATGTTCTAGAAAGAGCAGGTGTTCTGTTTTGGCTAAAACTTTGCATTGAGTAGAAAAGAAAGGAGGGCCGGGCGCGGTGGCTCAAGCCTGTAATCCCAGCACTTTGGGAGGCCGAGGCGGGTGGATCACAAGGTCAAGAGATCGAGACCATCCTGGTCAACATGGTGAAACCCCGTCTCTACTAAAAATACAAAAAATTAGCTGGGCATGGTGGCGCGTGCCTGTAATCCCAGCTACTCAGGAGGCTGAGGCAGGAGAATTGCCTGAGCCCAGGAGGCGGAGGTTGCGGTGAGCCGAGATCACACCGTTGCACTCCAGCCTGGGTAACGAGAGCGAAACTCAGTCTCAAAAAAAAAAAAAAAAGAATATTTGAGCAGGAGAGTGACATTTGTGCTTAGGAAGAGAATTCTGGTGTCTGAATAGCCTGCATTAGGGAGGCCAAGGCTTTAAGGGAGGTGTGAGGATGGTGGCCATGGCAGTTGCAATGGGGCAGAATTGGACAGAAATGTCAGCAATGACTTCATGAATGGTTTCGGGCCTGAGGCAGAGAGAAGAATCAGAGATGCCCTTGAGGTTGAGGCCTAACCAAGACAGAGAACCCCCCTCAGATGTTGATGGATGATGATAATTTTTTACTCTTAACTTACTGAATTCAGTTACATATGAAGACATCTGTCTAGAAATAGAGTTCAGGAGAGGATTTGTTGTGATGGAGAAATCGAAGATTGTTGTTTCAAATGCTTAAAATCAGCTGGGAGCGGTGGCACACGCCTGTAGTTTCAGCTGCTTAGGAGGCTGAAGCGGGAGGATTGCTTGAGCGCAGGAGTTTAAGACTAGCCTAGGTGGCACAGGATCTCATCTTCAAAAAAAAAAAAAAAAGCTTAGGATCTAGAGCCATGTAGAGAGAAGCTCCCAACCTTGTCTTCTCACGAGACATCTTAATGCTATCCTCTTTAACAGCATGAGTTCAAGTCTACACGTCAGCATTTCTGGAGAATACGCTACTAAACTGGAATGAGTGTGCTTTCAAACATACTCATTCCAGCTTAGTAGTGTCATGGGGTGTTCTCAGATGGGACTGAGCACGTGAGCTTCCTTTCCTAAAGCATCTGTTCTCTTCCACACCCCAGGACATGCCTGTAACCCCACGCTCTTACTCATTCGTCTCGTGGTTTGTTCCCACAAAAGTTTTAGTTTCACCTTTCTAGGAATCCAGTCTTCCTGATTTGATTCTTTATTTGAATTTTTTTTTCTTTTTTTTTTTTTTTCCTGAGACAGAATTTCACTCCAGGATGGAGTGCAATGGTCCAATCTTGGCTCACAACAACCTCTGCCTTCTGGGTTCAAGTGATTCTCCTGCCTCAACCTTCCTAGTAGCTGGGATTACAGGCACACGCCACTTTACCCAAATGATTTTTGTATTTTTGATAGAGACGGGGTTTCGCCATGTTGGCCAGGCTGGTCTCGAACTCCTGACCTAAAGTGATCTGCCTGCCTCAGCCTCCCAAAGTGCTGTGATTACAGGTGTAAGCCACCTCACCTGGCTTGATTTTTTTTTTCCTTTTGTTAGATTCCTTTAAAGAAGATAATTGCCTGAAATTTCATTTTTGCCACTTAACTATCCACAAAGGTAGCATAAGTCAACATTCTGAGGAATTTTTCCTCTTGTATTAGCCACATTAGGTACATTATGAAAATCCTATGTGATTTCTGTGTTAATTTGTCTCCTGCTGGTAAATAGAACTTCAGCGCCCTCCTCCCCACCTCCCAGACCAACACCTTTTGCAGTGCTTGGTCTCAGTGATCAGGACAGGTGGTGGCATTTTGAAGCACCCTTGCCTTTCCAGATTTTTCATACCCCGTTATATGGACAGCCCCCCAACCGTCGGATTCACCTTTCACTAATTTTCTCCACTAAATCCTCTAGGATTCTGTGTTTCAACAAAGGTTGTATTTCCCATCCAAGTAGATTCCGTTTTTACTGAGAAGACTGAAGCTCAAAGACATCTAGTAACTGGTGTCATAGCTAGGACGAGGCAAAGCTACACTGAAATCCATCTTTCCCAGCCTTCTGTTCTTTCCATTACAATGCAGCTGGGAATATCTTCCAAGCACTGTGAGGCCATGATTTTCTTTCCCAAGCTCAAAGTTGAGATCTGCCTCCCACAGTAGAAAGAAATATCTTGCAGCCCCTCATGGGATACTAGTGCCCAGAACAGAGTCTTTTTCCTGGCCCCTTTTTTATTTCGGCCAACTTTAATAGACTTAACAGGTGGTGCATTCTTACTCTCTTTGCTGTTTGGGGGCTTTCCTCACTTACACTCTTCTGGTTGTAGCTGCCTGAGAGCCGCCTCTGAATCCCTTCCATCCTATTCCATCTTAGCAACAAAAACAGCTGCACGCTCAGCTTGACCAACGACAAAAGCACAAACACTTCCTTCTCGGTTTTCCTTTCTATGTTTAGTTTTATTCCCATGCTAGATTTTCTTTGGCTTTCTATAGCTGCCATCTTGGTGAGTTGGCCCATGCCCTCAGAAGTGAATGCTGTGTTTAAACCCTTTAATTAGAGACCATTCATTCAATCTGTATCCCATAATGTCTTTTCTCTCATTGCTCCTTAGCTACAGGTGTGGTGGTTATTATTTTTCTTGCCACAGTGCCTCTCTAGGTGAATTGACTTTTGTGTAGCTGAAGCCAATTAGGAAGAGAGGGAAACAGAAACACACAAAGGTGTCTGTGTAGGAAAGGTAGGTCATGGAGATTGGGCCACTTATCCAGAGATTATCCAACGAGTCAGATCATTATAGTAACTCTCTTCAGCTTTCTGTACTCACTTCTATTAGCTATCTATTGATATCCCAGTGAGCAGATATGAAGGAAAACTGACTGTTTCCCATAGTGGATCAGTCACAGCCCTCAAAGGGATGGTAGTAGGAACAGAAAATGTGAAGCGTGGAAGGGACTCAAGATTCACCTCCTGGCCGGGCGCGGTGGCTCAAGCCTGTAATCCCAGCACTTTGGGAGGCCGAGGCGGGTGGATCACGAGGTCGAGAGATCGAGACCATCCTGGTCAACACGGTGAAACCCCGTCTCTACTAAAAATACAAAAAATTAGCTGGGCATGGTGGCGCGTGCCTGTAATCCCAGCTACTCAGGAGGCTGAGGCAGGAGAATTGCCTGAACCCAGGAGGCGGAGGTTGCGGTGAGCCGAGATCGCGCCATTGCACTCTAGCCTGGGTAACAAGAGCGAAACTCTGTCTCAAAAAAAAAAAAAAGAGATTCACCTCCTGGCCGGGCGCGGTGGCTCAAGCCTGTAATCCCAGCACTTTGGGAGGCCGAGGCGGGTGGATCACGAGGTCAAGAGATCGAGACCATCCTGGTCAACATGGTGAAACCCCGTCTCTACTAAAGGTGCAAAAAATTAGCTGGGCCTGGTGGCGCGTAGCCTGTAATCCCAGCTACTCCGGAGGCTGAGGCAGGAGAATTGCCTGAACCCAGGAGGCGGAGGTTGCGGTGAGCCGAGATTGCGCCATTGCACTCCAGCCTGGGTAACAAGAGCGAAACTCTGTCTCAAAAAAAAAAAAAAAAAGATTCACCTCCAAGGCCATCATAGTTCTCATGGGGAAGCCAGGATCACAGAGACAAGAAAATCCTTTTTAGCCTCTGTATCCATTTCTTGGCCAGTCTTGTCCAAGCTAACTAGAACCAAAAGAGAAGAAGGCAAGGCACACAAGAATACCTGGACGGCATGGTGAGTTTTGAGCCAATCAGAAGTGACAGCGAGGCCAGGCACAGTGCCTCACGCCTGTCGTCCCAGCACTTTGGGAGACCAAGGTCAGCAGATCACTTGAGGTCAGGAGTTTGATACCAGCCCGGCCAATGTGAAACCACATCTCTACTAAAAATACAGAAATTAGCCAGGCATGGTGGCAGGTGCTTGTAGTCCCAGCTACTCAGAGGCTGAGACAGGAGAATCACTTGAACTGGGAGGCAAAGGTTCTGGTGAGCCAAGATTGCACCACTGCACTTCAGCCTGGGCGACAGAATGAGACTGTGTCTCAAAAAAAAAAAAAAAAAAAAAAAAAAGTGATAGCAAAGCCAAAGCCAAGACTGCAGCTGGAGTCTGCCTCCTACTGAGATGTGGGGGACCAGTCTTAAGCAGGAGAACCTCTGAAACTTGATTTTACTAATACTGCAAACAGCTGTCACTTGTAAGTACAGATTGTTTGCCAGGCATTTTATCTGGTCTAAGCATTTTATCTTATTTAAGCCTCATAGCAGTCCTCTGAGGTAGATATAATTACTGTCCCATTTTTCCAAATGAGGAAACAAAAGCATAAGTTAGTTACTTTGTTCAGGGTCACACGGCCACGAACAAAGTGAGGGCTGGGATTCAAACTCAGTCCATCTGCCTCCAAAGCAGCCCCTACTGCCTGCCTTTAACCAAGGATATAGTTATTTGTTCATGATGATGTTTAATACCATTGTTATGTGGGTTTTTTGTTTGTTTTTGTTTTGAGACATTCTTGCTCTGTTGCCCAGGCTGGAATGCAATGCTGTGATCTTGGCTCACTGCAACCCCCGCCTCCTGGGTTCAAATGATTCTCTTGCCTCGGCCTCAGCCTCCCGAGTAGCTGGGACTACAGGCACCTGTCACCACGACCGGCTAATTTTTGAATTTTGTTTTGTTTTGTTTTTGAGACAGGATCTCACTCTGTCACCCAGACTGGAGTGTAATGGCATGATCTCGGCTCACTGCAACCTCTACCTCCCAGGCTCAAGTGATTCTCCTCCCTCAGCCTCCTGAGGAGCTGAGATTACAGGCATGTGCCACTACCGCCCAGCTATTTTTTGTGTCTTTAGTAGAGATAGGATTTCATCACATTGGCCTGTCTTGAAATCCTGACCTCAATGATCCACCTGCCTTGGCCTCCCAAAGTGCTAGGATTACAGGCATGAGCCACTGCGCCTGAGACCTTTCTTCTGTAGATCCAGAGAAAGCAGATATCAAGGGAAATGCAATTTATTAGCTATTAAGTGATAAGAAAATCTCCCCTCCTACCGATTATACCATCTCCCAGGTCTCCAAGAGCTGGGGAAAGTCACTGTAGCCGACTTGAGAAGCAAGTTCAGGTATGAGGCCACTTTGGGAGGCCAAGGCGGGCAGACTGTTTGAGCCAAGGAGTTCAAGACCAGAGTAGACAACATAGGGAAACCCTGTCTCTACCAAAAAAAAAGTACAAAAATTAGGAAGGCATTGGCCAGGTGCGGTGGTTCACGAAGTCAAGAGATCGAGATCATCCTGGTCAACATGGTGAAACCCCATCTCTATTAAAATATAAAAAAATTAGCCGGGTGTGGTGGCACGTGCCTGTAGTCCCACTACTCAGGAGGCTAAGGCAGGGGAATCTCTTGAACCGGGGAGGCGGAAGTTTCAGTGAGCCTAGATCACGCCACTGCACTCCAGCCTAGGTGACAGAGCAAGTCTCCATCAAAAAAAAAAAAAAAAAAAGCCAGGCGTTGTAGCATTCGCCTGTAGTCCCAGCTAATAAGGAGGTTGAGGTGGGAGGATCACTTAAGCCTGGGAAGTTAAAGCTGCAGTGAGCTGTGATCTCACCACTGCCCTGCAGCTGGGACGACTCGAGCAAGACCTGGTCTCAGAAAAAAAAAAGTTGAGGTATTTGGCCTCAGTGTGAAGCAGGAATGCCAGCAATACCCACCGTGGCCACTAGATGCCCCCAGTGTTCCACATTTGGCATACCTAGCTGAAATTGCCAACAGACATTCATCATTCTGAAATTGAGTCTTTATTTTGTTACAGGCACTCTCCTCTAACCTCACTTAAGCTGTACCAAGTGCAGTGATGGAAACAGAAAGAGACTGAAAGCATTGAGACAGGAGGGACAGAGAAATGAGAATGGATATTTATTGAGGAGACAGAGAAGGAAAAAAAAATCTCTATATTTAAGGTCAGAATTGGGGACTTGCATTCAGGACGAGAGGCTTGAGTGGCAAGGATAAGAACCAGATCAAATGGCAAGTCAACTGAAAGGGAAACCCAGGGGACCATGAGCCATTGGCAGCCATGCTGCCACACACACAGCCCTCCCAACATGTCAGCCTCGGGCGTGTCTCAGCACTGACCCTCAGGGCTAGGCCACCCCAGGGCCAACTTGCAGTTAAGCAAGCCACTAATGAAGCATGATGACACACTCAGCAGGGCATGAGTGGTGTCTCATCACGGCCAGGGCACACCCCAGACCCACCAGATGACCCTTTTCTTGTAAGGATTCCCAAGTCTGTGACTAATGCTAATTAACCCTGACTCACATAGCACAGAGCACAAAGAGGTCATTATCTCCACTGGAAGGAGTGGGGAAACTGAGGTGTAGAGTGGGGAAGCAGCTTTGCTCCATCAGTGTCACGAGGTCAGGGGTTGATTCCCGCCCTTCTCAAATGCCTGTGAGACTGTCCTTGGTAATCAGGAGTAGACACTTCCAGGTGGGGTTGTCCGAGGGCAGAGGGGATAGGGCCTTGCCCCACTGCTGTTTCCATGTGGGTCAGAGCCACAGAACTGGAGGCGGAGTTGCAGACTAGTTGATCTGATCACTGAGGAATCCGAAGGCCAGAGTGGGGAGTGAAGGCCAAGATCACACAGCAGGCTGTGGCTGAGCCAGGCCTCGAATCCTGAGGCTGCATGCTGAGTCTCCTTCTTGCACTACAGTCACGATGACAGAGTGGAAGAGAGGCAGCACCTGTGAGAGTTAAGTGCACCAGCTCACTAGCCAGGAGTATTGGCACACGCCTATAGTCCTACTACTAGGGAGGCTGAAGTGGGAGGATTGCTTGAGCCCAGGAGTTCGAGACTGCAGTGAGCTATGATTGTACCACTGCACTCCAATCTGGGTGACAGAGCAAGATACCTTGTCTATAAAAAAGAAAGAGGCCGGGCGCGGTGGCTCAAGCCTGTAATCCCAGCACTTTGGGAGGCCGAGGTGGGTGGATCACAAGGTCGAGAGATCGAGACCAACCTGGTCAACATGGTGAAACCCCGTCTCTACTAAAAAAAATACAAAAAATTAGCTGGGCATGGTGGCGTGTGCCTATAATCCCAGCTACTCAGGAGGCTGAGGCAGGAGAATTGCCTGAACCCAGGAGGTGGAGGTTGCGGTGAGCCGAGATCGCGCCATTGCACTCCAGCCTGGGTAACAAGAGCGAAACTCCATCTCAAAAAAAAAAAAAAAAAAAAAGAAAGATAGGCTGGGCGCGGTGGCTCACACCTGTAATCCCAACACTTTGGGAGGCCGAGGTGGGTGGATTACCTGAGGTCGGGAGTTTGAGACTGGTCTGACCGACATGGAGAAACCCCATCTCTACTAAAAATACAAAATTAGCCAGGTGTGTTGACGCAGGCCGGTAATCCCAGCTACTTAGGAGGCAGGTGCAGGAGAATCACTTGAACCCGGGAGGCGGAGGTTCTGGTGAGCCGAGATCATGCCATTGTGCTCCAGCCTGGGCAACAAGAGGGAAACTCTATCAGAAAGAGAAAGGGAGAGAGAAAGGGAGAGAGGAAAGGAGGAAGGTAAAAAGAACAAAGGGGAATAAAACCCACCAACTCAAGGTCGGGGAGCTTGGCAGGTGGATCTAGCAGGCTCTAGGTTCAGTAGCCTGAGTTCAGATCCTGGATTCGCCTGGTCTCCAGCTGTGTGTTTCTGAGCCTGTGACTCAGCCTCGGTTTCCTCATCTGTAAAATAGGGATAATACTAGTAGCTGTGTCACAGGAATGTTTTGAGAATTCAGTGACATCTGTGAAGTGCTTAGAGCAGTGCCTGGCACATGCGAAGTGCTTGGGAAACATTAGCTGTTTGTTTAAGCTGGCTGTTTGTTAGGCCCCGTCGCCTGTCTCGCCAAGTGTCTCCAGTCTTTTGTGTCTCCTGAAGGAAGGGAGCACCAAAACTTTCGGTGTTGGGATCACAAGAAAGACGCATACCGGTATCTCCTCACCAGATCGTCTGTGGTCTAAGTAGAGCTCTTTCAGCCCAGTGGCCTCCATGGCATCATCAGACAGCGCAGATGCTGGTGGATCAGGTCCAAACCCAGCTTTGGAAGCATCAGGAAGCACCTTGGCAATAAGACATAAACCAAGAGAACTACATTCTTGCCAGTCTCCATGGCCCTGGCAAGGCCACTCTCAGAAAGTGGTGGTACAATGATGACAGGAAAGCTAATGACGAGCATCACCCTGCTGGGCCGAGAATACCGGCTTGTTTGCCTAGCACAGCTTACCTGAGTCACCCATCACAGAGCCTGCAGCCACGTGGGCCTGGAGCTGGGCCAGCAGGCTGCCTGGAGTCTGGAACACCCACTTCGGGCTGAATCTGGCTAGGGCAGGCACTTCCTGCCTGTCCCCTCCTCAGAAAGTGGGTCGAGGCAGTTTGGCTCCACAGATGTGGCTCCAAACAGTGAAGAGCCCAGCAGGGCCTGACAACAGGCCAGCGACGCAGGGCCCCCTCTGTGGGGAACAGAACGTGAGCTGAAGCCTTAGAGTCTTTGGAAAATCAGCTCCATGATCAGAGATGGACCAGCAGCTTCCCCCTCTCCTTCAGCCCATGCCACACCAGTAGCCACTCTCTGTGCCCCACTGGTCCTCAGGGGCCCCCAGGCCCTGTTGCCAAACCCCGGCACTGCCCAGGCCCACACAGCCAGTCAAGAGCGACCAGGCTCCAGCCTGGCTTGGTGGCTTACCCTTGTAATCTCAGCACTTTGGGAAGCCGAGGAAGGCGGATCACCTGAGGTTGGGAGTTCGAGACCAGCCTGACCAACATGGAGAAACCCCGTCTCTACTAAAAAATATGTGTATATAAAATTAGCTGGGCAGGGTGGCACATGCCTGCAATCCCAGCTACTCGGGAGGCTAAGGCTGGAGAATCACTTGAACCTGGGAGGCAGAGGTGGTAAGCTGAGATTGCACCATTGCACTCCAGCCTGGGCAAAAAGAGTGAAACTTCATCTCCAAAAAAAAAAAAAAAAAGAGTGGGCTCAACTCTCACTCTCAACCTGGGGGTTTTCCAAAGTGAAATGAGGAACAAAACAGGTGCTATGTTTCACAGTACCGTGTTTTAAAATATGAATAAAATTAGAAAATACTGGCCAGGTGTAGTGGCTCACCCCTGTAATCCCAGTACTTTGGGATGTTGAGGTGGGTGGATCACGAGGTCAGGAGATTGAGACCATCTGGCCAGCATGGTGAAACCCCGTCTCTACTAAAAATACGAAGATTAGCCAGGCGTGGTGGTGCACGTCTGTAATCCCAGCTATTCAGGAGGCTGAGGCAGGAGAATCCCTTGAACCTGGGAGGCAGAGGTTGCAGTAAGCCGAGATTGTGCCACTGCACTTCAGCCTGGCGGCAGAGCGAGACTTCGTCTCAAAAAAAAAAAAAAAAAAAGGAAAAGACTTTTTTCAGACCAGGCGCAGTGGCTCACACCTGTAATCCTAGCACTTTGGGAGGCTGAGGTGGGTGGATTACCTAAGGTCGAGAGTTCGAGACCAGCCTATCAGCCAGGCATGTTGGTGGGCACCTGTAATCCCAGCTACCTGGGAGGCTGAGACAGGAGAATCGCTTGAACCTGGGAGGCAGAGGTTGCAGTGAGCCAAGATTATGCCACTCCAGCCTGGGCAACAGAGTGAGACTCCATCTCAAAAAAATAAAATACTTTTTCAAAAGTTATAAAAAATGAGAGTGAAAGTCCCCTGCCCCTTCTGACATTTGAGGGGACACACTGCTACACCTGGCTAATTTTGTGTATTTTAGTAGAGACAGTTCCACTGTGTTGCCCAGGCTGGTCTTGAACTCCTGGGCTCAGGCAATCCACCCACCTGGGCCTCCTAAAGTGCTGGGATTACAGATGTGAGCCACTGTGCCCAGCCAGGGGCTTATTTATACACTCCCCAGCATTGGCAGGTAAGGGACATTCAGCATCTTATCTATTGATATGAAAATCATATTACTATATTTACCCTGTGGGTAGAGATAAATGTGCAGCCCTCACCTGGCTTTAGGGCTGGGATTTTGCAGAGTGGATATTGAAAGACCTGCCTGGTCTAGGCCTTGCTTCCTCTTCATTCACCACAGGGTGACTGAGTGTGAGTTCACAAAGAGGAGGAAGATATGAGAAAGAGCATACCTGAAGGGGAGTCAAGTGTTTCAAATGAGGCTGGGTGTGGTGGCTCATGCCTGTAATCCCAGAACTTTGGGAGGCCATGCTAGGCAGATCACTCCTGTCAGGAGTTCAAGACCAGCCTGGCCAACATGGTGAAACCCCATCTCTACCAAAAATACAAAAATTAGCCAGGCATGGTGGCACAAGTAACCCTGGCTACTCGGGAGGCTGAGGCAGGAGAATCGCTTGAACCCAGAGGCTGCACAGTGAGCAGAGATCACACCACTGTACTCTAGCCTGGGCAACAGAGCGAGACTTGGTCTCAAAAAAAAAAAAAAAAAAAAGTTTCAACTGGATCATAGTTAACTTTGAGATATTCATTAGAAATTCATGGCTGGCCGGGCGCGGTGGCTCAAGCCTGTAATCCCAGCACTTTGGGAGGCCGAGGTGGGTGGATCACGAGGTCAAGAGATCGAGACCATCCTGGTCAACATGGTGAAACCCCGTCTCTACTAAAAATACAAAAAATCAGCTGGGCATGGTGGCATATGCCTGTAATCCCAGCTACTCAGGAGGCTGAGGCAGGAGAATTGCCTGAACCCAGGAGGCGGAGGTTGCGGTGAGCCGAGATCGCGCCATTGCACTCCAGCCTGGGTAACAAGAGCGAAACTCCGTCTCAAAAAAAAAAAAGAAATTCATGGCTGGAGGCCGGGCGCGGTGGCTCAAGCCTGTAATCCCAGCACTCTGGGAGGCCGAGGCAGGCGGATCACAAGGTCAAGAGATCGAGACCATCCTGGCCAACATGGTGAAACCCCATCTCTACTAAAAATACAAAAATTAGATGGGCGTGGTGGTGTGCGCCTGTAGTCCCAGCTACTCGGGAGGCTGAGGCAGGAGAATTGCTTGAACCCAGGAGGCGGAGGTTGCAGTGAGCTGAGATTGTGCCACTGCACTCCAGCCTAGCACCCGGCAACAGAGTGAGACTCTGTCTCAAAAAAAAAAAAAAAGAAATTCATGGCTGGATGCCATGGCTCATGCCTGTAATCCTAGCACTTTGGGAGGCTGAGGTAGGTGGATCACCTAAGGTCCAGATTTTAAGACCAGCCTGGCCAACATGGTGAAACCCCCTCTCTATTAAAAATACAAAAGTTGGCCGGGCGAGGTGGCTCATGCCTGTTATCTCAGCACTTTGGGAGGCCGAGGCAGGTGGATCGCAAGGTCAGGAGATTGAGACCATCCTGGTTAACACAGTGAAACCCCATCTCTATTTTTAAAAAAAATACAAAAATTAACCAGGCATGGTGGCACGGGCCTGTAGTACCAGCTTGAACCTGAGATGCAGAGGTTGCAGTGAGCTGAGATCGCACCATTGCACTCCAGCCTGGGTGACAGAGCAAGACTCCATCTCAAAACAAACAAAAATGCCAGGAGCCGTGGCTCATGCCTGTAATCCCAGCACTTTGGGAGGCCAAGGTGGGTGGATCACCTGAGATCAGGAGTTCAAGACCAGCCTGACCAATGGTGAATCCCTTTCTCTACTAAAAAAAAAATACAAAAAATTAGCCGGGTGTACTGGTGGATGCCTGTAATCCCAGCTACTCAAGAGGCCGAGACAGGAGAATTGCTTGAACCTGGGAGACAGAGGTTGCAGTGAGCCAAGGTGCAGCCACTGCCCTTCAGCCTGGGTGACAGAGCGAGACTCCATCTGAAAAAAAAAGAAATTCACAACGAGGCATTAAGAAAGCACTTCATGCCATGGGGTTCATCATTCTGTTTTGCATATATTTGAGTTTTTCCATAATAAAAATCAAAAAAGAAAGCAGTTCAGCATTTGAGTGTGCAGCTTCAGGAAGAAGATGTGTTAGAGGTGGAAACGGGGATCTTTGAGTACACTTGCTATTAAAGTCACGGCTGGAGGAAGTCACCTACGAGAATTAAGGGATCAAGCCCAGGGAACCCTGACATTACAGATTCAAAAGATAGGCCAGGCCGGGTGTGGTGGCTCACTCCTGTAATCCCAGCACTTTGGGAGGCTGAGGCAGGCGATCACCTCAGGTCAGAAGTTCAAGACCAGCCTGGCCAACATGGCAAAACCCCATCTCTACTACTAAAAAAAAAAGTACAAGCTTGGCATGGTGGCTCATGCCTGTAATCCCAGCACATTGGGAGGTTGAGGCGGGTGGATCACCTGAGCTCAGGAGTTCGAGACCAGCCTGGCCAATATGGTTGAAATCCTGTTAGCCGGGCATTGCGGTGCATTCCTGTAGTACTAGCTACTCGGGAGACTGAGACAGGAGAATTGCTTGAAGCTGGGAGGCGGAGGTTGCAGTAAGCTGAGATCACGTCATTGCACTCTGGCCTGCAGGACAGAGTAAGACCCTGCCTCATAAAAAAAAAAAAAATTTAGCCAGGTATGGTGGTGACCACCTATAGAACCAGCTACTTAGAGGCTGAGGATGAAGGATGTTTTGATCCCAGCAAATCAAGGCTACAGTGAGCCATGATTGCACCACTATACTTCAGCCTAGGCGACAGATAGAGACCCTGCCTCAAAAAAAGAAAAGAAAAAGGCAGCCTTGTCCTTTCAAGCTAAAAGGAATTCTTTGCATTCTAAATTGGACTAGGGAGGAGTCAGCCTTCCATCAGGGTAGCACAATAAGAGTGTCAATTTCTGTCTAGCTGAAGGCCTGGGACCTTCTGGCAGGTAGGGCCAGAGAGCTTCAGGGGTGCAAGTGGGGACTCAGGGTGCCACCCTCTGATGAGCTTTTTTTTGAGATGGAGTTTCACTCTTGTCAGCCAGTGTGGAGTGCAATGGAGCGATCTCCACTCACTGCATCCTCTGCCTCCCGGGTTCAAGTGAGTCTCCTGTTTCAGCCTCCTGAGTAGCTGGGATTACAGGCGCCCGCCACCACACCTGGCTAATTTTTGTATTTTTAGTAGAAATGGGGTTTCACCATGTTAGCTAGGCTGGTCTCAAACTCCTGACCTCAAGTGATCCACCCACCTTGGCCTCCCAAAGTGCTGGGATTACAAGTGCGAGCTATCATGCCCGGCCTTGTTTTCTTTATAAGATTTCTTCCCGGCCGGGCGCGGTGGCTCAAGCTTGTAATCCCAGCACTTTGGGAGGCCGAGGCGGGTGGATCACGAGGTCGAGAGATCTAGACCATCCTGGTCAACATGGTGAAACCCCATCTCTACTAAAAATACAAAAAATTAGCTGGGCATGGTGGCGCGTGCCTGTAATCCCAGCTACTCAGGAGGCTGAGGCAGGAGAATTGCCTGAACCCAGGAGGCGGAGGTTGCGGTGAGCCGAGATTGCACCATTGCACTCCAGCCTGGGTAACAAGAGCGAAACTCCGTCTCAAAAAAAAAGAAAAAAAAAAAAAAAAGATTTCTTCCCATTTTTCTTTCTCATTTTTCTTTGTCTCTCAGCTCCACACCTACATTTTTTTTTTCCACAGCACCTGTGCCTCACTCGCCCCGGGATGGGCACGGCTGCGCACCCCTTGGGCCTCCGAGGGCTGCTCTACCCTCCATTCTGGCCATGGGGAGCAGAGGAGCTCAGGGTGGGCAAAGCTCAAGAGGACCACACCTACATTTCTAACCACCTCCTAGATGTTTCCATCTGGATGTCCTGTTGTCACCTCAATCTCAATATGACCAGAAGCTACCTCCTGTTCCTGTCAGTGTTGTTTTTGTTGTGGCTTTCAAACAGAGTCTCACTCTTGTCACCCAGGCTGGAGTACAGTGGTATGATCTCAGCTCACTGCAACCTCCACCTCCTGGTTTCAAGCGATTCTCCTGCCTCAGCCTCCTGAGTCGCTGGGATTATAGGTGCCCACCATCACACCTGGCTAATTTTTGTATTTTTAGTAGAGACAGAGTTTCACCATGTTGGCCAGGCTGGTTTTAAACTCCTGACCTCAAGTGATCCGCCTGCCTTGGCCTTCCAAAGTGCTGGGATTACAGGCATGAGCCACCGCACCAGGCCAATGGTTTGTTGTTTTTGTTTTTGTTTTTATTTTTATTTTTTGAGATGGGGTCTCACTCTGTTGTCTAGGTTGGAGTGCAGTGAAGCCATCATGGTTCACTGCAGCCTCCAGGTTCACGTGATCCTCCCACCTCAGCCTCCTGAGTAGCTGGGACCACAGGCTCGTGCCACCATGCCCAGCTAATTTTGCATTTTTTGTAGAGACAAGGTCTACTATATTGCCCAGGCTTGTCTCAAACACCTGGGCTCAAGTGATCCTACCGCCTCAGGCTCCCAAAGTGCTGGAATTACAGGCGTGGACCACCGTGCCCAGCCCGGTGCTGTTGTAATTATCCCGATCACTCAGGCCAGAAATCTCAGAGTCATCTTTGATATTTGATGTCTCCCTCTCCCTTGCCTCCAGCCATCAGTCTCCAAACCAGTTGCCTCATCCCTCCTGCATCTCTTCCATCTTCAGGTGTCTCCTACCCCATGTCTTGTTCTCCCCAGACCAGGTCCTCACAGCATCATGTCTATACTGCTCTCTGGGATAGATCTACCTCCAGGCTTTACCCTCTCTAGCTCCTCTTGCCCACGGTCCTGCCAGATGAATTGCTCCAAAACGCCACTCTTACTAAGCCAATGCCATCTGCAAAATCCCTCAATGACTCATTCCTAGGTAATTGGGGCTTTTCTAGCCTGGTTTCAACAACCTGTGGGTGCAATGGCTCACGCCTGTAATGCCAACACTTTGGGAGGTCAAGGCGGGCAGATCACCTGAGGTCAGGAGTTTGAGACCAGGTGGCCAACATGGCGAAACTGTGCCTCTACTTAAAAAATTAAAAAATTAGCCGGGTGTGGTGGCACACACCTGTAATCCCAGGTACTCAGGAGGCTGAGGCATGAAAATCACTTGAACCCAGGAGGCAGATGTTGCAATGAGCTGAGATCTAGCCACTGTACTGCAGCCTGGGCTACAGAGAGAGACTCCGTCTCAAAAAATAAAATTAAAAATAAAAATTAAAAACAACCGTTGCAAACTTTAATTCTGTGAGAAGAGCCTTTTTCTAGCCAGCTAGTCTATGTAGGTACTTCCCCCAGGCTTCCAATGCCCCTCCTCATATCTCGTTCCCTATCTCAGTTGTATTCAAGACTCAGCGCTAACCCCAACTTCACACCAGCTCATGATTCATTGCTCTGAACTCCTATCGAATTCATTGCCTGTAACATGAACGTTTATTTCCCATATATATGTGTGAAGTATATATATGTGAATGTTTTTGTTTGTTTGTCTGAAGTGCAGTTTTGCTCTTGCTGCCCAGGCTGGAGTGCAGTGACACCATCTCAGCTCACTGCAACCTCCGCCTCCCGGGTTCAAGCGATTCTCCTGCCTCAGCCTTCCTCTCGAGTATCTGGGATTACGGGCATGTGCCACCACACCCAGCTAATTTTGTATTTTTAGTAGAGATGGGATTCACCATGTTGAAAACTCCTGGCCTCAAACTCCTGACCTCAGGTGATCCACCTGCCTCGCTGGACCTCCCAAAGTGCTGGGATTTACAGGTGTGAGCCACTGCATCCAGCTACAGTTTTTTTTTTGTTTTTTTTTTGTTTTTGTTTTTGTTTTTGAGACGGAGTTTCGCTCTTGTTACCCAGGCTGGAGTGCAATGGCGCGATCTCGGCTCACCGCAACCTCCGCCTCCTGGGTTCAGGCAATTCTCCTGCCTCAGCCTCCTGAGTAGCTGGGATTACAGGCATGCGCCACCATGCCCAGCTAGTTTTTTTTGTATTTTTAGTAGAGATGGGGTTTCACCATGTTGACCAGGATAGTCTCGATCTCTTGACCTTGTGATCCACCCGCCTCGGCCTCCCAAAGTGCTGGGATTACAGGCTTGAGCCACTGCATCCAGCTACAGTTTTTTTTTTTGTTTTTTTTTTTTGTTTTTTTTTTTTTTTTTGAGACGGAGTTTCACTCTTGTTACCCAGGCTGGAGTGCAATGGCGCGATCTCGGCTCACCGCAACCTCCGCCTCCTGGGTTCAGGCAATTCTCCTGCCTCAGCCTCCCTCGCAGCTGGGATTACAAGCGTGTGCTACCACACTCAGCTAATTTTTGTATTTTTAGTAGAGACGGGGTTACACCATGTTGGTTAGGCTGGTCTCAAACTCCTGACTTCAGGTGATCCATCTGCCTTGGCCTCCCAAAGTGCTGGGGTTACAGGCGTGAGCCATCGTACCTGGTCTAGTCTTTCATTACTGATTTGAGTATCTATTATTACTTAGTGTATCATATTATCCATTAATTCAACAAGTTTTTTTCTTTCTTCCTTAGACACAGTCTCACTCTGTAACCGAGACTGAAATGCAGTGATGCCATCATGACTCACTGTAGCCTCAACCTCCTAGGCTCAAGTGATCCTCCAGTCTCAGCCTTCCAAGTAGCTGGGACTACAGGTGTGTGCCACCGTGCCCACCGAATTTTTAATTCTTTTTTTTGAGACGGAGTTTCGCTCTTGTTACCCAGGCTGGAGTGCAATGGCGCGATCTCAGCTCACCGCAACCTCCGCCTCCTGGGTTCAAGCAATTCTCCTGCCTCAGCCTCCTGAGTAGCTGGGATTACAGGCACATGCCACCATGCCCAGCTAATTTTTTGTATTTTTAATAGAGACGGGGTTTCACCATGTTGACCAGGATGGTCACGATCTCTCGACCTTGTGATCCACCCGCCTCGGCCTCCCAAAGTGCTGGGATTACAGGCTTGAGCCACCGTGCCCGGCCCTAATTCTTTAAAAAATAGAAATGGGGTTTTATTATGTCGCCCACACAGATCTCAAAGTCTTGGGCTCAAGCAATCCTCCTCCCTCAGCCTCCCAAAATGTTGTGCTTACAGGTGTGAGCCTCCGTGACTGGTCTTTTTTTTTTTTTTTTTTTTTTTTTTTGAGACAGTCTTGCTCTGTCACCCAGGCTAAAGTGCAGTGGCACCATCTCAGCTCACTGTAACCTCCTCCTCCCAGGTTCAAGCAATTCTCCTGCCTCAGCCTCCCAAGTAGCTGGGATTACAGGCACTCACTACTACACCTGGCTAATTTTTGTATTTTTAGTAGAGACAAGGTTTCACCATCTTGGCCAGGCTGGTTTGAACCCTTGACCTTGTGATCCACATACCTGAGCCTCCCAAAGTGCTAGAATTCTAGGCTTGAGTCACCATCCCTGGCAACTGGCCCATTTCTTAAGTACCTACTCTGGGTCAGGCCTTGTGATAGGTACTGGGAATACAACAGTGGGCAAAATAGTTGCCAGCCTGCCTGGTATTCATACAGAGAGCATACAACCTAGCATACAAAAGATGACCATAAGCAGGGCATGGTGGCTCCTGCCTATAATCCCAGCTTCTCAGGAGGCTGAGGCCAGAGGATTATTTGAGCCCAGGAGTTTGAGGCTACACTGAGCTATGATTATGTAATTTCTCTCTAGCCTGGGTGACAGAGCAAAACCCTGTCTCTTAAAGAAGACTATAAGGCAAAGAAATTTCTTTTTCTTTTTCTTTTTTCTTTGAGACAGAGTCTTACTCTGTTGCCCAGGCTGGAGTACAGTGGCACAATCTTGGCTCACTGCAACCTCTGCCTCCCGGGTTTAAGCGATTCTCCTGTCTCAGCCTCCTGAGTAGCTGGGACTGCAAGCATGCACCACCATGCCCAGCTAATTTTTGCATTTTTTAGTAGAAACAGGGTTTCATCATATTGAACAGGCTGGTGTCTAACTCCTGACCTCATGATCTGCCCACCTCAGCCTCCCAAACTGCTGGGATTACAAGAGTGAAATTCATTTTTCTAACAAACATGCAGAATTAAACTATCCAAAGGCATAGTCTCCTCCCAAAGTTGTGACTTTAAGAAGATGATACCCTGTACACACACTTCTAACAAGTATTTTGTGTTTGTTTTGTTTCGTAGCTTTTCTCATGAAATAGCTTTGAGAGCCTCTGGAGCGTTTTTTAAAATAACCTCAGTGGTGGCAAAGCCTTAAGTGGTTTACAGCAGCTCTGACTTTCAGAAATAGCTAAAAGGCATTCGGAATTAAGTCTGGCAAATAATTCTCGTGATAAAGCTAGGTAATAACGCAGCGGGTAAATAAATATATAAATAAGACTCTCGGGAGACTGATTCATGTCTTGCTCAAGAAGTGTCTCTGGAAGCAATTCCAAAACTGGAGAGCCAAGAATGCTGGCGGCACAACAGCATCACTGCTGAGCCTTCTAAGGGTGGAAAGGGCAGCAATTACCTCGCTGTGAATCTCCATAGCGTGGCAGGGCTGTTTCACTCTGCAACTTTTGAGACCCTTGTACACTTGATAGCCTATGGCTCTATTTTTGTGTTAAAAAAAACAATGTCAGGCTGGGTGCAGTGGCTCACTCCTGTAATCCCAGCACTTTGGGAAACTGAGGCGGGCAGATCACTAGAGGTCAAGAGTTCGAGACTAGCCTGGCCAACATGGTGAAACCCCCGTCTCTACTTAAAATGCAAAAAATTAGGGCCGGGTGCAGTGGCTCACACCTGTAATCATACACTTTGGGAGGCCGAGGCGGGTGGATCACGAGGTTAGGAGTTCGAGACCAGCCTGGTCAACATGATGAAACTCCACCTCTACTAACGATACAGAAAAATTAGCCAAGTGTGGTGGCACATGCCTGTAGTCCCAGCTACTCTGGAGGCTGAGGCAGGAGAATCGCTTGAACCTGGAAGGTGGAGGTAGAGTGAGCTGAGATCATGCCACTGTACTCCAGCCTAGGTAACACAGCAAGACCCTATCTAAAAAATAAATAAATAAAGACAAAAATTAGCCGTGTGTGGTGGCACATGCCTGTAATCTCAGCTACTATAAACTTGGGAGGCTGAGGCATAAGAATCACTCGAACCCGGAGAGCATTTCACTGCAATTCAACCTGGATAACAGAGTGAGACTCTTGTCTTAAAAAAAAAAAAAACAAAGAAGGCTGGGCGCGGTGGCTCAAGCCTGTAATCCCAGCACTTTGGGAGGCCGAGGCGGGTGGATCACGAGGTCGAGAGATCAAGACCATCCTGGTCAACATGGTGAAACCCCGTCTCTACTAAAAATACAAAAAATTAGCTGGGCATGGTGGCACGTGCCTGTAATCCCAGCTACTCAGGAGGCTGAGGCAGGAGAATTGCCTGAACCCAGAAGGCGGAGGTTGCGGTGAGCCGAGATCGCGCCATTGCACTCCAGCCTGGGTAACAAGAGCTAAACTCCATCACAAAAAAAAAAAAAAAAAAAAAAAAAAAATCTCATTACTGGCAGTCATAACGCCCAGGAGAAGGAAGAGGCCTTAGACAGCATCTTCCCACCCCCAGTCTGTGCTAGCCACATTTGAGGACAGGGCAGTGCCAGGGTGATGGCCCAGCTACAGGTGCCAGCATCTGGATTCAGATCCCAGCTGTGTCCCTCATGAGCTGGGAACATGGCATGTTACTTAGCTTCTCTGTGCCTCAAAATCCTCCTCTTTAGAACGGGAAGTATAATTGTGACCACCTTGGAACCACTCCATAAGAGAGGGGTGAAAATTAAATGAGTCAGAACATTGTAGGGCATGGAGAACGGAGCTTGGCACACGGTCGACAAGTGAGTATTTTTCCAAACAGATTTTTGGTTCTTCAGAAGCAGGGACCATGGTTGCACTTTCATTTGGTGTGGGACCAGGTGTAAAACTGTCAACATGACATGCTCAATAAAAATGTATTCCGCCGGGCGCGGTGGCTCAAGCCTGTAATCCCAGCACTTTGGGAGGCCGAGGTGGGTGGATCACGAGGTCGAGAGATCGAGACCAACCTGGTCAACATGGTGAAACCCCGTCTCTACTAAAAATACAAAAAATTAGCTGGGCATGGTGGCGCATGCCTGTAATCCCAGCTACTCAGGAGGCTGAGGCAGGAGAATTGCCTGAACCCAGGAGGCGGAGGTTGCGGTGAGCCGAGATCGCGCCATTGCACTCCAGCCTGGGTAATAAGAGCGAAACTCCATCTCAAAAAAAAAAAAAAAAAAAAAAAAAAAAAATGTATTCCAAGGCCGGGTGTGGTGGCTTATGCCTGTAATCCCAGCCCTTTGGGAGGCCAAGGCAGGTGGATCACTTAAGGTCAGGAGTTTGAGACTAATAGGCTGGCCAACATGGTGAAACTCTATCTCTACTAAAATACAAAAATTAGCCAAGTGTGGTAGCAGGTGCCTATAATCTCAACTACTCGGGAGACAGGCAGGAGAACCCAGGAGCTGAGGTCGAACCTCCAGAACCCAGGAGGCAGAGGCTGCAGTGAGCCGAGATTGCACCAGTACACTTCAGCCTGGGCAACAGAGCAAGACTCCCTCTCAAAAAAAAAAAAAAAATTCCAGAATAAAGCCCATGTGCTCCAACATCCCCAAGAGCTCTGCATCCTGATACTCACATCTACTTAGACAGACACCAGCCCCTTGCCTTCCTCTTGGGAACTTTCACTGTGATCATGTCTCGCCTCGTGCTTTGGTTCCCCGTGGTACAAGACTCAGAGGCAGTTCCCTTTCTGGCAGGCGGGCAGCAGCAGCGTGTGCAAAGCCAGCTGAGCAAGGGGCGGGTGGGCACAGAAAACACAGGGCCCTCTGTCTTAAGCTCTCACTTCAGCTGTTTCATGGGGACCATATTTTCATGATTTAAAATAGAGCCCTCCTGGTGGCCAGGGCAAGCTCACAAGGGCTGGCTGCAGCCATGTGGCAGTGGGGCTGAATTTTGCAGCCTGCCGGCCGGCCTGACAAACTACTCTAGAGAAGAGTGGCTTTGTTGTGGGGTCAGGTGCTAGCCACTGGATGCTGCAGGAGCTGCCAGGAAGCAGCGCTGGGGAGAAGGCTGATGGTTCCCTGGAGCAGCAACTCCTCAGAGGCCTCTCCATCACCGGGGAGACCTCAGGATCCCCAACCCGCTGGCTTCCTGCTGGCTTGGCTCTATTTTTAGACACCAGGGTAGGTTGGATTATCTCCAGTCCTGAACATGCTCCCAAGCCACCAGCAGAATTTTCAGCAACTCAGGGATATGTTTGTCTCTTCCCCAGAACGGACCGAAGAGCAGAAAACAGAAAGGTTGCAGTAAAAGACAGAAGGTCAATGCTCAGCTGCCTCTCAGAAGGTCAGGTCTTGGCCAGAGGTGAATGCTGGCTGTTCTTTTCTCTTTTTTTTTTTTTTTTTATTTTTGGAGACAGTCTTGCTCTGTCACCCAGGCTGGAGTGCAGTATTGCGATCTCAGCTCACTACAACCTCTGCTTCCCGGGTTCAAGCAATTCTCTTGCCTCAGCCTCCCAAGTAGCTGCGACTACAGGTGCACACCACGACACCTGGCTGATTTTTGTGTGTGTGTTTTTAGTAGAGATGGGGGTTTCACCATGTTGCCCAGGCTGGTCTCGAACTCCTGAGCTCAGGCAATCCACCCACCTTGGCCTCCCAAAGTGCTAGGATTACAGGCGTGAGCCACCACGCCGGGCTGAATGCTGGCTTTTCGTGGATGATCCTGGTCCAAACCCAGCCCCCCGTGCCTAAACGGAGATGGGATCGTAGTCCTCCCAAGCCTTGTGCCCTTCCAGGACCCAGTTCAAGGCCTCTCAAAACCCTAGGATTTTTTTTTTTTTTTAAGAGATGGAGGTAGGGTGTGTAGGGGCACTGGTCTCAAACTCCTGGGCTCAAGCGATCCTCCAGCCTGTCTCCCAAGTAACTGGGACTATAGATGCATGCCACCGTGCCCAGAGTCAGGACCGATCACAGCTGAATGCTTCCCCTTCCAGCCTTCCTCAGTTCAGAGTCCTCCAGCGGGCCCTCAACACGCAAGTGGGCATCAATGTCACCTGCGTGGTTTGTTAAAAACAGATGCCCAGGCCCCACTTTAAACTCGTTAAATTGGAGTCTGTAGGGTGGAGCCAGGCGTCTGAATTCTTTAACAAGGCTGGGGTAATTCTGATTCACACCCAGCTCTCAGAGTCAAAGCCCTAATCAGTCACGTTCTCTGTGATCTTCACTTCCTTGATTGAGACTAGAAACCCCTGAGGCTCAGATAGGAGCCAACATCATTTCTGCCTCTCTAACACATAGTTTCTGTTGAAATTATGCAGATACCAGATCTCCAAAATGAAGGGCTGACTTTCTGCTTGCCTGGGGATTCACATTTTCCACACATCAGATTATGCTTTTTAAGTATAAAATATGGGCCAGGCGCAGTGGCTCACACCTGCAGCACTTTGGGAGGCTGAGGACAGCCGATCACTTGAAGTCAGGAGTTTGAGACCAACCTGACCAACATGGTGAAACCCCATCTCTGCTAAAAATGCAAAAAGTAACTGGGTGTGATGGTGGGTGCCTGTAATCCCACAGCTACTCGGGAGGCTGAAGCATGAAAATCGCTTGAACCCGGGCACAAGCTGAGGGCAGTGAACTGAGATGGTGCCACTGCACTCCAGCCTAGGTGACAGAGTGAGACTCTGTCTCTCTCTCTCTCTCTCTCTCTCTCTCTCTATATATATATATATATATATATACACACACACACACATATATACATATATACCTTTAGTAGAGAAGCCCCATCTCTACTAAATACAAAATTAGCCAGGCATGGTGGTGCATGCCTGTAATTCCAGCTACATACATATATGTATATACATATATATGTGTGTACATATAAATATATACATATACATATAAGTGTGCGTGTGTACATACATATATATATAAAATAGGAAGGTTACTGGTCAGGTGCAGTGGATCACACCTGTAATCCCAGCACTTTGGGAGGCTGAGGCAGGTAGATCACTTGAACTCAGGGGTTCAAGACAAGCCTGGGCAATATAGTAAGACCCCTCTCTAATATTTTTTTAAATTTATTATTTTCTTCAGATGGAGTCTTGCTCTGTTGCTCAGTCTGGAGTCCAACGGCGCAATCTTGGCTCACTGCAACCTCTGCCTCAGGGGTTCAAGCGATTCTCCCACCTCAGCCTCTTGAGTAGTTGGGCATATAGGTACCCACCACCACACCCAGCTAATTTTTGTATTTTTGTAGAGACGGGGTTTCTCCATGTTGGCCAGGCTGGTCTCGAACTCCTGACCTCAGGTGATCCACCCGCCTCGGCCTCGCAAAGTGCTGGGATTACAGGTGTGAGCCACTGTGCCTGGCCTTTTTCTTAATAGTAAAAGGAAAAAAAAAAAGTATATTAGGATACATGTAAAGAGGGAAAACCACATGAAGACACACAGAGAGGATGCCATCTGCAAGCCAAAGAGAGGCCTCAGAAGAGGCCAACAACTTGATCTCAGACTCCTAGCCTCCAGAATTGTGAGAAAATAAATATATGTTGTTTCAACCATCCAGTCTGTTGCACTCCATCATGGCAGCAAAACCCATACACCCACCAACAAGAACCCCTGAAGCAGACAGCGGTGGCTTGATTAATTCGGGGCCTCAAATTAATCATCACAGACCCTGCTCTTTCACCCTTCTGCTCTGCCCTCTGCCGGTGCCCCACGTGGTTGTAGCTGGCTCTTTTTTTCCTCTCTTTTTTTGAGAAGTTAGGGGTTCAAGACCAGTCTGTTTAACATGGGGAAACCCCGTCTCTACTAAAAATACAAAATTAGCCGGGTGTGGTGGCGCATGCCTGTAGTCCCAGCTACTCAGGAGGCTGAGGCAGGAGAATCACTTGAACTGAGTGAGTAGAGGTTGCAGTGAGCCGAGATCGCACCATTGCGCTCCAGCCTGGGCTACAGAGTGAGATTCCATCTCAAAAAAAGGCAAAGAAGGAAGGAAGGAGGGAGGGAGGGACGGAGGGAGGGAGGGAAGCTGGTCTATCCTTCCCTGACAAGACCTTCCTTTCCCCATCCTTCCTCACCCCTTCCTGCTCTCTGCCTCAGTTCCGAATGGAAAAATGGGACTTAATGAAGATGGCTGGTTCTCTCCACCTGCTTGAGCCATTACCAGGGTGCACTGGCTGCTGCCCTAAGATGTCAACAAGAGCAGGATACCCTGGACCACCAGGCAGGCATTCTCTTCCCAGAATGATGTGAAATGGAAGCCCATAACAACCTCTACCTGACAATCCTCATTCAACCCCAAACTCAGGCCCTCAATACCCCTGTACAGCCTGTGTTCCACAGATTGTCATGGAGAGGGTTCTAGGTGAAAATACAATATAAACTGCATGCTATTTATTCAGACAGTTTCATTCTTGTCGCCCAGGTTGGAGTGCAGTGGGTGTAATCTCAGCTCACTGCATCCTCTGCTTCCCTTGTTCAAGTGATTCTCCTGCCTCAGCCTCCCTAGTAGCTGGGACTACAGGCACGCACCACCACATCCAGCTAATTTTGTATTTTTAGTAGAGATGGGGTTTCTCCACGTTGGTCAGGATGGTCTCAAACTCCTGACCCGAAGTGATCCACCTGCCTCAGCCTCCCAAAGTACTGGGATTACAGGCGTGAGCCACCGCGCCCGGCCATAAACTGTATGCTTTTTGCAAGTGGTTCTCCTGTCCAGCCCTTTGACCTTGGACTCTCTTCCCTGTATGTAGCCTCCACTAAAGCCCCATGTCTCCTTTGCTGACTCTGAGTCTCTTCTTTAGCTTCTTGAACCTGGTGTCTTTCCCATGGGAGTCAATAGGGGTGCGACACAACTCCATCACCTCAAATATTTATCATTTCTTCATGTTGGGTATGTTCAAAATCTACTCTTCTAGATATTTGAAAATATACAATACGTCAGGCACAATGGCTCTCGCCTATAATACCAGAACTTTGGAAGGCCCAGGAGGGAGGATCACAGGAGCCCAAGAGATTGAGGCTGTCTCAGAAAAAAAAAAAAGAAAAAGAAAATAAATTGATGTTAGGTCAGACATGTTGGCTCACACCTGTAATCTCAGCAGTTTGGGAGGCTGAGGCGGGTAGATCACCTGAAGTCAGGAGTTCAAGATCAGCCTGGCTAACATGGTGAAACCCCATCTCTACTAAGAATACAAAAATTAGGCCGGGCGTGGTGGCTCAAGCCTGTAATCCCAGCACTTTGGGAGGCCAAGGCGGGTGGATCACGAGGTCAGGAGATCGAGACCATCCTGGTCAACATGGTGAAACCCTGTCTCTACTAAAAATACAAAAAAATTAGCTGGGCATGGTGGCACGTGCCTGTAATCCCAGCTACTCGGGAGGCTGAGGCAGGAGAATTGCCTGAACCCAGGAGGCGGAGGTTGTGGTGAGCCGAGATCGCGCCATTGCACTCCAGCCTGGGTAACAAGAGCGAAACTCCATCTCAAAAAAAAAAAAAAAAAAAGAATACAAAAATTAGCTGGGCGTGGTAGTGGATGCCTGTAATCCCAGCTACTTGGGAGGCTGAGGCAGGAAAATTGCTTGAACTGGGAGGCGGAGATTGCAGTGAGCTGAGATCACGCCTTTGTACTCCAGCCTGGGCAACAAGGGTGAAACTCTGTCTCAAAAAAAAAAAAAAAAAAAAATGGTGTTAAATGCAGTTACCCAACTGTGCTGTAAAACACTAGAACCAGTGAAAAGAAAAGGAAAAAACCCCACTAGAACCTATTCCTCCTACTTAGCCATGCTTTTATATCTGTTAACAAATCTTCGGCTAACCCTCCTCCCCAACTATTCTACTCTCTACTTCTAGAGAGAATCAAGCTTTTTAGTTCCCACATATAAGTGAGGATATGCAGTATTTATCTTTCTGTGCCTGACTTATTTCACTTAACATCATGTCCTCCAAGCTCATTCATGTTGCCACAAATGGCAGAATTTTGTTCCTTTTAATTGCTAACTAGCATTCCATCATGAAGATACATATACCATATTTTCTTTATCCCTTTATCTGCTGGTGGACACTAAGGTTGATTTTATATCTTGGTTATTGTGAATAATACTGCAGTAAACATGGGGGTGCAGATACCTCTTTGACATACTGATTTCCTTTAGTTTGGATATATGACCAGTAGTGGGAATGCTAGATCATATGGTAGTTCTATTTTGAGAAATCTCCATACTGTTTTCCAGTATGGCTGTACTGATTTACATTTCTACCAACAACATATACGAGTTTCCCTTTCTCTGCATCCTCACCAGTATTTGTTATTATTTTTTTTTTTTTGCCTTTTTTTTTTTTAAGACGGGGTTTCACCATGTTGGTCAGGCTGGTCTTGAACTCCTGACCTCAGGTGATCCGCCCACCTTAGCCTCCAAAGTGCTTGGATTACAGGCATGAGCCACCACACCCGGCCTTTTTTGCCTTTTTGATAATAGCCATTCTAACTAGGATAAAATGGCATCTCGGCTGGGCATGGTGGCTCACGCCTATAATCCCAGCACTTTGAGAGGCCGAGGCAGATGGATCACCTGAGGTTAGGAGTTTGAGACCAGCCTGGCCAACATGGTGAAACCCCATCTCTACTAAAAATACAAAAATTAGTTGGGTGTGGTGGCACATGCCTGTAATCCCAGCTACTTGGGAGGCTGAACTATGAGAATGGCTTGAACCCGGGAGGGAGAGGTTGCGATGAGCTGAGATTGTATCACTGCACTCCAGCCTGGATGACAGAGTGAGACTCCATCTCAAAAAAAGAAAAAAAAGGAAAAAAGAAAAATTTCTGTGGTTTTGACTTACATTTCCCTGATGATTAGTAATCAAGATTCTTTTCATATACCTTGGCCATTTATGTGTCTTCTTTCGAGAGATGTCTATTCAGCCTATTTGCCATTTTCTTTTCTTTTTAAAAAATAGACACAGAAAAAGAGTGCAGTGGCTCACTCCTGTAATTCCAGCACTTTGGGAGGCCAAGGCAGGCGGATAACCTGAGGTCAGGAGTTCGAGATCAGCCTGCTGAAACCTGTCTCTACCGAAAATACAAAATTAGCCAGGGGTAATGGTGGATGCCTGTAATCCCAGCTATTCAGGAGGCTGAGGCAAGAAAATCATATGAACCCAGGAGGCGGAGTCTGCAGTGAGCTGAGATCATACCTCTGTACTCCAACCTGGGGAACAAGAGTGAAACTACGTCTCAAAAAAAAAAAAAAAAAAAAAAAAATACAGACAACAGAATCTTGCTACATTGTCCAGGCTGGTCTTAAACTCCTGGGCTCAAGTGATCCTCCTACCTTAGTCTCTTAATGTGCTGGAATTACAGGCATGAACCACCATGCCCAGTCCTATTCTAGATATTAATCTTTTGTTGTATGAGTAGTTTGCAAATATTTTATCTCATTCTGCAGGCTGTCTCTTTACTCTGTTGATTATTTCCTTTGCTATGCAGAAGTTTTTTGGTTGATATAATCTCATTTGTCTATTAAAAATATGCATTTATCTCATGGACCTAGAAATAGACATTCCATTTGACCCAGCAATCCCATTACTGGGTATATATCCAAAGGATTATAAATCATTCTATTATAAAGACACATGCACACATATGTTCATTGTGGCTCTGTTTACAATAGCAAAGACCTGGAACCAACCCAAATGCCCATCAATGATAGACTGGACAGGGAAAATGTGGCACATATACACCATGGAATACTATGCAGCCATAAAAAACGATGAGTTCGCGTCCTTTGTCGGGACATGGATGAACCTGGAAACCACCATTCTCAGCAAACTGACACAAGAGCAGAAAATCAAACACCACATGTTCTCACTCATAGGCGGGTGTTGGACAATGAGAACACGTGGGCATAGGGAGGGGAGCACCACACACTAGGGTCTGTTGGGGGGCAATAGGGGAGGGACAGCAGGGGGTAGGGAGGTTGGGGAGGGATAACAGGGGGAGAAATGCCAGATACAGGTGACTGGGGATGGAGGCAGCAAACCACATTGCCATGTATGTACCTATGCAACAATCCTGCATGTTTTGCAATTAT